>NC_041402.2:134196059-134545454 GCF_900747795.2 Erpetoichthys calabaricus | reverse complement strand
ATACTACGGAGTCCACAAAGGTTCACAAATCAAGCCCGAGATTGTACGGACAAATAGTAGTCACCCCCCTGCACCACAGTAAAACAGGACAGACTACGGAGTCCACAAAGGGTCACACATCAAGCCCGAGATATTACGGAAAGCGAATTGTGTTACGGAAAACGGCAGATACTACAATAGGAGCATTCGCCTACAACGCGCATCTGAAATCAACGTACACACTACACAGCAGAATCCACGCACTTCTAAAAAACCGCACGCGGACACCCGCTGTCATACATGAACAACAAGAAACCGGACCAAAATACATATTAGAATCACATTACAGTGATACAATATTAACAGGACACCCACAGATAACACAGGCGCAACACCTGATGGGTAATAATAAGAAGAAACGAACGCTCCGTATTAAACATACGTCATCTGAACACGTACAAACTTTACATCATAGGTGAATCTCATTACAGTGATGCACTATTAACCGTACAACCACAGAAAACGCTCCATATTAACAGTGAGTGTGATCATCCTTATTACTTATCCATATTACTAACGACAAAGAACAGACCAGTCATGAATTCACGATCACGGGTGCAAAACGATACGGCTCGAGTAGCGGAACTACACAGACGAGCCCGCATGAAAAAAAACAATAAACGTAGGCGCCTACAACACGCTTCTGAAACCACGGAAGAAAAACTGTCTCGGCTCCAAAAACGAAAAGCTCGACTAACACAGGTACAGAAACGAGCCCAGATGGACAGATACAATGAACGTAGACGCATGCAGCGCACGTCTCAAACTGCGGAAGCGAAGCAGGCACGGGTTCAAAAGGAAAGAGCTCGAGTGACAGAGATACAAAAACGGGCCCGGCTCAATAAAAACAATGAACACCGGCGACTACAACGCGCTTCTCACACAACACAAGCAAAGCAATTACAGATCTGAACCAACACATCCCAAATACTGGACATACAACGACGCGCCTCTCAAATGGCACAGGCAAAAGATAAACGTCAAAGACATGAACGACAAACACCTGCTAAACAATTCCGCCAGCTGGCTCACAACGCGTTCTATAATGAGTCCACTATTAATGAAAATTCATTGGGATTAATGAATGTCATTTGCAATCATTGTCATTCACTTAACTTCCGTGAAGAAACAACTGGCAATACAACTAATGAGTTTACACGTTGTTGTCAGAAGGGTCAAGTTGGACTGCCTCCTTTACATAAATATCCTGAATATCTACAGAAGCTTCTAACTAACGATGTACCTGAAAGTAAAAACTTTATGAACTGCATTAGATCCTACAATAGTTCATTTGCTTTTGCATCTACCGGAGTAAATATCAGGCCACCAAAAGGCAATGGCCCATACTGCTTTCGCGTATGTGGACAAATTTTACATCGCATTGGAACAGTGCACCCTGAAACAAATCAGGAACGCAAATTTGCACAAATCTACATCTTAGATCCAGATGACGCAATTTATCAACGAATGAACCTTCCTGAAAACAAACAATGCACGGAGCTTATAATGAGAAACGTCACTAAGGTCATAAACAATCACCCGGCACCTACAACGTGCGTCTGAAATGCCGCAGACCAGGCAGGCACTGCTCCAAAAAGAAAGAGCTCGACTAAACGAGATACGAAGTGAAACGGGAAACACTACAGAGTCCGCACTGCTCCACAATGCACCGCATAATAGTTTGGAAACAGCTTCGTAGTAACAGTGGGGAGACCCAGAGTGACATGGGCGAACACTCCGTATTAAACATATGTCATCCTCACACGTCCAAACTATACAGCGTAGCTGAATCACATTACAGTGATGCATTATTAACAGTACGATAAACATCACAGTATCGCAAACAAATGAAAATTATTACTCGAAAAAGGGAAAATCTATTCACTACAGACCAGGTGTCATTGAAACAAAAGCAGAATAAAGCGAGATCAGAAATGAAAGACAGAGTAGAAAGCAAAGTAAAACAGGTTAAACGAGGGGGCCAAACACATGGACAGCAGGTTACAGATAATGAAGACCGGAATTCAAAAGCTTCAAAAACAAAAGCTCGACTGACCGAGATACAAACTGAAACGGGAAACACTACGGGGTCCGCAGTAGTCCACAATGCACCGCATAATAGTACGGACGGAGCTCCGTATTAACAGTGGGGGGCCCCAGAGTGACACGGGCGAACGCTCTGTATTAAACGTGCGTCATCCTCACACGTGGCTGCCCAGCGGGCACGGGTTCAAAACGCCGGGGGTAGGCGAGCGAAGTGAGCAGGGGGCGGAGCCCCTTTGTTTGATTATAGTTAGGATGTTTATGCCAAACCTGTGAATTTCTAGAATAGTCTGATTCTAACTTTTTCCCTAGTGCTAAGATGTTTGTGAAGGGTACAGGGATCTTTTTCATTGGGTGGGGTCTGTCTTGGGTCAGGCTTCTTCATCTGGCATCTTGGACTTGGAACTATGGGAGTAAAAGGGAGAGATTTTAGCTTTCTGACTTTACACGCCCCCTCCTCTTCCTTTGTTCTCTCTATTTTGGTCCCTGTAGCTGCAGAAGAACAGCCCATTGAGGCCCATTTCTAATGCAGAGTCATATTAAACCAGAGCCTATGCCTGAAGCTTCAAACACAGGGCACAACTCAGTTGATGGGCCACTGCAGGGCTTGTTTCTACCTAGTACATGAAGATATGCCACTTTAACAAAGGAAGAATATCCTAACCCAGAATCATACATAAATAAAAGTATTTTAAGACAGTCAAACTAAATGCAACAAACATCTAGCTCCCCTTACTGACTTTACATTTTCTTACTTTGTTTTCAAAATTAGCTATTGTATGTATGTCTTCATCAAGGGACTAGCAATGCTGTCTTTCCAGTTCTGCATAGTTGGATGAATGGCCTTTTCACATCAAAATTGTTCTAACCTTATAGATAGTCAGGACTTCATGTTGTGGTTCTAAGAGAACCACCTACACATCAACTTCAGCAAGACAAAAGAGCTGGCGGTGGACTTTCCTCCATGCCAAGGTGCCTCTGAGACTAGTCACAATTCAAGGGAAGGATGTGGAAGTGGTGCAGAGCTAAAAGTACCTGGAGGTTGACATAATCAACAAACTGGACTGGCCTGACAACACAGTAACGCTCTAAAAGGGCCAGAGCAGTTTGTACTTGCTAAGGACACTGAGGTCATTTGATGAGTGCAGCAAGATACTGGAAATATTAATAGCCAGTTATTAGTAGACAGCATCTCCAGGGGAAGCAATTTGTACTCAAAAGAAGGGCAATGCCTGAATAAACTTATCAGGAAATCCTGCTCCATCACAGGGCTAACCCTGGACACACTGGAAGCTGTTGTGGGATAGAGGATGGTAGCAAAATTTGTTGCCATCATGAAAAATCCTCTCCATCCCTTTCAGGAGGCACTCTCTTGGAGCACTTTTAGCCACAGGCACATTTCACCATGATATGCTAACAAGTGTCTCTGGGGGTCTTTTTCTGCCCACTGCTATCAGGCAATTCAATGCTTCCTCCCGACCTACACTTTTAGTTCATTTTGAAATTTTTGCGCAATACACATTTATTTATTGATTTACTGATTGACTGATTGGCTGAATTATATGTACTTGTGAGCCTGTATCCTTTATTTTTCTGCTGTATCCATCTGAATTTTTCCCTTGAGGTTAATAAAGTTTATCTAATCTAATCTAATCTAATCTAATCTAATCTAATCTAATCTAATCTAATCTGAATAACAGTGGTAATTCACAAACTGTAGCTCATTTTTATTATCATTATTATTTTTAAGCCTCTAAAACCAAACCAAAAACTGTTCATGTTTGACAAATGGTCTAACTAGCAAGAATTAGAGGTATTAAAGTTTCTTTTCTGTGTGAAGTGTGCACATTCTTGTCATATTCATGTGCTGTAGTTTATTTTTACACCTCTAAGACATGCAAGTTGAGTGGATTGGTGAGTAGTAACTGGTCCAGGATGAGTGAGTGGGAGGTTTGTGTGAATCCTGAAATGAATTGGTGTTGTATCCAGGACGATGTCCAGTCTTGTGCACGAGACCAGAAGAACTAAAAAAGTGAATTTAGAAAAATCAATGGATGGATGGATTTGTTATTAACAGGAAAGTAATTTAAATAAAATGTACTTTTTGATGAAAGTACCCAGAAGTGCATTTAGTCAGTGATGATTTCAGTTGTTTCTCTTTGTGGTTAAAAGTTTTTTTTTTCTCTGTCTCAGAACACATTCTCATTATGACTCATGCCTTACTTCTTATTTTTTTATTAATAGCTCCAATGAGATCATTATTGAAATGTACAAATGGACAAACAAAGCTAGGATCACATATACAGTTCTTTATGCTTTAACATATTATTCCTTAGGATTGCTCACTGATGAATTCTCCTTAAACACAACAGTATTCTTAAACAGCAGTTTTTATTTTTATTCCGTTAAAAAGCATAAAAGGAGAAGAAACGCCGTGATGCAGATTCAGCCACTAAGCCCCTTTACAGCACATGAGCGCCATGGGTGCACCCCCTTCCTCTCCACTTTTAGCCAATAGATCAGATACACAGAAAGAAAAAACTTAGCTGACTGCATTTAAACTTTTGTACCTGTCAATTACTATTCTCAACACTCACCCAAAATCAGGTTGTGAGCTCTAGGATTTGCTCAAAAGGACAAATACCAAATTATCTTGGTGTTCCCCAGAGCAATCAAAAGGCCACCACTGACCATTTAAGTGATTTCTAAATATGGCCATAAGTGATCTTGCTAGAATCTTGAGGTGAGATATTATAAATCACTGCACTGGTGAAAGAAGCAAGTGAGAAACAACAGGCAATATAAAGAAGAGTAAGTGAGAGAGAGCGAGAGAGAGAGAGAGAGAGTAGCAGAATGGTTTGGATCCCCCAAATCTTTTTCTTTGTTCTTTTCATTCTTACTATACAGTATATACAATTTTTGATCAAAAAATACGGTGAATGTTTTTAAAAAGAAACGTTTATTGTAGTAAAAGATTGACAATTACTAGACACCCTCAAAATACTCTTCTCCACTGTGAATGCACTTATCCCAACACTCCTGCCACTTTGCAAAGCAGTTCTGGAAGTTTTCTTTCGAGAATGTCTTTAATTGGGCTGTCGTGGCTGCCTGGATGTCCTCAGTGGATTGAAATTATTTGCCTTTTATGGTCATTTTAAATTTAGGGAACAGCCAGAAGTCGCACGGTGCCAGATCCGGCGAATAAGGTGGATGTGGACACAGCATAATGTTTTTATTCAACAGAAATTGTCATACTAGAAGGGATGTGTGACAAAGAGCATTGTCGTGATGGAGAATGGAACCGTTTCAACATTTTTATCGGTAATTGATGTTGAAGGATGTCCTGATCTTTTCTTGTCTTCAGCTGACTCAGATCCATTACGAAGTCAATCAGACCACTTGTAAACAGTCTTAATTGTCTTAATTGTCAGTGCAGTGTCACCACAAACCAATTTTAACATCTGATGGGTTTCCTGAGCTTTTTGCAATTTGAAACAAAATTTCATGTTAATGCGTTGCTCAATATCCATTATTAATGACAAACTTGAAAAACCCATTTGAACTCAACAGTGGCTCACAAACGACTGAAAGTATCCAAGCAAGTTGAAACTTGTCACAAACTAGGCTCTAGGATGGACGTGTCAGCACCTGCATTGAATTGTTTTCTGTTGCTCTTGGATGGTGCTCTGCATCAACATTCACTGTACTTTTTGATCACACCTCATATATATATATATATATATATATATATATATATATATATATATATATATATATATATATATATTGTGGCAGGAGACTGGGGGCCAGACCCAGCCAGGATGTCTGGAAGGACTGGGAGGCAGTTTGTACGGCAGGAAGTGCCACCGGAAGGTCATTAACAAGCACCTGGAGCACATCCAGGTGAATATTAAAGGGGCAATCTTTCTACAGTCAAGGAGTGAGAGTCAGGAGCTGGAGGTGGACGATGGTCCAGTGACCAGGAGAAGAACGGTGGCCCACGGACGTTGGAGAGGCCCGTGGTTGGGGTTGCTTGGTGCTGGAAGCACTGTTGCTGTGTCGACTTTAGTACGAATATACGTGTGTTTTGTACTTGTGCTGGTGTCTGTGTGATGGTGTTCAGACCGGTTCTCACAGTGGCATCCCAGATGGGACTCTCTGCCTGTTCGAAGGGACCCATTGAAAAAATAATTTTGTGAGCGGTCCGGCACCTCAGGCCACCACACAAATCACGCCGCGTGGAAGCAGCCCGCACACGCACTGCGGAAGGACTGCGACTCACCCCGTGACCACCAGCTGTTCACAGAAGCACTGTCTCCAACTCGATGGGGAAGAGAAACACCAGGTCGAGACAGGAGAGCCGCGGATTCCCCAGTGTTCGCCGTCGCCATGAACAACGTGGTCAGCTCATCGAAGGAAGCAGCCACAAGGAGGCAAGGTGCTCCAAGAGACGGGATCCAGGAGGTGAATCCCAGGCCCTACGGCAGTCGGCCCATGGGGGTTCGTCGTGCTGGGCCCTGTATTTGTGTTGCAGGAAGGGACTGCCTGGATCCGCGTCGCTGGCCAAGGTGTGCCGATTCTTACAGCGAAGCTGGTGCAGCGACACTAAGAAAAAGGGAGGTTCTGCCATGTCTCGAGAAGCCGCAGCAGAGGAGCTGCCACAAGACTCGCCACCCCATCGGGAGTAGGAAGAGGATGACGGCAGGGAACTGGAAGTCTCTCCCCAAGGCAGGCAAGGGATTGGATGGTGTGTGTCGTGTTCCCGTCAATGATTGGTCAGAGGCGGGACCGGCGAAGGTAATTCCCGGGAGTAGGACCCGACGGAGCAGTGAAAGAGGCTCCACGGTGCACAGCCAGCGCGTAGGACCGATCAACAGGTAAGTCCTCCGCTGGCTAATGCTCCATTTTTGCTTGCGGGTCGGCGCAATCCGGAGGTTTCCCTGCAGTTCACTGAGTCGTTTTATTAGCTATTGCACAACCTTCGAGACTGCATAGTCGAGCTGGAAGGGAAGGCGATTGCGCTGGGACAGTGAACTGAGTGGTGCGGAGCTGGAATCTCTGGCCAGAGTCTGGACATTCCAGAGCTGTGACCAGAACATCATGTGTGGGTGGGCATTTGGCTTGTCTTAGGGGGCAAAAAATATCCATCCATCCATCCATCCCAAGTTTTGTAGGGGGGTCAAATAATAATAACAACATAGTTTCATATAACATATAAAAGCAAAAATTGTGGCATAAATCACAACCTATTGTTCAATAAAATTAACAGAGGCAATGGAACTTGCATTATTATTTTTTGTGAACAAATATAGAACTACATCTACAAGGTAAATATCAATAAAGTCAAATGTATACAACATATGAGAGCAAGAACAGAAACGTGGCTTATTGTAGTCATGGGAGGCTATAGGACATCAGTTTCCAGTATTTAACCTGGAGCATGCAGCATTGTTTGGCAGAGTGGAGTGAGAATGAGGTTCAAAGTAGTGAAACAGCTTTCGCATGCAGCTTAAGACACACCAATGATGAGTGCTGTGATGCAGACATGGCTCTGACGTGCGGGATACTAGACGCGTGTTTGTGGAAGCCGCCACTGTCTTTTTCTAGAACTTTTTTCCAATTAATGTAGCCGTGTTTGGTGAATATGTCCTTGTGGTCTGAATTGGAAACACTAAATTTGTGGCAGGCAAAGCAAAAGCTGCCATCACGGACAACAGAATATTCAAGCCATGGTCGAGACTGATACCAGCTTGCACTAAAACATCTGAGTGTCTTTCCGAATGCGCGCTTGGGATAATTAATTAAAATGGTCTGGGATGGGCTATCCATATTTAAGTCAGGCAGACCGGACTGTATATTTTGTTGAAGGCAGAGGTTTGGAGTACCCGACGCGGGAGCAGAGCTGGAGGATTGTGTAGGCTTATCTACATCTTTTGGAGTTTCAGTTCCCGACGTGGGTGCGCTGTGCTCCGTGTTGGTAGCAGCGGTGCTGGGCTCAACCATGGAGCCAGCAGCTTGCGGAGGGACAGAGGTTGAAGATGTCTGCTTTTTAATAAGCCACCTATGCATAGCCTTTGGTGTTACCAAACAGAAAATAAAAGAAGAATGAAACGTATACGCTGTTTTAATTAAAGAATGTGGTCAACAGGTTCAAAACGTGCTGCAAAATGTGCGATGAAGTGAACTGTGAGCAGCACAGTGCCTATCTAGTGGAGGAGGCACTGACGGATACGCCCAAAATTCAAACGGGCTGATTGGAAAGCAACTCAGTTTTGAAAATCAAATATTATTCTTCTCCAGAGTTTTCATTAGACAGACAGAGCATTTCGCAGGGGGGGCACGGCTTGTCTCTGGGGGGACAATGCCCACCCCAGACCCCCCGTGGTCACGCCTCTGGGACATTCTATGTGCTCCAGTGTGTATCAATATCCAAAATATGTATAGATTAAGGTGTGTTTTGAGGTGTTGCAAGCTTGAGGCAGAGAGAGAAAGGGAAAGAACCTGCTGTGTAGTATAATAGCAGTGCAGTTGTAGTAAGTTATAAGAAGCACATTTGCTCCCAAGAGCATGGGGAGTACCCTTTAGGTCAAGGGGATAAGCAAGTACTTTCTGAATCTAGGACCCCGACTCAATAGCCAGCCTCTGTATATGAGGATATGAAACAGTGAGGGACAGGCCCCTGAGTAACTTCTCGCCAGTGACAGGATGAGTGGTGACTATAAACTGCATGTGAAGTTGAGAGGAGTGTGTCCTTTGGCAGACTGTCAGTCAGTGTAGAATTATTTTTTGGCCTGCACCTTCTGCTTTTGGGCTCTGGATTGTTGCAATGCTGCATTGGAATATGTGAGCTGGGAAAGCAGATACTTAACTGATGCCAACAAGAAACTGCAGATGTTTGGATGGGTGGATGGTCCTTAGAGAAACTTTGCAAAACCCTGATACAAATAAGACAGACAGAGTTCAAGATTACTTCATAGAGGAACCTTAAATGGAATGTCAGTTTATTGCAGACAAAGCAGACACTAACCACCTGAGAAATAAAAGTATAAATTCATGAGGGAGGAAGCAAGCAATGAGACAGTGAGAAGAACATGTATAATCAGCATATTGGGATCCATTCTGGGAAATGATGAGACTGTCAAATATTCCATCTAAACTCCATGATGTTCTTGTTTCAGCCTACTTTAATATGAATCTAAGTTGTGATTTGATACTGATATACAGTTTGAACTCCTGAAGTATCTGTGTATGAATATCTGACCAGCTTTGTCTAATTTTTATTTATAATGTTAAATTTCCTAGGTTGCCTGCTCATACTAATCCAGAGAGGAGAATGGCATTGACAGAAATTCTGCATGATTCACATTTATGGAAAGTCCCCCGACCAATGCCACTGGATCTGCATCTGCACCTGTGCTCATTGTTATTTCAAGTCATCAAAAATACAACTATTTGTGTTCTCCAGGCTTATTTTAGAAACATTTTATTATTTTATTTTGAAAGAATATGTGCATTAACAGTTGAAAAAGCCCCCATAATCCGATGCTAATCATTAACATAGTTCATTCACACCACTATTCAAAATATGAAAGTAGGCTTTAGACCAGATACTTCTTCACTTTGATAAGCTTCATATAAAAATAAATGCTAAGAAAATTTAACCAAAGAAAGTTCAAATGACAACAAGTTAAAAATATAGGCAGTCCTGACTACAAACAAAACTCACATTACATCGCATTCACGTTGACACACCGTCTTCTATGTAACATGTCTTTGTAATCAGGCTACAGAAACATCAATATGAACACCCCAGGACTCTAGCCTGTATGACTATTCGGCTTAAACAGTCTTTAATCTTTTTTTATGAAATCTTGCTGCAGAACTATTGAAAACATTCACGTAGGTCTGAGGCTCTTACTGGAAGGATAGATGAATGGATGGATGGATGGAATGACAAAACCAAAATATTCATTTTTGCATGTTCATGTTGTATCAACAGAACTTTACTTAAATTGACAGCTAATCTGGCTTGAGTGTTAAGCCACAATAATCTTTCTCTTTGATATTTATTCATAAATTGGCATTACCCTTTGCTAACCATCTTCATTTTTTACGTAAGTCAAGGAGGAGTCAGGATTTTCCTCTATACCATAATTCAGTAATTTGACTGTTTACAACTAAACAATCTAAAAGGGCAAACTGAGGCAGTAGAAGTTTAAGCAGAAATGTAAAACACCCTCATTTCACCACAAAGCCACAAAAGCATCTTGTCTAAAAGATCTGCAACATGTTTGCGGCTGCTTTCATGAAAGAACTCCCATATGATGTGCACAAAAATGTGTTCATTTGAAAAAAATATGCTAACCCTGTTTATCTTTGTGTAGGCCATACAAGAGCCACAAATAGGACAAAATAAAGAAAAGTTAAAGAAATTTCCCACTTGCTGCGTTTTGGAATACACTTCATAAAATAAAATTTAATTCTTTAAAGAATATTCAAAACATACCAAGTGAACCTTCAGAAAGGGTTGACATTCTACTTAAAAGAGGAAAAGGTCACTTATTAACAGTATTAACCTTCATGGTTTTCTAGATATTAGTTTTTCTTATTACAAGAAGAAAAAAATGTCATCTGTTTTGTTTTTTGTATTTCATTCTAGGAAGACTTTTGCAGTTAAAACTAAAGGACATTAAACTCACTGAAAATTGGCCGATTTCACTAACCCTGTAGCCATGGTGAGATTTAAACATATTGACCTTTTTCGTTCAGAAAAAAACAGCTCCTTTGCCCAGGGTGTGAACCGTGGCCTGGTCAATGTCTTTGTGGAGAATGGACATTCTCTCTTGATGCTCCAGTTTCCTTCAAAAACCCAAAATGTCTGTCGGTTAGAATGACTTGTGGCAATAAACTGCATGAGTAGTTTAGGGGAATTTGCACTGTGATGGAATAGCAATCCATGCAGGATTAGTTTCTGGTGCTTCTGGTATAAGTACTGTATTCTTGCAAGCCCTTATTTGAATGAGTGGCTCAAGAAAATAGAAATATATAATTCATTGCTGCCAGCAAGAAATTTCACATTAATGGGTGGATTGTCCATAGAAACATTAAAAGTTCTGTAGCATCCTCCATGCAGCTTTTAATGGTTACAGGCAAGCCTGAGTCTAAGCACAACAGAAAGGGACATTTTCAATGGGATGCCAATTCATCACAGAAAAAAAAACATACATCCATCATCTGAAAAATACAGACATCTAATGAGAAAGAAAATAAGTAAAGTGACAATGAGAAGAACCTGATTGCTCTGCACAGTGGGAAACAAATGTAATGAGAATGTCAGACAATCCATTATACTTCAATGCCACTCTTGTTTCAACCTACTGTAATTTATATTTAAAGTATGAATTGATACTGACATGGAGGTTAAAGTCTAGATTCCTTGTGAGTTTATGGCTGACTATCCATCCATCCATTTTCCAACCCGCTGAACCCGAACACAGGGTCACGGGGGTCTGCTGGAGCCAATCCCAGCCAACACAGGGCACAAGGCAGGAACCAATCCTGGGCAGGGTACCAACCCACCGCAGGACACACACACAAACGGGACAATTTAGAACCGCCAATCTACCTAACCTGCATGTCTTTGGACTGTGGGAGGAAACCGGAGCGCCCGGAGGAAACCCACACACTAGTTCAGTTTTATTTTTAATTATAATATAAAATTTCCTCCTTCTGCTCCTTTAATCCACTAAGATTAGCATTAACAGAAGATTCTGAATAATGCACACTCTTTAGAAATCCCCCGACCAGCTCTATGAGATCTTTACAGTATCTACACCTGTAATCATTGTTATTTCAAGTGATTACAAATGTACATTAACTACTTGCATTCTTTAGGCTTTTTCAAAAACATTTACCATTATCTTTAGAAAGAATACATGCATAAAGACACTTAACAGACGTTCATAATTCAATATTTATGATTCATATAATTCACACCTAAGTTCAACATGTGAAATGGGACTTGAAACCAAAGATATTGGACTTGCTATATCATTTAGTCAGTCAGTCATTGTCCAACCCGCTATATCCTAACACAGGGTCACAGAGGTCTGTTGGAGCCAATCCTTGCCAACACAGGATACATGGCAGGAAACAAACCTCAGGCAGGGCACCAACCCACCGCAGGGCACACACACACACACCAGGGACAATTTAGGATCACCAATGCACCTAAACTGCATGTCTTTGGACTGTGGGAGGAAACCAGAGCACCCGGAGGAAACCCAGGCAGACACGGGGAGAGCATGCAAACTCCATGCAGGGAAGACCCAGGAAGCAAACCTGGGTATCCTAACTGCGAGGCAGCAGCGCTATCCACTGCGCCATTGTGCCGCCCATTATATCATTTATTCCATCCATCCATCCATTTTCCAACCCGCTGAATCCGAACACAGGGTCACGGGGGTCTGCTGGAGCCAATCCCAGCCAACACAGGGCACAAGGCAGGGAACCAATCCTGGGCAGGGTGCCAACCCACCGCAGGACACACACAAACACACCCACACACCAAGCACACACTAGGGCCAATTTAGAATCGCCAATCCACCTAACCTGCATGTCTTTGGACTGTGGGAGGAAACCGGAGTGCCCGGAGGAAACCCACGCAGACACGGGGAGAACATGCAAACTCCACGCAGGGAGGACCCAGGAAGCGAACCCAGGTCCCCAGATCTCCCAACTGCGAGGCAGCAGCGCTACCCACTGTGCCACCGTGCCGCCCTCTTTATATCATTTATTTTACATTAAAATTAAAGCTAAGATAATTTAAATAAAAAATAAAAATACAAGTTAAAAATCTTATAGTCCTGACTGCTGACAAACTCATGGTTCACCACAAATAGTGCAGCTTTAAAACTTTCTGTTGAAAACATTCTTGTGTAAGTCTCTGCTATTAGGCTGCAGAAACTTCAAGTCAACATCCCAGAACTTCTGCCTGTCCAACGTACCTACCTAAACTTAAATAGGTATCAAAGTTCTTCTGTCTTAAGGCTTCTTTTCCCAAAATATTTATTGCTCCACAACTTCTGAAGAACATTCTTTTAGTTCCATATGGAGATCATTTTTGCTCCATTTAATTCAAGCCCAAAGACCCATGAAGTCTTTGTGTCATTGTCTTATTGTCTCTTCTCACTATGTAAACTTTCTAAAGTCAGCTCTTACAACTGCTTTAGGTGTTCTTTTTTAGTAAAACTTTCCCATTTCCATAGCACATTATTGTCAGTCCTACATGCCTTCTCCATGTTTCTCCTAGACTGCAGTGCTGCTTTAATTTTTATTCTTCGCATACATTTGCTTAATAGTGCATTGTGTGAAGATGGACTCAGTAATGGCAAAGATTGCAAGTCATGTTGCTCCCTTCAGGGCAGAAGTTGGCCAGATGAAGTCCTGGCCGAGGTTTACTGTCATTGTGGTCAAAGGATACTGTATCCCATAATTATGGAGAATTGCTCAGTAGGGCTAGGAGCACAAGAATAAGAGAGAGCATTACAAAAAGTCTTAGAAGGGTCACCCAGTCTAATAAATGGCAGTAAGGAAGCATGTTGAGTTATTTATGGCTTCCCACCACCTATCATTGTGGGCAGACATCCTGGAGGTAGCCAGGCCTTTTAACAGGAATCTGTTTTTTAGAATTTCTAGGACAACTGTGAATTCCAGAAAGAGTGTTTGAAGGGTGGTTTCAGTCATTCTTGACTCCATAACGTAATGCATGAACATCACCACAGTAGATCCTGACTGGGGTTTAAGGGTCCCTTCTGATTAGTGCCATATTACATCTTGGCATTTGGGAGGTGAGTAGAGGCAGAAGGTCAGCCAGCAGGTGGGTGGATGGAGACAGATTGAGAGAGAGATGGAAAATGAGAGAAGGAGTTGTTTGTGCGTAAATCTGTAGGAAACCCGATCAGCTACCCCACTTGTCAGACTGGGGTTTGGACCCAGAGAGACCACAGGATTGTCCTTTTATGTCTTTTTTGTATCAGATTTTCAGTGCCCCCTTTGTGTATCAGTTCCTTTGTGTATTTTTTTTAATAAAATACTTTTTCTTTAAACTTTGGTCTATCCTTGGCATTATTTTCAATCTGAGGACATCTACAATTGCAATTGTACTTTTCCTGTAAAAGCATAGTGTGATGATTTTTTTATTGTCAAAAGTGTTGTATAATAGCAAAATCTTTTAATTTGTCTTTTACTATATCTAATCAAACCTATTATTTTACACCTAAACTGTAGACCCCATGGCTGCATGTGATATCCCATGCAATCCAAACCCTTGCACAGACCTAATCTTTGGGCATCTTGTAGTTCATGGCCTGAGCCAAATCAGTGTGAGCGTAAGAAAAACAATCAGAAAAACAGTCGATATTTTTAAAACAACTGTTCTTTATTTTACAAGTATGAAAACCAAGTTAAAAATATAGCATCATGCAATTAAATATAGATCACATTTCAGATCACATTTCAGATGACACCAAAACAAAAAAACAATGAGAACAAAAACAATAACTTTAAAGACAATTAATTTTCCCTTCTTAAATATGGTCAGGTAAAAGATAATTGAAAAAATAAATATGTAACCTGAAGGCCTGAAGGCCTGGACCACAGACGCAACAGCACACAAAGCAACTTTAGTCTTAAAAAAAAAGTTTTATTTCCTCAACACCTTCCAATTAACACCGCCAAAATATCCCAACATTACACAAAGTCTCTTTCTCTTTCTCTTTCTTTCCTTCCACACCTCCAAGTGAGGCAGCGGGTTTCTTTCAAGCCAGAGTGTGGAGTGCTTCTGGTGTCGCAGCTTTGGCAGCGCAGCACCAAGGACTCTGAGAGGACTGCACTTCCTGACTTCAATTCCCATACCGCTCTGTGAATTTCTTAACTTGGATCAGCTTAGAGGAACACTGACACTTGCCATGCGAGGGAATTAACTGCTCCATGCATCCACTTTCACCCAGTACATTCATTATTCTTCCCTCCCAGCCAAGATGTTCTGGCCAGGCTATGTCTCCACTCTCACCATTCTTCCATCATGGCCACCTGGCCGGGCAAGATATCATTCTCCATCCCTGCAGGGATACCTGTCCTTACTTCATGGTACTTATGATATATGTACCAAATATCAAATATATGTACCAAATACCATGGAAGTCTGCTGGAGTCAATGCCAGCCAACACGAAGGAACGAAGGCAGGAACAAATCCCAGGCAGGGCACCAGCACACACACACACCCACATACACACAACAAGCACACAGTAGGGACAATTTAGGATCGCCAATGCACTTAACTTGCATGTCTTTGGACTGTGGGAGGAAACCGGAGCACCCGGAGGAAACCAATGCAGACAAGGGGAGAACATGCAAACTCCACGCAGGGAGGACCTGGGAAACAAACCTAGGTCTCCTTACTGCGAGGCAGCAGTGTTACCACTGTGCCAATGTGCTGCCCATTACGAACAACTTCACATTGTAATACTATGCAAAGGAGAAGACTGCCATGTAATTATATAGTAGAAATACAATGATTCATGAAACTTAAAAATACAGAGTGGATGATCTTTTCACCTCTGCTGCAAATGTTTTCTGTCTCGGGCTACCAATGATCCTAGATATTTAAATTTATCCACTCTTTTCAATAGCTCTCCCTGCAGGCTAAATTCTGAATCCTGATTATCATCTTTTTCCCATGATTCAACATATCAATGACCAGATCAAAGAGGCAAGGACTAAAAGAATATCCCTGGTGCACACCTAAACTGGAATGTTGTCTGTTACCCCAACACTGCTTTTAACCCACGTCTTCATTCTCTCATATATATCCTGGACAATTCTCACATACTTCTCTTGTACACCTTTCTCTGTCATGCACCTCCAGGCCTCTTGACATGGCACTCTATCATAAGCCTTCTCCATATCAATAAACACCATAAGCAAACTTTTCTGTTTTTCTCGATGCATCTCTGTCAGTTGCCTCAATACAAAGACTGCATCAGTTGTTCCTTTCCCTAGCATAAAACCAAACTGTTCATCCCCTATGGTGGTCTCTTTCCTAAGCCTTCTCTCTGTAACCCTTGCAGCAAGCCTACATAGCCTTACAATCAGGTTTGCTTTCTGGACTGCTGTCACTGGGGTGTGGATGATGATAAAGAAATATCCCTTCAGGCATTATAGTTGACGACTAAGTTTGGGAGGACCCAGGAGGATTCCAACTGCCTAGAGTAGGAGTTATGTTGCAATGACGACCAAAGCAGGAAATGGACGTTTCTGCAGTAACTTTTCTTTTTAAGGGGAACGGCTGACCAAGAAAAGGAAAAAAAAGAGAGGGAGAGAAGCAGAAAGCAAGGAGCGTGGCGATCTACGCCTAAGACGACAGCTCAATTAGACTTCACCCAGGGACGTCTGCTATTTGGGGGTGGCCTCCCAGAAGATAAGAAACAGCGAGGTGAATCCCCGAGAAGAGGCAAGAGCTTTGGTATATGTACCTGTGGTTCTCCGGATGCCCCTGTTGGTGAGTTAGACTTGGGTTTTTAAATTCTTCAGGATAGCAAGAAGGCAGCCATATTCACCTGTGTGTGTGTGCGTTTCATACCAGGGATTAAGATTTGGTTGCTGGAGGTAGGGAGGCTGGGGAGGGCATCCAGGAAAAAAGGGATCACTAACGAGCACCCAGTCACTTTTCATGTAAATGTATAAACACTGGATCCCAGATTACAATACACTTGCTTAGTTAACCAATCTAAGTACCATCTGGATTTCTTTCAAGTATTGGCATGCACGGAGAGGAGGTGAGAGGGGTCAAGAACCGAATATTTTTTAATGCTGATTTATCCTTCAAACATCATCCACTTCTCTTTTGGGTGGTGAATTGTAGCAATCGCACCCCTTATTAGGAGATTGTTACACCCTTTCCCAAATTTTCATTGTGTGTGACATCCGCTTTATCTCTCTGTAGTTTATACAATCCTGAATATCACCTTTCTCCTTATACATGGGTACAAACGCATTGTTCCTCCACTCCTCTGGAATTCTCTCCCACAACATTGTCTACTCCCTCTTCTCCTAAACTCTTCCATACTTCTCTTGGTATTTTCATCCAGTCATGTTGCCATTCCATTTTCCATTCTTTTGAGTCCCCCCCTTTACGTCCTTCCTCCTTATTCTTGGTACTATTAATTAATGATATTCGAAATAACATAGTATATCTCCCCAACACTAAGGATCTTCCTAAACCCCAGTATTCCATTATAAACAAATTGAACTCTTTCACTAGGATAGATTTACCTGATTTACATAAAATAATTTCTCAAATGAAACCCTCCACCTGCGTCCTTGACCCAATACCAACAAATTTTTTCAAAGAAGTATCGGGCGTGCTAATTGATAATGTTCTTGACATAGTAAATTTGTCATTAGATACGGGGGTCTTCCCAGGCTGTCTTAAGACTGCTGTAGTTAAACCCCTACTTAAGAAAAATAATCTCGACCCCTCGGTTCTTGAAAATTTTAGACCCATCTCTAACCTGCCTTTCTTAAGTAAAATTCTGGAGAAGGCAGTCATTATGCAGTTAAATGAGCACCTCAATAAACATGCTATTCTTGATAAATTTCAGTCAGGCTTTAGAACAAATCACAGCACAGAAACTGCACTCGTTAAAGTAGTCAATTATTTGCGGGTAAATACAGACAGAGGCCATTTATCTGTTGTCATCCTCTTAGATCTGAGTGCCGCATTTGACACCAATGATCATAATATTCTTAAAAATCGCCTTAGTCAGTGGGTGGGCCTCTCTGGCAGTGTCTCAAATTGGTTTGAATCCTACCTGGCAGGGAGAAAATTCTTTGTTAGTTGTGGTAATTACAACTCAAAGACACATGACATCCTATATGGTGTTCCACAAGGCTCTATCCTGGGTCTGCTGCTCTTCTCAATCTACATGCTTCCATTAGGTCAGATTATGTCAGGGCACAACGTGAGCTACCACAGCTATGCTGATGACACACAGCTGTATTTATCAATTGCACCTGATGACCCAAAATCTCTTGATTCACTAACACAATGTCTGACTTGTATTTCAGAATGGATGAATAGTAACTTTCTCAAGTTAAATAAAGAGAAAACTGAAATCTTAGTGATTGGCAATAATGGATACAATGAGGCTATTAGAAATAAATTGGAAGCATTACGATTAAAAGTCAAAACGGAGGTAAAAAGCATAGGGGTAACCGTTAACTGTAATCTAAATTTTAAATCGCATATTAATCAGATCACTAAGACAGCATTTTTTCACTTAAGAAACATAGCAAAAGTTAGACCTCTTATATCATTGAAAGATGCTGAGAAATTAGTTCATGCGTTTGTTTTCAGTCGACTAGATTACTGTAACGCACTCCTCTCAGGACTACCCAAAAAAGACATAAATCGTTTGCAACTAGTGCAGAATGCAGCTGCTAGAAACCTTACCAGGAAAAGAAAATCCGAGCACATTTCTCCAGTTTTGATGTCACTACACTGGTTACCTGTGTCATTCAGGATTGACTTTAAAATTTTGCTTATGGTTTATAAAGCCTTAAATAATCTCGCCCCATCCTATATATCGGAATGTCTGACACCTTATATTCCAAATCGCAACCTCAGATCCTCAACTGAGTGTCTCCTTAGAATTCCTAGAGCAAAACTTAAAAGAAGTGGTGAGGCGGCCTTCTGCTGTTATACACCTAAAATCTGGAATAGCTTGCCAGTAGGAATTCACCAGGCTAATACAGTGGAGCACTTTAAAAAACTGCTGAAAACACATTACTTTAACATGGCCTTCTCATAACTTCACTGTAATTTAAACCTGATACTCTGTATATCCAGTTCATTATAATAACTATTCATGGTGGCTCTAAAATCTGTACTAACCCCTACTCTCTCTTCTGTTTCCTTTTCCGGTGTCCTACTCTGAGTACCATGATGTTCCAAAAATGATGGATGGATTAAAAGCCAGAAGTTTGTATGACCATCAGCATCAAGTGACTCCGTGAGAACCCTAACTACAAAGAGGACTATTTCATTTATGTTAGGTAGAATGTCCAGAGGGGACTGGGCGGTCTCGTGGCCTGGAACCCCTACAGATTTTATTTTTTTCTCTTTCTGGAGTTTTTGTTTGTTTTTTCTGTCCACCCTGGCCATCGGACCTTACTCCTTTTCTATGTTAACTAATGTTGTCTTATTTTAATTTCTTATTTTGTCTTTTATTTTTCTTTTCTTCATCATGTAAAACACTTTGAGCTACTTTTTGTATGAAAATGTGCTATATAAATAAATGTTGTTGTTATTGTTGTTGTACTAGCCCTTCATTTGGTATTCCATCCCCAAATTCTACCCTTGGGTTTTCTTCATTCAACAGCTTTTCAAAGTACCTCTTCCATCTATTCTTGATCCTGTCATGCACATTTAAGAGCACACTTCCGTGTCTACAACAATCTATGTAAACACATCATTAAAACAGAAACTTTTTCATGTTTTAGTAATAATTGACAAAATGTAGTCATGAAGCGTATAATGTGTGAAACCAGAATAATAAATAAATCAAGACACTATATCAAAGCGGTCGGGATTGTCCTTCCATCCCGTGAGTGCAAAGCGTAGCGGTATTCTGCTTATCACAGACTTACTACTTGTGGCTTGCAGTACGAAGCGACGCGATGTGAGCAGAGTTCTGGTGCTCCCATCATTCCCTTGCTTTTGTGCGCATTCTTGGAGATTAGGTAGGCTATTTTTAGATTTGTATACAAAGAAATTTTGTCCTGCCTTACTTCTTCTAACTTGGTCACTTTATTGGCAGTCATTCATTGACTTTTGCGACACAATGAAAGGCAAAGCCCTCACTGACTCACTCATCACTAATTCTCCAACTTCCCGTGTCAGGTAGAAGGCTGAAATTTGGCAGGCTCATTCCTTACAGCTTACTTACAAAAGTTAAGCAGGTTTCATTTTAAAATTCTACGCGTAACGGTCATAACTGAATCCTACTTACGTACATACTGTATATACGTCCATAGCCTGCAGCTCGGTTGCCGTGTGAGGCGGGGTTGCGTCCTGCGTCCCCTGGCCTCCCATGTAGTTGGCTGCCTGCCTATATTGCGTCCCCCATCCCCACGCCTCCCACGTAGTTGGCTGCGTGCCTATTTTACACGTTTGGAAAACCGCCAATGCCTCTTAAACATCTTAGATTCACAGGTGACGATTTGAGTAGTGGACACTTTGATGTTTATGAATGTTTCAACTTTCAAAAGCTGGATGCGAAGTTATCGATGAAACCGGTTGTATGCTTACAACACTTGACAGATGCCGAATGTCACTTTAACACAACAAGTCCTGCAAATACTAACGTAATTGAAACAAACCATGAAACTCAAACCGATTATGACAGCAGCAATCCAAGCTGTGAGAAAACAGTAAAAAGGAGGCGTGTCAGATGTCGTGGTACATTTTCTGATACAGCTAGGCGGAAATAACTTTGTGATGCTGCCGCCAAATACTCGCAGAAAAATCCACAAGTTAATGGACACGCTGTCGCTAAATACTCGCAGGCAAATCCACAAGTTCATAGAGACGCTGTCGCTAAATACTCGCAGGCAAATCCACAAGTTAATAGAGACGCTGTCGCTAAATATTCGCACGCAAATCCACAAGTTAATAGAGCTTCTGTTTCTAGGTACAATCCCAATAATAAAAAGCGGCTCATACAAAAACAACAGGTTTGGCTCAAAAAACCCGATTGTGGATTTGCGTACAGCCACCGAAACTTTGTAATGGCACGAGACTTTAGGTCACGTGTCTGCAAAAGAACCTAATTGAGGCAACTATTTTTACTGGCAGTGGCTCAGGGGAGAGCTTTTTATTCCTCACATCCCCGTTATACCCTCTGACCTCCCATTTCAATTCAAACGCCTCCAATTTCCAGTAAGGCTCTGCTTTACAATGACAATTAAGTCTCAGGGACAAACCCTACAAAAGGCTGGCATTGATTTGAGGCAAGATTGCTTTTCACATGGCCAACTGTACGTTGCATGCTCAAGAGTAAGCTCAGTGCACAGCTTGGTCATATTACAACCGGAGGGACGAACTGACAACGTGGTATACAAAGAGATCGTTAACAAATAATTATTTGTATATTCTCCCTCAGTTTAAAAATGTTTACTTTACTTCTTAATAATAATTTTAAGGCAGTATTTCGCCGCTGCGAAGCACGGATATTTTGCTAGTAATTAATGAAGACCTGACACCCTTTTATTCCCCCTACTGCACTGTGTGTGAAACCCTGCGAGGACTGCCCAAAAAATCCCACACAGGAGGGTGACTAAATATGTATTCCACCTGGGGTCTAGAAGTGGACCTGTCATACATGGACAAAATGTGTCACTTGCGCATAATATGATAATAACCATCGACATGATCAGTCGTACAAGAATGACAGTGTGTTGACATTGAACAGAACATGATTTGGCATATATTAAACTGTGAAATGAAGGTATTGCCAGCAAGACGTCACCCAACATACTGTGGCAAACAGAGGGTGCTCCAGCTCCCCAAACCCAATACAGACAAACGTAGACACAAGTCCAGCAAATCTTATTTTGCTGTGGGAAACCCTCCCCAAATTGTTTCCCACCAACCAGCACAGTACAAAGCACAGTACAACACAAACAGCACAAACCAATGTCTTTCTTATTCTTCTTTCTTTGTCTCTCTCCTTTTGCCTCCAGTCCTTCTCCAGCAAGCTTCATCTTCTCCTTTCTGATTCTGGATCATGGAGCAGTGGAAACTGGCTCCTTTTATGCTGCACCCGGGAGTACTTCCGGTGGCCCATTAGCAGGGTCTGGAAGCACTTCCTGTTGAGGCGGAAGCCCAACAAAGTAGGGTTCCACAATCCCTGGAGCACCCCTGGTGACACCAGTGGAGCCCAACAGGGCTTATTTGAAGAACTCCATGTCCCATGGTGCCATGTGGGAATCCGAGGCACCTCTGAAACCTAGGGGGACTGCCATCTAGCAATCTGGATGAGATAGTGCCCCATGCACACTCTCTCCTCCAGTTCTTTCATTCCAAAGGCGTCCTGGCCAGGTAAGGGCACCAGATGTCCAGCACAATGCATATTTTGGGACAGACATCCCAAAACAATGCCATATATCCTGAGATGTAGAAGCCAGAAGGTGCCATTACAAAGGAAAGACACAGGCAGAGCAGAAATTGCCAACAGCCGAAACAGCCTGTTTGAGTTGTCATAGTAAATGCAGTCAGCTCTGTGTGTGATATTAATGCAATTTGTATCCAATAAGAAAGAATTAAGCCCAACTTTCTTTGCTTTCTTCGGGACCCATTGTTTTGAATATGCCTTATTTATAGCTTTGCTCATTTTTTTTTGCTCTGTATGCTTATTATTTTGATGTTTTATGTATGCTGTACCATTTGGTTCCTGGTATCAAGATGCTAACCGGTTGCCATTGAAGTGCCTTCATGCAATGTGACGTCATGGCCACAACATGCTATATAGCAATATGATGCTCATCTGATTATCCATGTTTGGATAAACAAAAAAACAACCTTTGTTTTGCATTGAGCTTCTTTATTCTGATTCTCTGGTGTGTTCTTTCAGACCATGAGTTTGCTTTTCATTTTTGCCATTTTTACTTTTGATTTTTCTGTCCTCCTGGTAATGACTCTCATTTGGTTTTCTGACCTGCTTTCATTTCCTGGTTTAAAAACTTATCCTCTTTTCGATAGTTTTGTCTAAGCCATAATGCTGGGAACCTCACCTGTCCTCACTTGTGCAGTCAGACCACTACAGTCAGGGTGGAATAAAAAACAGTGGCCATTGTTAAACAAATTAAGATTTCCTATTGAATTCCTTTAAAATACTTTACATAGTTCATGAACTTTAGAATATATGGCCTTGGATGGGAAGACTAGTGGGTCAAAGTATAGATGCGATGACATCTTTCTACAAGAGTAGAACAGTTAATGAGATATGGGAATTGAACAGGCCATACATTTAAAAAAAAAAAAAAAACTTCTTGGCATTAGAATTCTTAGCATGCTCAGTTTCTATCAGCTTTTTTTTAAATAGCAGTTACCTTGCATTGCACAGCATATATACATGGCAGCCACATCGGAACATGTCCTCCACCTGAAGCTAAGCATGTTTGGGCCCAGCCAGTACTTGGATGGGAGACCATCTAGAGATAGCTAAGGTTGCTGCTGGAAGAGGTGCTGGTGAGACTAGCAGGGGGTACTTTCCTTGTACTCTGAGTGTTGATCCCAGTGCAGTGATGGGGACACTGTATTGTAAAAAATCATGCCATCCTTCAGCTGAGATGTAAAACAAAGGTTTTGATTCTCTGTGGTCATCCTTCATACAGAGCAGAGTATATCCCGATGTCTAGGCTAAATTGCATCCATGGCCTAATCCTTCTGGCCCCCTAATCATCCCGTCTCTAACTTGCTAACTATCTCTCACCACCTAACAGCTAACGTAAGCATACTGGCACAAAAATGGCTCCCGTCACATAATCGAGGTGGATGCTACACATTAGTGGTGGCTGTGGTTCTCCACTCACTAATGCACTTTGAGGAGTTAGAAAAGCATTATATAAATGTAAAGAATTATATTATTATTATTTATAAAGTTTTGATCTGTTTTCCCCCACAACTGAAATTAGTCTCTATACACTGTGAGGTGGTAATTCTAAACCAAAGTATGCCTTTACACATTAACCCTTATGTTCTAAATGAGAAGGTGATGTCATCTAATTGAAATATGTCATTAGTCATAAAATCAGCAATAACCATATCTATCATAAGCAACAAAAGGTTAAAACCTTCAGCTGAGAGATTCATGAAATACTGCCAGGCTGAAACTTGAAAGAAGTGAAGTACTTGTGGTTAACCAAGGATATAACTGAGGTTGCTGTTCTTTCCATGACTATTGTGCTGAAATTTGCTGATTTGTAACAAGGAAGCTCAAAGTTAATTTCAAGACCTTTTTTGTTTTTTTGCACATGTCATATAAAGTCAGACAATACATGATAGCTGAAGCCTCAACTTTTGTCATTTTACAAATGAGGGAAGGTAATTATTAAAATCAAAACTACAGTATATGCAACCAATAAACAGAATGTTATCTTAAAACAAAAGTGAAACATTATACTCATATCAGATATTAAATTGAGTGATTTAGAACAGTTTTGCATCATATACATACAATTCTTGGCAGATAGCACCCTCATCCCTGCAAGTTTAGAGAAATGTGCTGCGCAAATACAGTAGCTCTGTCATGAATGCCACTTGGAAATAATTATTTAATTAAATTAACATGTTCCATCCAGTAACACTGATCCTCTATGTTCAGCTCAAGTTTTAAAATCAGCCATAATGGGAGCAATTCAGAGCAAGTTTAAGGGAATATGTGGACAATTTCTGCCGGCTTCCTACCTGTTCTGTCATAATTTTCATATGGTGTGTTACCTTTGAAACATATTTTACATATTTTTACATTACAGTTTTTCCCATATCTCTATTCCTTTTAATTTCCCTGCTGTTAAAGTTTAATGTCTTCTGTTTTCTTTCTTTGATTTAATTTTTTACTATGTGTTTTTCAATCTACTTCAAAGCACTGGTTACTACATAGGAATAATAAGTGTTTCATTTGATTGCAAATAATTATGTGCCCAGAATTAAATTAAATAACTCATAGGCAAATGACACAATCTCTCCCAGAATAGGTTTCTCACTATCACTATGTTCCTCTTGTCCCCAATTTCCCCAAACAAGGTGAGGTTTCCGGTGAGACACTTTTCTGCCCTTTCCCACACTGATTGCACCCACTTGCCAATCTTGCAACTCTTCACAGCTTTTAATAATGAACAGACTAAACAGCATAAATCATCTTACTTGATAGAATGTACTATTATTGTACAAGGGGGCTCCGCCCCCTGCTCGCTTCGCTTGCCTACCCCCGGCGTTGGGTATCCTGAAATACATTAGTCGAGCTTGTTCGTTTTGAACCCGTGCCTGCTTTGCTTCCGCAGTTTCAGACGTGCGTTGTAGGCGCCTGCGTTCATTGATCTTATCCAGGTGGGCTCGTGTTTGTATTGTTGAGCTGTATTGTGTTTGAATTTGGTGTAAAGCATTCAGCGGTTTGTACAATCCCAAGCAGCACATTATTCCTAACTTCACTCCGCAGTAGTGCCACTCACAATATGGCGGTGACGCCTGCGCCTTCACTCCGCAGTAGTGCCACTCACAATATGGCGGTGACGCCTGCGCCTTCCGTACTATGTCGGGTTTCACTATGCTGTGTAGGCGCCTTTGCCTTTCGTACTTTCCCGCGCCTTCCGACGCACGATGTACGCGCCTGCACCTTCCGTACTATGTCGGATTTGCCTCTGCTGTGTGGTGTGGATGTTTAGGGTTCCGTATTCTCTGGACTTGTTGCTTTATTTCTTATTTCTGTTAGTTGAGCTCTTTCATTGTTGGTGGTGTATAGCGCGTTGTAGGTGCCTGTGCTTTCCGTACCATCTCGGGTTTGATTATGCTGTGTGTTGTGGACTTTTGTGGACTCTGTAGTCTGTCCCATTTTACTCTGGGGCGGGGGGCTGTATCCTCTTTTTTGTGTGGCTGTGTTGTTACCGCTTTCCGTACTATCTCGGGTTTGATTTGTGAACCTTTGTGGACTCCGTAGTCTGTCCCGTTTCACTCTGGGTTTGGGCGCTGACTCCTCTTGTTTGTGTGGCTGTGTCGTTCGGAGTCCCTCCCGTTTCACTCTGGGGTGGGGGGCTGATTCCTTGTTTTTGTGTGATGCCTGCGCACTATGTCTCCTGTGTCCATGGGCATATACCTGTGTCCATATCCGGTTTACCATTCTCGGTTAGTAATATGGATTATACTGCATCATAATGTTGAATTCATCTGCAGAAAGTGTTGTCCATTTTTTACCAGAAAGATTCCAATAGTGAGATGCTGGTTTGATATCATCACACTATATATTCACAATACAGTGAATTAAGAATGTATTCAGGGGCCTTCATTTTCTGTACACCTTATTCTATTTAAATTTGCTATTTTTCCCATCAATCTACACTCTAAGGGGTGGAGTGGTGGCTCTGAGGTAGGGATCTGCACCAGCAATCAGAAGGTTGCCGGTTTGAATCATGTAAATGCCAGAAGTGACTCGTCCTGGGTATGATGTTAATCTGCATCCAGCCCTGAAAGCAGGTCCTCCAGCTTACAGGGTAAACTTGGGGGTTGGTGGCAGGCTTGGCACTCTAGCCACTGTAAAAAAACTCACACTGTTCCAGTGTGGTGCTGAGGTGTCACCCGCTGCACTCAGGTCCCAATCTAGGTGGTTTGTCTTGTGGTTTGTGCAGCAATGTGCTATCAGCGCATGCTTCCAACATGCTGTCTCTAATCTACACTCTATAATAAAAAAGTAAAACCATGTCTTGCCCAGGATTTGGCGAGCTAAGCAAGTAGGGGGCAGAACCTTCTAGTATACTGTATATATATATATATATATATATATACTAGCAAAATACCCGCGCTTCGCAGCGGAGAAGTAGTATGTTAAAGAGGTTATGTAAACATATATATACATATACATATATATACATATCTACATATACACATATCTTTGGTTTCCTCCCACAGTCCAAAGACATGCAGATTAGGTGCACTGGCTATTCTAAATTGTCTCTGGTGTGTGGGTGTGTGTGGGTGTGTGCGCCCTGCGGTGGGCTGGCACGTTGCCCGGGGTTTGTTTCCTGCCTTGTGCCCTGTGTTGGCAGGGATTGGCTCATGTATTTAGGATATAGCGGGTTGGATAATGGATGGATGGACATTTGTATGCATAGCCCCATTTGCCCGTTTTCGTTTTTTTTCATTCTTCAGTAATATTTAAGCAAACCCGGAGCTTGTCAGTTCAAATCCTGGTACTGACACCACTGTGTGGCCCTGAGGAAGTCACTTCACCTGCCTGTGCTGCAAAAAACAAAAGTAATGTAACAAATTGTACCTCGGATGTTGCAAGTTGCTGGAATAAAGGCATAAGTAAAACAGATAAATATGTATTATACACATAGGAACTATTAATTTATTTTCAGTTAAGTCATCTGCAGCAAACCTGAGGGTTTCTCCTTTTTAGATTTCTTCTTCATTGAGGTTTTCTCTTGGAGAGCTTTTTTCATTTTATTGAAAATTAAAGCAGTAGCTGCCAAAATATGTAGCTTTCTTATTAATTTTTCAATATTGTGTAAAATAACTTTATAAAGTAACATAAAAGGTTTAAATACTCGTTATCCTTTTACACTAAAATATTACTAAAGAGATACAAAAAAAGTAAAATGCATATGTTGTTTTTCTTTAAGGAGATTAAATATTACTGAAGAAAAAAAAAAAACTTAAACAGCCAAATGGGGCTATGCATACAAACTTAAAAGGTTTAAATAAAACAGAAATATATACCTTTTATTTTTATTTCCTTAACTTGTGGAGGGTGTATCTTGTAGCAAAGCCCTAAGTTTTTTCATGAAAGCCCGTTTCAGTCAATAAGTCTTAAAAAGAGGTGTAAAGATATTGACAATAAGCTATGCAAACCCACCAAGACATGCAATCGTTTAAATCAAGGCGCGAGTCGAAAAACACCATCCGATACTATTAGTTAACGATTAACACATTTCTATATGTATTGTAAGCATACAATACAACTGATAATATGTTGCGCTTATTTATCTGGTGTACCAACATTTTTGCGCGTTTAACGGCTGAAATCCAACGTGGTTTGTGCCCTTCAGAATGAAAACAGTTAGCGTTTACCTTTTTAATAAAAAGCGAGCTTTTAAGCCTGAGAAATCACTCCGTAAATGCACACGTTTAATTCTTGATCACTTCAAACAACTGAACTATCCAGAACATTTCAGGCATACATCCAGCATTCAAACTATGTATAAAAAGCACAACTGTTAAAGGAATTCAGCATTTCTTAATTGAAAATGTTGCTTTAATCCTCAACATGTCTCAATGAGTCGTTCTGGTGGTTTTACTTGACATTTTGATATTCTGGTTAATTGTGTTTGCAGTTGAGATGTTCTTTCCTGATTTATACTTGCTTTCTCGTTAATATTTGTTTCGCTGGTGTTAGTGTTCTGATTAGAGGTTATTGGTGCTTTGATGTCTTGACGGTTTCTTCTTAGAACAGCTCCTATTACGCAATTCTGTCACATACTGGTCTATTGTTTCTCCGCTTTTCTGGAAACATGTAAAAAAACTTGTGCCGCTCAAACGTCACATTACGCTTTGGGTTGCAATACGTTTCGAATTTTTCAACTATTTTGTTCAATTTCATATTGTCTCCATCTTCTTCAAACTGAAAATTGTTATACACCTTGTTAGCGCCTCTTCACCAATTACATGTAGAAGCATAGACGCTTTCATTTTTTCACTTTTCCTATGTGCTTCAACCGCAGCAAGATACAACTCGAATCTCTGTTTAAATCTTTTCCAATTTTCAGCTACATTTCCCTTTAACTGGAGATTTGGTGGGGGCTGTAATCCTAACATATTTTTTTTTCTTTTTTGCTAGAACGTCTTAGCGCTTTCTCATCGTGTTTTCGGGTTACTCACAGACATGCGACTCGTTCAAAAGCTGAACCTCTTATTCACATTCCCCTTCCAATCCGCCACTTCTGACACCATGTAGTGATCTTGTTACGTTCGTAGTTTAATCAATACACAGGATTGAAAGATATAATAACTTTTTAATAGACAGACTTTAGAGACATTTACTGTACAAGTTACTAATCGTTCTTTAGTTCACGCCCATTCTCCTACTTGCATCGGCATTCACAGGCATTACTAATCATTCTGTAAGTGTCCCTTAATAGACCTTACTAATCAACTATCATTACAAAATCCAACGTGGTTTGTGCCCTTCAGAATGAAAACAGTTAGCATTTACCTTACGCAATTCCGTCACATACTGGTCTATTGTTTCTCCGCATTTCTGGAAACATGTAAAAAAACTTGTGCCGCTCAAACGTCACATTGCGCTTTGGGTTGCAATACGTTTCGAATTTTTCAACTATTTTGTTCAATTTCATATTGTCTCCATCTTCTTCAAACTGAAAATTGTTATACACCTCTAGCGCCTCTTCACCAATTACATGTAGAAGCATAGACGCTTTCATTTTTTCACTTTTCTTATCTGCTTCAATCGCAGCAAGATACAACTCGAATCTCTGTTTAAATCTTTTCCAATTTTCAGCTACATTTCCCTTTAACTGGAGATTTTGTGGGGGCTGTAATCCTAACATATTTTTTTTTCTCTTTTGCTAGAACGTCTTAGCGCTTTCTGATCACGTTTTCGGGTTACTAACAGACACGCGACTCATTCAAAAGCTGAACCTCTTCTTCACATTCCTCTTCCAATCCGCCACTTCTGACACCATGTAGTGATCTTGTTAGGTTCGTAGTTTAATCAATACACAGGATTGAAAGATATAATAACTTTTTAATAGATAGACTTTAGAGACATTTACTGTACAAGTTACTAATCGTTCTTTAGTTCACGCCCATTCTCCTACTTGCGTCGGCATTCACAGGCATTACTAATCATTCTGTAAGTATCCCTTAATAGACCTTACTAATCAACTATCATTACAAAATCCAACGTGGTTTGTGCCCTTCAGAATGAAAACAGTTAGCATTTACCTTTTTAATAAAAGGCGAGCTTTTAAGCCTGAGAAATCACCCCGTAAATGCACACGTTTAATTGCACATGTTTTAATATGTATGCTTAGACAGTATTAAAAGACACTCAAAAATTAACGTCATTTACCTTTGTTCTCGCGTTTGATAAAAGGCGAGCTTTTAAGCCTGAGAAATCACCCCATAAATGCACATGTTTAATTGCACATGTTTTAATATGTATGCTTACACAGTATTAAAAGACACTCAAAAATTAACGTCATTTACCTTCGTTCCCGCGTTTGACTCGTGCTGTAAATCTCTTCCTTGTTTTTAGTTCAAGTGATTACGTAGGAGGTGTGATGACGCGATACGTGACTCCGCCTCCTCCATTAGAGTATATGGACAAAAAACAGGTTCCAGTTATGACTATTACACATAGAATTTCGAAATGAAACCTGCCTAACTTTTGTAAGTAAGCTGTAAGGAATGAGCCTGCCAAATTTCAGCCTTCCACCTAAACGGGAAGTTGGAGAATTAGTGATGAGTCAGTCAGTCAGTCAGTCAGTGAGTCAGTGAGGGCTTTGCCTTTTATTAATTAGTATAGATATATATATTTATATATATATGTGTATATATATATATATATATATATATATATATATATATATATATATATATATGTATATATATATATATATATATATATATATGTATATATATATATATATATATATATATATATATATATATATATATATATATATATATACTAGAAAAATACCCGCGCTTCGCAGCGGAGAAGTAGTGTGTTAAAGAGGTTATGTAAACATATATATACATAAACATAGTGTATATACATAAATATATACATATACACATCCACATATATATACATATATCAACATATATATACACATACATATATATATATATATATATATATATATATATATATATATATATATATATATATATATACACACACAGATGCAGACACATATACATATATATACATATACATATTTGTATATCTACATATATATACACATATATACATATATATACATATACATATTTGTATATCTACATATATATAAACATATATACATATATATACATATTTGTATATCTACATACATACACATATATCTATCTATCTATCTATATATATATATATATATATATATATATATATATATATATATATATGTATATATATATATATATGTATATATATATATATATATATATATATATATATATATATATATATATATATATATATATATATACACACATATATATATACACATACATATATATATATATATATATATATATATAGCTGATTAGCCAGTGGATTCGCTCACTGAGTGCAACGAGAAAAAAATAAAATGTATGTATAAAATAAGTTAAATTGCCAAATTTATTTTTCCACAAATAAAGAGCACTTACAATAACATAGAAATCAATATAAACAACATTAACATCATTATCATTTGAGAATATGAAGTAATATATAAGAAGCACATTGTATATAAATATAAATTATTAAACATTAAAATGTTCTTCTATAAAACAGTACCGTGGCTATTAGTTTGTCTGTCCAGGATTTTAAATGAGCTGTAGCTCGCAAACCGTTTCACCTATTGACTTGAAATTTGGTACACAGATACTACGTCACGTCTACTATTCGCTTTCCCACACATATGAACACATATATATATATATATATATATATATATACACACATACATATACACACACATACACATATATACATATACATACATAGTGCGTTGCAACACGGGCTGTGATTGTTACATGGGAGGGAGACGACAAATCACAGCTTCCCGCTTTGTAATCGGGCTTGTGATTGCTGCTTTGACGGATGTCCAGATCCCACAGTATTTCCCCTTAGGAGAGGCGTTAGGCAAGTGTAATTGAATAGCGGTGGTGCAAGTTATTACTCTTTTTATCTTTATTTTATTATATGTGTATGTATATATATATATATATATATATATATATATATATATATATATATATATATATATATATATATATATATATATATATATATATATATGTATATATATATATATATATATGTATATATATATACTAGCAAAATACCCGCGCTTCGCAGCGGAGAAGTAGTGTGTTAAAGAGGTTATGAAAAAAAAAGGAAACATTTTAAAAATAACGTAACATGATTGTCAATGAAAGCCCGTTTCACTCAGTAAGTCTTATGTGTGTGTTTATGTATGTGTGTATATATATGTAGATGTGTATATGTAGATATGTATATATATGTATATGTATATAAATGTTTATGTGTGTGTGTATATTATATATATAATATATATATATATATATATATATATATATATATATATATATATATATATATATATATATATATATATATATAAAAGACAGCAACAGTTATAACAATGACAACACAATTACATTGACAATCATGTTACATTATTTTTAAAATGTTTCCTTTTTTTTTCATAACCTCTTTAACACACTACTTCTCCGCTGCGAAGCGCGGGTATTTTGCTAGTATATATATATATACATATACACACATACATGCAGTTTTAATAACACAGAAATCAATATAAACATTAACATCATTATCATATGAGAATATGAAGTAATATATAAGAAGCACATTTCATATAAATATAAATTATTAAACAGTAAAATGTTCTTCTGTAATTTGCTACCGTGGCAATTTGTGTGTCTGTCCAGGATTTTAAATGACCTGTAGCTCGCAAACCGTTTCACCTATACACTTGAAATGTGGTACACATATAGTACGTCACGTCTACTATCCGCTTTATGGGTGATGATTGTTTTAGTCTTTTTATCTTTATTTTATTTTATTGTAGAATCAACTCCTATCTGCGCACAGCAGGGCAGCCGTGGGCGGATGCGTATGGTGTATTCACTCCATGTTATCGTGCATTGCGCTGTCAGTGGTATTTTGATAAAAGAATTTGAACAACATATAAGAAGCGTATAAATTATTAAACAGTAAAACATTAACATTTAAGAAGTAAAGTTACATTAAGTACTACTGCAGTGCCTTTGGGTATACCTCATTTTTTGTTTGCCCATTACATGGTTAAATGTATACATTTTTTGGTGCACCTACCCGAGAACACGCGACATATAACCGAGCGTGGGAGAAGCATGGATTTTAAACACGCGTTGAGTTCATCTGCTGGTCTCCCTCGTGGAATAACTGGTAATGTTTGACTAAAATCTACAGCGAGTAAAACGACATTACCTCCTATTTTTTTTTTTACGATCTCTGAGATCTTGCTTTTTTCGGTTCAAGGCTTCATAAGCTCTTTTATGTTGTATGGTGTACTTATCCCAAACCATCATCTTTGAATGTTGCAAGACTTTCGCCTTGTATGTAGATCGGGGTAATTACATTCATTGCATTCCTAGTCTGAATCACAATGTGATTGTATGGGTGGTTACCTGGCACTGTAGGGTTGCCACCCGTCCTTTAAAATACGGAATCATGCCGCGTTTGAGAATGAAATTGCGCGTCCCGTTTTGAATCAATACTGGACGGGATTTATCCCGGATTTTTTTTATCATTTTTTTTTTAAAGCAGCGTCTCATGCAAATCATCCCACACGCATTTTATGAAGATGCCTCCTTTCCTACTTTTGATTGGGTAATACTTGATGTCATCGTTAGTTTGATTGGTGTTTTTAACTGTCCAGTGAGGAGGGCGTGTCTTTTAAGTACAGTGTGCAAAGTGTTGGCACTGAGATGTGGCGTCAGCGCCATACTTGAAGCCCCTAACGTTGCAGTCAGCAAGTCGGCTAACATCCGCCATGTGCCGTCTTTCAGTTGCGAGAAGCAGATCATAGAATGGTTGAAACTGTTGCCCCTAACGTTGCGCCACGGCGTGTGGTTCGTTTATACCTCGTGTGTTCTCATTAAACTTTTATCTCGCGAATATGTTATTGCAATCCGCAGCGGGAGCGTTTCTATAAACTTAATTTAAACTTACGTTTTACACCGTGCTTTCTTTCCCTTATGAACATGGTTGTATGCTTAACTCGCTCCGTTCTCAATTGTTTGAATTAATTTTTTGCTCTTAGCTGTTCGCGGCTCTTCCTCCATTTCCCCCTACTTCGTTCTTTTATCTCGCGAATATGTTATTGCAATCCTTAACGGGAGCGTTTCAATAAACTGATTGAAAATAGTTTTGCATTTACCTTTTTAGTAAAAGGCGAGCTTTTAAGCCTGAGAAATGAGCCCGTAAATGCACACGTTTAATTGCACATGTGTTAATATGTATGGTTACACAGTATTAAAAGACAGTGAACAACGTCAGTTACCTTTGTTCCTGCGTTTGATAAAAGGTGAGCTTTTAAGCCTGAGAAATCACCCCGTAAATGCACACGTTTAATTGCACATGTGTTAATATGTATGCTTACACAGTATTAAAAGACAGTCAAAAATTAATGTCATTTACCTTCGTTCCCGCGTGTGACTCGTGCTGTAAATCTCTTCCTTGTTTTTAGTTCACGTGATTACGTAGGAGGCGTGATGACGCGATACGTGACTCCGCCTCCTCCATTACAGTGTATGGACAAAAAATATGTTCCAGTTATGACCATTACGCTTTGAATTTCGAAATGAAACCTGCCTAACTTTTGTAAGTAAGCTGTAAGGAATGAGCCTGCCAAATTTCAGCCTTCCACCTACACGGGAAGTTGGAGAATTAGTGATGAGTGAGTCAGTCAGTCAGTCAGTGAGTGAGTCAGTGAGGGCTTTGCCTTTTATTAGTATAGATATATATATATATATATATATAATATATGTGTGTATATATATATATATATAATATGTGTGTATATATATATATATATATATATATATATATATATATATAATATATGTGTATATGTATATATGTATATATATAATATATGTGTATATGTATATATGTATACAGTGAAATACGTTTAACGCGAAAACGCTTGACGAAATATCGGTTAACACGAAATAATACAACGGTCCCGACAAACTACTATGTATTTTCATGCATTTTTTTCTCTTAACACGAAACGAAAATCGCTTAACACGAAAAGATTTCCCTTCTGGGAATGAACAAAATGCGAAAAACACCAGCCGCACAGGCTAGATTTAAGAGGGGTGTGAAATGAAAGAGAGGTGGTTTCACATGTTTCGTAGAACGGAGGCTAACTTGGTTTTGAAATACCCTCGGAATAGCCTGTGACACGAGCCAGTTTTCTTTATCTAAGCTACTTTCACCCTCCACCCCTACAAACGGCACACAAAAACATCTCATCTCTCATCAGTTGGCTTTGGAAATCGGTGACGAGTACATCGCAGTGTGAGTAAAGTGAGTTTGGTTCGCGTTTTTTTTTTTTCTATTTTACAAGAATTTTTTTACGAGCACAATGGCAAAGAGCTCAGGGGGAAAGCAAACTGCTATTTCGCTTAAAATGAAGATGGAGCCTCTTAAGGCTGTTGAACAAAAACAGAAGACGAAAACGGAAATCTGTAAAGATTTTGATATTGCTAACTCTACATTATCAAAAATAATTAAAAAAAGAGAGCAAATTACGTAAATGTTTGAACGGAGTTTCATTAAGTTCTTGTGAATGTTTTTGTTTCATTGATTTTTATTAAATACATGCATATATACATATCTATGTAAATAAAATGTACTCTAATAAACTTAATTTTGTTGAATATACTGTATGTTTTTTTTTTGTAATATCCTTTAACACGAAATTCTTTTAACATTAAAAAATATTTCAGTCCCCTCAGTTTCGTGTTAAACGATTTTCACTGTATATATGACAGCAACACTCATAACAATGACAACACAATCACATTGACAATCATGTTACGTTATTTTTAAAATTTACTTTTTCATAACCTCTTTAACACACTACTTCTCCGCGGCGAAGCGCGGGTATTTTGCTAGTTTATAATATTATCAAATTCAAAAATAAATTTACTGTAGAGATATTTATATACTGCTATGGTAAGTAATACTGGCAATCCTAACGAGTTTTCTGGGTGAACTGTACATTATTTGGTTTGTATAACAGTGAGTAACTGCATTTGCACTGGGGAAGCCTGCATCGCAAAGCAGGAATGAAAATGGGACAACAAAATAAAGTTGGCTTTTGCTGTGTTCTGAGATGTTCAAGGTAAGGATGACAGACATGTCAAAGTGAGGTTGTTGTATTTTGTTGTAGCGGGGGTGTACAATCCCCACCCCCAGGCCGTAGTGTACGGCCGAACCAAGGCTTGAGATTAGAGATGTTTACAGTGTTTACTTTCTTAGTCCCAGGCAATCCCCACTCCACTGCGTAGGTCACTGGTCCCTTCTTTTGGACAGCTGCAGCTGGGCCAAACCACTTCGGAGCCAGTTTAGCCGTGAATTTCTCAGAGGCTTTGGAGAGGGGATGAGTCCTGATCCAAACTCTCTCCCCAACCGAGAACTGCACAGGCTTATGTCTCCGGTTGTACGATTGAGCTTGTCTGGACTGGGACCTCACCATCCTCTCCTTTACCCGTTGTGTGATTTGTTGTATAATCTATAAGTGATTATGGAGTGATAAGTCTGGTTTAGGTGGGTTGAGCTTATCCTTTCTAGTGGACCATTTATCTGTCTGCCTAATGCAGGGGATTCACCAGTAACCTCGTGCACCGCCGTGTTCAATGCGAACCGCAGCTCAGGCAGCTACTTTGTCCAATCCTGATGGTGGTCTCCGACGAAGAATGCTATCATGGTTTTCAGGGTCTGATTCACCCACTCAGCTGTAGTTTTCAGGTGAACCACCCCCCATTGTTTCCACAATTCTTCGGCCTCTGAGCCGGTAAACTGCGGGCCCCAATCTGTGATGATGTTCTTCAGAACCCCCCATCGGGTAAATATCTCATTCTTCAGGGTGGAACATATCTCCTTGGCGGTGGCATTAGCCAAACGGAATAGCTCCACCCAGTGGGTAAAATAGTCCACAACCACCATCAGGTAGGTCTTCCGATCCTTACTAGCAGGAAATGGTCCCATTAGGTCCACGCCTAGGCTTTCCCCCAGGGTAGTGAAGGTTACTGGTTGATGCTGTCCCGAGGGTAGACCAGGTGGGGTTTTGTATTGCTGACAGGTGGTACAAGTCTGGACATGGGACCAGGCGTCTTTGCGTATAGTCGGCCACCATGCCACCTCCAAGATTTTAAACAGTGTCTTAGTACGTCCAAGGTGACCACCAATCGGGCTATCATGATAATGCTGTAGGAACTTGGGCACATATGTCTCGGGCACTACCAACTGATAATGGTAACCCTTAAATCTTTTGTTGGAACATAGCGATAGAGTGCCCCTTGAAGTTCCCTATAATGTATGCGGTCAGGCCTCCCCCCTGAGCCCTCTCTCAACACCTGACATACAGGACAGGCTGCTTGAGATTGAACGATTTCCTGCATGTTTAGGGGAAGATCAGGCCAAGGGTTAGAGACCAATACCGCACATACCATTGGTGCGGGCTCGTGAACCCGTGATAAGGCATCGGGCACAACGTTAGCACAACCCTTCCGACAGCACACCCTGAACATGAACTGTTGGAGGTGCAATACACACCTTGTTAGCCTAGACGTGGTCTTCAGGCATTTGAATGCTCAGGTCAGAGCCCTATGGACAGTGTAGACTTCAAACGATGTTCCCTCCAGGAAGTGCCGCCACTTTTCCACGGCCCACACAACAGCGAGGCATTCTTTCTCGGTGGTGGAATAATTATACTCGGTGCCCTTTAGTGACCGTGAAGCATAGGCCACCACTCTTTCCTCTCCTTGGCTAGTTTGTGATAGAACGGCGCCGAGCCCGAGGTCACTTGCTTCAGTGTGGACCTGAAAGGTTAATGAAGGATCAGGCTGTGCCAGGACTGGAGGCGATATCAGGGCCTGTTTGAGTCTTTCAAAAGAGTCCTGGCACGTTGGTGACCACTCCCAGGGGGATCCCTTCAACAGCAGCTGGAACAAAGGGGCAGCGATGTCGGCAAACCCATGCACAAACTTGTGGAACCACCCAGCCATCCCCAGGAAGCCCTGGAGACTTTTTACCTCCTGGGGTGCTGGGTAGTCCAAGATGGACTTAATTTTCTTTGGGTCCACCCGGACCCCATCTGCCGACACCACATGGCCGAGGAAGTTCAGATGGTCTTGCTGAAATCTACACTTCTTGATGTTGAGGGTCAGATGAGCCTTATGCAGTTTCTGAAAGATGTGGTCGAGGTCCTTTAGATGTTGTTGGACAGATGGGGAGAATACAATGATGTCATCGATATAAACAAAACAGGTCTTCAAAATGAGTCCCCGGAGTACCTGCTCCATTAGCCATTGGAATGATGCCCCAGCGTTTTTAAGTCCAAAGAGCATCACCCGAAACTGGAACAACCCCTCCGGGGTGATGACGGCGGTCTTCTCCATGCTACTCTTCCCCATCCTCACCTGCCAATACCCGGACTTCAAGTCTAGGGAGCTGAATACTGCTGCCCCATGCACAGACTCCAAGATGTCATGAATGAGAGGCATGGGGTAAGCATCATCCAAGGTCTTCTTGTTCAGCTCCCGATAGTCCACACAGAATCGGTAGATCCGGTCTGCCTTCTGAACAATCGCCACAGGGCTAGCCCACGGAGAGGTGGAAGGCTCGATGACCCCCTCTGCCAACATCTGGTCAACCCACTCCTTGATTATTCCTCTTTTCAGAGGTGACACTCTGTAGGCTCTGTGCCGAACAGGGACAGGGTCGACTGTGTGAATGTGATGACACACCACCTCAGTCCGACCCAATTTGTCCGTCCACACAGAGTGCCACCACCTAAGCAGTGGCTGAATGAGCTCGGGCTGTTCAAGAATAGCCTTCTCTCCTGGGCTGGGCTCATCCACCAACTGCGCGAGATAATAACACAAGTTAGGCCAAACCAAATTGCTTTGAGCCTTCGTTCCAAACCGATGGACTTCACCCCCCGGCAACTCATACTCCAGCCGCGACAGATGTATAGTCAGACCTACCGCCACAAGAGAGTCCATTCCCAGTAATAAGGGCATTGACAGGTGGTCATCTTCCAGGATGTAAACCTCTGTCTCCCAGTGTGTCTCATGTAAGCAGAGCCTCATAGGAACCCTGCCCCTGGCCCCGTGCGCCCTTCCATCCGCAAGAAAGAATTTTACTTTTGCACTTCCCCTTAACTGCTCATGAGGTACTTTAAGCTTTTCCCACAAGCTGTATTTCATAAGGGTATAAGTGCTCCCTGTATCTACGACTGCCTCTCCAGTGACACCTTGCACTTGTACGGGCAGCACTAAGAGGGGCAAGGTGGCTTGCACCAGGGTGAGATCGGCACGGGGATCCACTGGGGCCTTTCCTCGTGCTTTGGGACAGGGGACATCCCGAGACGTGGGACCCTTTCGAGACCCATTAATCCCGATAGCCCGCCCAGTCCTTTTCCACTCTGGACCCCACCTTCACCAACCGACTTCACGACCCCCCTCCGAGTAGCTGCCACCCGAGGGTCACAAGCGTCAAGGACACGTCGCAATATCTCTTCCTCACGCATGTCAGATCGCCACTTCAGGCACAACGCACGGAATTCAAAGACAAAGTCCCTGAGACTCTGCGATGGCTTTTGTATAAAGGTCCGGAGCTTTTCTTCCAACAGCACCTGGTATTCATCCGAGAGGAACGCTTTCAGGAAGGCAGCGCGAAACTCCACCCAGGTGTTACACTTGTGCCGCTCAGCACACCACCAAGAGCGCGCCGGCCCGCTGAGTGCCGTGTTCAGGAATCCCCGCAGCTCGGCTCCACTCAGAGGATGCAGTTCCACGAACAAGTCGACCTCCTCTACAAAGTCGACAATGCCTGTGGGTGCACACTGAGGGGCCAGCTTAGGGAACTCCATCCGCGGCATCGCAACGGACAAGGACGACTGTCCCCAGTTGTTCCCCACTCCCGCTAAAGGAGTCGACTGCCCCAGTGGCTGCGTGACGGCACGCCAGCTTTCCAGCACCTGCCTCCTGATCTCCTCTCTCATATTGGCTTCCAGGCGCTGCACACACTTTGCGAAGGACTGTTCCAGACGCTGCACCCTCACAACCGCCTCTCCGGAAACTCAGGCGGCTGTGGCATCGATGAGATCATGGATGGTTTCATCTCGATTTAGAAAACTGCCGGCGATGTGATCCACCCGCGTCTCTAGCTGTTCTAGGTGCAGCGTCAGGTCATGCAGAAGCCGTCCCTCGTCCGTCTCGGGCTGCTCCGGACTGGAGACACACAAGGAATCCAGCAGGCTCAACTCTTCCTCGGGAGGGGCTCTGACTGTAACGTGACGTGGCCTAGGCTGCGGACGCACATCAACCAGTGGTCCACTCAGTTCAAGCTCCTCGCCCTGCACTGCGCTTACAACAGACATGCTTCTGACAGTGGTGCAAAGTCGGCTAGAAGGGAACGTAAATACCCTGGCTCCTGCCCGGCTCGCCAAAATCTGTAGCGGTCAGGGGCCGCTAAGATTCACACAGTCCAGGCAAACGGTGATTTATTTATTTTAATAGAAGAGATCCCAGGAATGTCCCCAGCCTTGGATTGACCCACACACACTCACAACAGAGACCAATAAAGCACACTGGGAAAGGCAAACAATTAAGAGTATAATGACACACAATTAACTAAATGAAAACAGTAATACCACCCCTGACCCCTTCGGCGATATTACATTTAACATATAGACACACACAAACACCACGCAGCAAAGTCCATGAAAACAAACCAGACGAAATGAGAAGTGATGAAGTTAAGTCCAGCGATCTGTATGTTGAAAGGATGAAAGAAAACACAGTCCTACCGGTAGTTACTGAAAGGATGAAATCGGATGGATGATTCAGGAGCGCTCCTCTCTTCCGGAAAACCAATGAATCCAAACGCAGTCCTCAGTGCACAGGTAGACAGTGATCCAGACTCCAACAAACAAATACAGTCCAGGACACAATGATTAATTAAAGTTCCAACAATAGCAGGCAGCACGACAGATAAACGCAACACACAACGCACCAAACAAAACAAACCTTTTTCTCCTTTTGCCCTCTGCCATCCTTTTAACTACCTTTGACCCCAGTAGCCCCAGAAAGGACTGCTGGGAGATGCAGTTCTTATTTAGTAGCACCGCTACATTGTAATCATGGTGACGTTTTAAATGACAGTAATGAGCCTTTAAACTTCTAATAATAGTGAATATCTGATCTTTCACATGCTCAAATTTGACTGGCAGCAGGTCCTCACTGCACATGGCTTTGTGCTCAACACAACATTGATCCTGCAAGGATTTGACTCTGGCTAAAGAGAAACCCATCCAAGCACTGGTAGTGAACAAAGTGTGCTGTTCAGCAAGAAGCAGCCCAATTAACATGCCAGCAATTTTATTATTAGACAATGGACAGCCATCCCTCGACACAAATTATAAAAACCACCAGTAATGGCAGACTGCACGATGACGTGCAGTGAATACACTTGACTTATAGTTTTCAGACTCTCTACGTTTAGCATTCGTTTGCTCAGAGGTTGATGCGCTTGCTGCTTCGTTAGCAGCTCTTCTTTTCTCCACTCTAGCAGCCCGCTTCTACTTTTCTTCCGTCGGCATCTTTTTGTGTTAAAACTGTTTAATTCAGTTTTTGTGTTGCAATTACTTAGTATGCTTTCCTTAACTTTTCACTTACGCTGGCACTTAAGTGTTCAATCTGCCTCAAGAATGATTTAAGATATGAAGTGGTAGAGGAAGTGACGGCAAAGGTGGTAGCGATGAGAACGGTGCCCATACGCATGCACCGCATGGCTGCCCTGCTGCTCTCAGCCGAGAGTTGTTTCTACAATAAAATAAAAATAAAAAAGAGTAATAAAAATCATCACCCCAAAAGCGGGCAGTAAAGGTCACGTTGTATATGTGTACCAAAATTCAGGTCAATTGGTCAAACGGTTTGCGAGCTACAGGTGATTTAAAATCCTCTTTAACACACTACTTCTCCGCTGCAAAGCGCGGGTATTTTGCTAGTTTCTTATAAAATTCTGCAGGGTAGCCATCGGGGCCTGCTGCTTTCCCACTCTGAAGTGTCTTTATAGCATCTGTAAAAAGGCGCTATATTGCACCCGTCCCGACACAGACTGACACCGAGGCACATGTATAAAATAAATAAAGTTTTATTTTTCTTCAGTTGGAGGGCACGTCTTCCCCATATTCAACCCAGCCACAACACAGTCCCAAAGTAGCATAAACACCAAACTCTCTCTCTGCACTACCACTCCTCCCAGGCAACCTTTTCCTCTTTCACCCGACTCTGGTTGTTTAGTGGTGGTTGCTGGCTCCTTTTATTGGGTACCTGGAAATGCTCCAGGTGCAAGATTGCCGACATCTGCTGCACTTCCGGCTGTGGCAAAACCAGTGCCCAAAATGGGCCAGCAACTCCTGCTGCAGCACCCCCTGGCAGCGCCTGCAGAACATCCATCCATCCATTTTCCAACCCGCTGAATCCAAACACAGGGTCACGGGGGTCTGCTGGAGCCAATCCCAGCCAACACAGGGCGCAAGACAGGAAACAAACCCCGGGCAAGGTGCCAGCCCACCACAGGGCACACACACACCCACCCACACACCAAGCACACACTAGGGACAATTTAGGATCGCCAATGCACCTAACCTGCATGTCTTTGGACTGTAGGAGGAAACCGGAGCACCCGGAGGAAACCCACGCAGACACGGGGAGAACATGCAAACTCCACACAGGGAGGACCCGGGAAGCGAGGCAGCAGCGCTTCCCACTGCGCCATCGTGCCGCCAATAAGTGGGTCTCCTGTAAAAATACTGTTTTAGCGTTTAGACCTGTTAGGTAAGAGAATACTTTCTTTTTAATTCGTGATTCATGCCTTTAACATTCCAGCTCACAAAGTTAACTGTCCCATCTTGGAGACATTGATTCTGAATTTTTGATGTCATTTTATAGTCTTAACCGAAAGTGAGACAGCGTTGACCTTAATTTCCAATTTTCACAGGGGTTATTGCCATGCAGTTTATTGTTACGTTGGTAATTATAATTATAAGGATTACAAGGATAGATAGATTTCTCTCCCCCCTAGTTCCCCCCCCCCACCCATTTTGCCTCCCCACGTGAGGCTGGACCCCACTTCACAAAGTCCCAGTCCTCTGACATACCTAGAGACAGAGCACGTCCAAAAGAAGACAAGCCCCCCAGCAGCGGCGTAAGAGGATTAAAATTGAGATATCTATTGCCAATACAATCTAAATACTATAAGCATAAAAAAAAAACTTCAACATTCTTGAAATGTTAAGATAGTAAACCCAGAGAATGGTGCTAAAAAGTGGCCCTGGATAAGCATAGTAAACCCTACTACAATAATAACAACAACAATAAACCAAGGGTATGATATTTAACAGTCTCCTTTAGAATAGTAAAAAGAGAAAAAAAAAGTTACTAATTTAATTTCTTCCACACATACATACATAAACGTGTATAATTGCAATTAAAACATAAACAGATAGTGACAGAGAAAGGAAAAGGATGTAAAATTACGGTACCAGTGTCATTGCAAGCGGATCAGACAGCCGGTGATATCTTCTTTATGATGCCATGTCAGTGTGCGACTCACGATTGTATTTCAGGAAAGTGTCGGGATCAGCTTTCTTAACTCTTTATCTGCTTCTTCCGTAGTGGTAAAAATGTAATGTTTGCCTTGAATATCCACTTTCAGTTTGGCAGGATACAAGAGGCTGTATCTGATATCGGCTTTTCGTAAGCACTGTTTAATACTATAAAAAGAGGCACGTTTAGCAGCTGTTGAGGGTGAGAAATCAGGGAAAATACGAATATGGTTATTTTCAAATGTAATCTCTTGCTTCTGTCTGAGAAGTGACATTACATTTAATTTAGATTGTAACTTCTCGAAGCGCACAACAAAAGTCCTAGGTTTGGATGTGTTCAATCCTCGTATGCGATACGCTGCTGCTATCTCGGTGTCTGATTTAAAGTCGTCTCCAATTATTTTGAAGAATAGTTCAGCTACGAATTTCACTGGGTTTGGACTTTCACGATCCTCAGGTAGACCTTTGATTCTAATATTATTCATTCTGCATCCATCTTCCAGACCCGCAAGTCTGTCTCAGAGTATTTTGCGTTCAGAATTCGCAGCTGTAGCTTTTCCATCTGTGGTGGATGCTAAATGTTCGGCTGTTTCAATTCGAGTCATGAATGTCTGCTTAACATCTTCCAGCTGATCGGCAAGTGCTCTCAATTTAAACGCAATTTCCTGAATGTGCTCCTCAATTTTTTCCAGCAAACCTTTAAAGGCTGCCTCAAAGTGATTATATACGTGTTTCTCCGAGTCTTTATTATCTTGCCGCAGCTCTTGCAGCTCCTGCCACAGCTACTCGCTTGTCTTGAGCATACCATTTATACCATTTATTTCTTTCTTTATACATTTCTTTATCTTTTGCTTGAGCTCAGCGATCATTACCTTCAGTTCGGACAGATCATTTCTGCTTTTGTGCACCGTAGATGAAGCGGCGAGTTCTTTTACAAACGAAGTTCCTGGCTCGCGAGGAGTAGATAAAAGCGCAGACTAGATAAAAGCGCAGACTGCAAGGCCTTTTCCAGTTTCAAGTGATCTTCTGGAATCGGCGAGCTATCGTGACCTGTATCACTTGCACATTTGCTCCCATTTTCGCTCTCAACTGAAGACGATGCAGCAGACCGTGGTCCCAAGAAGTCTGGGCTTTCGCCTGTCTGTTCCAGGTCAGTCTCTGAAATGCCGTACCTTGAACTTGAACTTGGACTTACCTGTCCAGGCTTGGATGTAGCTTTAGGTTTCTTTTCCTTTTCTTTCTGAGCCACTTTCTTACCGGTCATGTTTATATATGCTTGCATATACTATAATAGAACCCTCGGGTTGGGTAAATACAGAATACCTCGGGGTAATAAAAAATAATAGAAAAAATAACACCGCTGCTAACGGAGCTCCGCATCACACATCCATCTCCCGCAACGGATGAGACCAAAATCTTGGATTTTATAAATATATATACAGTATATAGATATATATATAGATGATTTAAAAAAAGATATTTGACTTTTTGTAGGCCTTTCTATTAAAAAACTATTCACAGGTTTGTTATTTAAATTAATTTTCTGCAGTAGTCCATCCTAAACAAATAATTAGGTCAACCTGATTTGCTCAAAAGCAGTTAATATTATGAAGAAATAAAATTTGACACACCATACAGTATATGAAATGTTATGCAAAACATTTACACTAAGGGATGATTTAACACCAGGCTGGGGAGAGACCTACATAAGCAGACTCATTGTGCAAGGTGTCAGCTCTGCATGCTGACAGTGGGGTAGTGTGCCATTCCATGTTCGCACTAGATCCCTGATACGAATGAACATATGTCTGAATGGCACAGCATACTTGAACATTACTACTGACCAGACATATCCACTCAAAATTTTCGTTTATCCATTGAGGTACAGCTACACACCCCAGGCTTGCATGCCTTGTCACAATTAAACAGTCAGTAAACAACTAATACAGTACAGTACCACTTTTCACTTTAGCACCCCATCTTCAGATGTAACACTGTATAGTACAAACTTTTTAATGTGAGCTGGTATGAATATATTGTGTATAAAAGTGTGAGTGTACACATCAGAGATCACATAACATGGGCAGCCACATACTGTGAAAATGTTTAGCTTTCATGTACAACCAGGCAATTGTCTAGAACAGTTTTTCCTTATACAGTAATCCCTCCTCCATCACGGGGGTTGCGTTCCATAGCCACCCGCGAAATAAGAAAATCCGCGAAGTAGAAACCATATGTTTATTATTTTTATATTGTCATGCTTGGGTCACAGATTTGCGCAGAAACACAGGAGGTTGTAGAGAGACAGGAACGTTATTCAAACACTGCAAACAAACATTTGTCTCTTTTTCAAAAGTTTAAACTGTGCTCTATGACAAGACAGAGATGACAGTTCCGTCTCACAATTAAAAGAATGCAAACATATCTTCCTCTTCAAAGGAGTGCGCATCAGGAGCAGATCATGTCAGAGAGATAGAGAAAAGCAAACAAATCAATAGGGCTGTTTGGCTTTTAAGTATGCAAAGCACCACGGCACAAAGCTGTTGAAGGCGGCAGCTCACACCCCCTCCGTCAGGAGCAGAGAGAGAGAGAGAGAGAGAGAGAGAGAGACAGAGAAAAACAAACATTAAAAATCAATACGTGCCCTTCGAGCTTTTAAGTATGCGAAGCACCATGCAGCATGTTGCTTCAGGAAGCAGCTGCACAGAAGGTAGCAACGTAAAGATAATCTTTCAGCATTTTTAGACGAGCGTCCGTATCGTCTAGGTGTGCGAACAGCCCCCCTGCTCAATCCCCCTAGGTCAGGATCAGAGAAAGTCAGCGCAAGAGAGAGAGAGAGAGAGAGAGAGAGAGAGAGAAGTAAGTTGGTTAGCTTCTCAGCCATCTGCCAATAGCGTCCCTTGTATGAAATCAACTGGGCAAACCAACTGAGGAAGCATGTACCACAAATTAAAAGACCCATTGTCCGCAGAAATCCGCGAACCAGCAAAAAATCCGCGATATATATTTAAATATGCTTACATATAAAATCCGCGATGGAGTGAAGCCGTGAAAGGCAAAGCGCAATATAGTAAGGGATTACTGTATACCTTTGATTTGTTTTGTTTCAAGTTGATGCAAAACATTCACTCATTACTTATTTAATAAAGACTTTGTGAAAATTCAGTAAAATAATAATGTCGTATTAAATTCTGATTTTCAATTAAAGCAAATCATGCATGTGCTCTCTAAATTTACTGTATCCTTTTCCAGAAACAGCCCCGATTTCTTACTGCTTTAAGTCAATGCATTTTGTTCATATCAAACAATCAACAAATGTTAAGGCCTGGGTGTAGTATGAAAGGAGCATATATCAGGTCACAACTAGGGATGAACTAAACAGATTAGCTGGTAGACTCCAAAAGTGGTACATTTCTTGTATAATTCATTTATAACCAAAAGCTCCATCAACATCAGGATTTTTTTAGTGATTTTTAATCCTTTGTCATATGCAATTTCTTAAATTAGGAATTTGTCATTTTTTGCTTACCCCAACTTACTCTCCAGAGACATACACAGAGTTTTTGAGATCAGAGCGCAGGGTCAGCTACAGTATTTGTACAGCTACAGAGTAGCATTCCTTCTGTCACTGCTGGAATAGCCTGAAACCTTTGTAAGTAAACACAAAGAAGGCAGAAAAAGGTTTGGGGAACAGCCCCTTATATTGTACAGCGTACAAATCAAAATATCTCAAAATTTCAAAGGATGGCTCCCGAGCAACGTCTGGTTCCATGTCCAAAACAGGGACAACTAAAGACAAAAGAATTTGGGCTTTTATAATAACCAGGGAATAAGAGGTGGGGTCCAATAATTGAAGCCAGAAGAGACATCGGCAGGAGGTACGGTTATACAGGGAAGCAGGAAGTATTTTATGTTGGTTTCCCTTTGGTAGATCTGTAGGAGAAGGAGAGGAAAAGTTAGTGCCCTTTGAAAAAACCTGCTCTTATTTTCTGCCCTCGGTTAAGCCCTTAGCCTGCCTCCTAAGCGAATGTGTGTGACACTGTCAAAGAACACTCCCTGACAACATATGGAAAGGTTTATGAAAACAAAACTCAGTAGTTGTTAATCAAATGAAACACATATTTGCTGACAAATGGATTGTTATGAGTAGAAAGGGAGATTCAAATCACTCAAACTGTCTGGCAAATAGCAGAAAGGTAACATTTCATTTTCAATGTCTCTGTGTGAACCTGAAGTTTCAATGACAGAGTTATTAATCTGAACTTGAATTTAAAAACAATTGTATTTATTAATTATTGATTTATTGATAACTTAAGTCTATCCCTAGTGTCAGATGAAGCCAGCCATATCTGACAGTAAAGAGACAACAGTTCACACACACACATATATATGTATGTACACTCTCTGCTGCACTCGTATGTGGATTTCACTTTCAACAAACACCAAATCTTATAATTCTCACGGATATGCCTCTTCATTGGGAGATCTTTACTATCATTTTTTGAGACTTTCAAATTTTAGTACTTTCATTATCTCTAACCTGCTCTGCATGTGTATCACGCCAGCGTTGTTGAATTCTTTACAACGTTCTAATTTGTCTTCTACTCTTTGGCTTTTATTTCCGGCCACAGGCGTGGTTAAATCTCCTGGCACAAAATCTCGTCTTATGGGACATGAAAGTGTCTCTCTGAAAATGTCATGTCTCGTCCCAGACTAAAAAGTCTTGTCACGTCGAAAGATTTTTTTATTATAATAGATATACTGTATATATACACACAAATCTCACCATGAAGTATACAATGTTAATGCCCTTTTTTGAGTCCCTACTTTTCTGTGCTTGCAATACAATGACAAGACCTGGAGAAAGTACTATTGCTGAGAGTCAAAAAACGGTATTGTGGACCTGCTAAATAAAATAATTTTCATTACCAAGAAGTCCATAAAGCAGGTGGGATTCAAAACACTGCATATAGATATCACAGCATTACCCTGGAAAATAGAACTGCTGTAGACTTGGGATGAAGATGCCAAAAGACAAGATGCTGTACCTCCATATTGATGGAAGCCATTTGTAGTAACTGGAACACCAGATTAGAATACCCCCAAGTAGAGGTACTAGGCATTACTGATTTAAAGATGATCCTTGGTAATTTAGAAGGATTAAGTCAAGGGTCCTCCATGAAGTGCCTGCATCATTAGCTGGGAAAAGGGGCTCCTCGTTTAACCTACTCAGACGTTAACACTGCATCCATTTAGAGCAGCAGAGACAGCCCTCTGATTCAAATTTAGTGGTCAGATTTCTCACCATTAGAAATACTTTTTGCCCTTTTACATTGTAACGGCCGACCCCTTTTACCCAGCCGGCAGCTACACTCCCAAGACCTGTGGCTTGGCTAATTGACTGAGAAATAATCTTACTATCAAGCCGTACTTCTTACCAATTAAACTTTCCCCCCCACAATCGACGGTGAAAAATATAAGCACACAAAAACAGGATGTAAAATTTAAACGGATTAAATGTATTAAGTAAAATGACATGCAAAAAACAGAAACATAAATATATAAATATCCCTCCACCCCAGCAATAACAAGACACCACCCAATATATATATATATATATACAACAAAAACCCTCCCTTGTCCCTGTAACAAGTAAACACACAACACGAATAACAACAATGAATGATAAACTGAAAATGAATGAGAACGTGAGTCCGGTAATAAAGAAACTGTCCTGAAAGCGGATGACTGAATTAGTGAAATTGCGATGTTTGATTCTCCCCAGAAAAAATGGAACAGCCTCACCGTGAATCCTCGTGTATGTGGTGGATGATTAAGTCCTACCCCGGGGTCTCTCGTGGTGAGGTCCTTGAAATAAATCCGGCTGATGGAAAAACAAACTGGATGGATATGCGCGATGTGGACAATAACTGGTACAGTTGGCTCGTGGTCGTGAATGAAAAATCTCCTTCTCTCCTCTCTCCTCCTTCTCCTCCTGCTGGCTTAAATAGTCCTGTGACGGCTGTGATTGATTGATTGTAAACAGGTGTTTTCCAGGTTTGCGGCTGTGGTCTCCTTCCATCATCCGTCCCCCTTTTCGGGGACGGCATTAACTGATGCACATAAACAGTAAACGGGACAATAAAACGAGACGCACTCAGAACTGACATTTAACACTAACTATGTGGCCCCGCTACAACATTTAGAACAAACATTAAACAATATGTCCTTTGCCCATTATCTATAAAGTGTTAGAAAAACACTCTGATTTGATAAACACATGAAGTCTTTTGCACTTACATGGTTGGGGACATCATAAGCAACTCCTCTTCCAAACAAAGGTGTTATAAGGTGGGAGTACACTTCTTCTGCATTGAGAGCCCCATTTTTGCTGTTGAATAGCAAGGTGGCAGCATGACTTCCGATTACAGACGTAAATGTTGTCATAAGAATTAACAAAGAGTCCAAAAAATGTTTGGGGCAGTCACCCGTATATTATATCCTGGCTGCAAAATAGGAATAAATGTTTCAAAGATGTGTACAGATCGGAGTCCAAAACAGAACTGAGGGGATACAGCAAAATGGTGGCTTTAAAGGCCAGTAAAGGAAGTGACGTCATCAAAGGGGCCAGAACCGGAAGGGTCCTCATCCATAGGCTTGGACCCAGAAGTGACGTTATCAAAGGGGCTGGAACCAGAAGGTTCTTCATTCATAGGCTCAGAGCTGGAAGTGACGTCATCAGGGCCAGGCGGAATATCCTGTGAAAGGTCTGCAGGAAAGTGAGATAAAGGGTCAGTGCACTCCGCCACCCACTGGTCTGGCATGTAATTACTCTCGTTCAGGCCTTTTAGCTGTATCCCATGCGCATGTGTGTGACAATGTTTTGCCCAACATGGTGAAGCTAACAACAGGGCTGTACTGTAAAGCAAAACAAAACATTCATTCTGAATTTAACTGCTGCTTTAAAGCATTTACTTTATGAAGTAATTTTATTACTGAGTCTCAAAATGAACTGTTAAACACAGCTTTACCTCTTGACGAGAGTTTTCAAGGCTGTCAATTAAATTAAGCATTTAAAAAATTGAATGCATCAGACAAAACTGTGCAAGTGGCTAAAACTATTTTTCCCAATTCAGATTAATCCTGATATGAAACTATGACTGATCCTGTTGTCTCTAATAATCCCGAATGACACAGAATGATTCAAAAGTCTTTTATTTATTTTTAAATAAGGCACTCAAATAACCCCCTCCTGCCCATCCCGGCCTACATTCAAACATGTCTGCCCAGTTACGTGACTTCACCCACTTAACTATCCATCCATCCATCCTCTTCCACTTATCCGAGGTAGGGTCGCGGGGGCAGCAACTTGAGCAGAGATACCCAGACTTCCCTCTCCCCGGCCACTTCTTCTAGCTCTTCTGGGAGAATCCCGAGGCGTTCCCAGGCCAGCCGGGAGACATAGTCCCTCCAGCGTGTCCTGGGTCTTCCCCAGGGCCTCCTCCCGGTTGGACGTGCCCGGAACACCTCACCAGAGAGGCGTCCAGGAGGCATCCTGATCAGATGCCCGAGCCACCTCATCTGACTCCTCTCAATGCGGAGGAGCAGCGGCTCTACTCTGAGCCCCTCCCGGATGACCGAGCTTCTCACCCTATCTTTAAGGGAGAGCCCAGACACCCTGCGGAGGAAACTCACTTCAGCCGCTTGTATTCGCGATCTCGTTCTTTCGGTCACTACCCATAGCTCATGACCATAGGTGAGGGTAGGAACATAGATCAACTGGTAAATTGAGAGCTTTGCCTTACGGCTCAGCTCCTTTTTCACCACGACAGACCAATGCAGAGCCCGCATCACTGCGGATGCCGCACCAATCCGCCTGTCGATCTCACGCTCCATTCTTCCCTCACTCGTGAACAAGACCCCGAGATACTTGAACTCCTCCACTTGAGGCAGGATCTCGCTCCCAACCCTGAGAGGGCACTCCACCCTTTTCCAGCTGAGGACCATGGTCTCGGATTTGGAGGTGCTGATTCCCATCCCAGCCGCTTCACACTCAGCTGCGAACCGATCTAGAGAGAGCTGAAGACCACGGCCTGATGAAGCAAACAGGACAACATCATCTGCAAAAAGCAGTGACCCAATCCTGAGTCCACCAAACCGGACCTCCTCAACACCCTGGCTGTGCCTAGAAATTCTGTCCATAAAAGTTATGAACAGAATCGGTGACAAAGGGCAGCCCTGGCAAAGTCCAACTCTCACTGGAAATGGGTTCGACTTACTGCCGGCAATGCGGACCAAGCTCTGACACCAGTTGTACAGGGACCGAACAGCCCTTATCAGGGGGTCCGGTACCCCATACTCCCGGAGCACCCCCCACAGGATTCCCCGAGGGACACGGACGAACACCTTTTCCAAGTCCACAAAACACATGTAGACTGGTTGGGTGAACTCACATGCACCCTCCAGGACTCTGCTAAGGGTGTAAAGCTGGTCCACTGTTCCGCGACCAGGACGAAAACTACAATGTTCCACCTGAATCCGAGGTTCGACTATCCGATGGACCCTCCTCTCCAGAACCCCCGAATAAACTTTTCCAGGGAGGCTGAGGAGTATGATCCATCTGTAGTTGGAACACACCCTCCGGTCCCCCTTCTTAAAGAGGGGGACCACCACCCCGATCTGCCAATCCAGAGGCACTGTCCCTGATGTCCATGCGATGTTACAGAGACGTGTCAACCAAGACAGCCCTACAACATCCAGAGCCTTGAGGAACTCCGGGCGTATCTCATCCACCCTGCCACCAAGGAGTTTTTTGACCACCTCGGTGACCTCAGTCCCAGAGATGGGGGAGCCCACCTCCGAGTCGCCAGGCTCTGCTTCCTCATTGGAAGGCATGTTAGTGGGATTGAGGAGGTCTTCGAAGTACTCCCCCCACCGACCCACAATCCCCACCATATACAGTGTTGACACTGCACTGCTTCCCCCTCCTGAGATGCCGGACGGTGGACCAGAATCTCCTCGAAGCCGTCCGAAAGTCATTCTCCATGGCCTCCCCAAACTCCTCCTATGCCCAAGTTTTTGCCTCAGTAACCACCGAAGCCGCATTCCGCTTGGCCTGCCAGTACCTATTAGCTGTCTCCAGAGTCCCACAGGACAAAAGGGACCGGTAGGACTCCTTCTTCAGCTTGACAGCATCCCTCACCGCCGGTGTCCACTAAAAGGTTCGGGGATTGCCACCACGACGGGCACTGACCACCTTACAGCCACAGCTCCGGTCAGCCGCCTCAACAATAGAGGCACGGAACATGGCCCATTCGGACTCAATGTCCCCCACCTCCCTCGGGACATGGTCGAAGTTCTGCTGGAGGTGGGAGTTGAAGCTACTTCTGACAGGGGGCTCTCATAGACGTTCCCAGCAGACCCTCACAACACGTTTGGGCCTACCAGGCCTGACCGGCATCCTCCCCCACCATCGTAGCCAACTCACCACCAGGTGGTGATAAGTTGACAGCTCCGCCCCTCTCTTCACCCGAGTGTCCAAGACATGTGGCCGCAAGTCCGACGACACGACCACAAAGTCGATCATCGAACTGAGACCTAGGGTGTCCTGGTGCCAAGTGCACATATGAACACCCCTATGCTTGAGCATGGTGTTTGTTATGGACAATCCGTGACGAGCACAGAAGTCCAATAACAAAACACCACTCGGGTTCAGGTCGGGGGGGGCCATTCCTCCCAATCACGCCCTTCCAGGTCTCATTGTCATTGCCCACGTGAGCATTGAAGTCTCCCAGCAGTACGAGGGAGTCCCCAGAAGGTATGCCCTCTAGCACCCCCTCCAGGGACTCCAAAAAGGGTGGGTACTCCGAACTGCTGTTCGGTGCATACACACAAACAACAGTTAGGACCCGTCCCCCCACCCGAAGGCTGAGGGAGGCTACCCTCTTGTCCACCGGGGTAAACCCCAATGTACAGGCTCCAAGTCGGGGGGCAATAAGTATGCCCACACCCGCTCTGCACCTCTCACTGGGGGCAACTCCAGAGTGGTACAGAGTCCAGCCCCTCTCAAAGAGATTGGTTCCAGAGTCCAAGCTGTGCGTCGAGGTGAGCCCGACTATATCTAGCCGGAACCTCTCAACTTCGCGCACAAGCTCAGGCTCCTTCCCCTTCAGAGAGGTGACAATCCACGTCCCAAGAGCCAGCTTCTGTAGCCGAGGATCGGACCGCCAAGGTCCCCGCCTTCAGCCACCACCCAACTCACACTGCATCCGACCTCCTTGGCCCCTCCCATAGGTGGTAAGCCCATGGGAAGGGTGACCCACGTTGCACCCCATGGGTGCAAGCCCGGCCACCAGGTGCTCGCCATCGAGCCCCACCTCCAAGCCTGGCTCCAGAGGGGGGCCCCGGTGACCCGCGTCCGGGCGAGGGAAAACGGCGTCCAAATTTTTTATTCATCATAGGAGGTTGTGTTGAACCGCACTTTGTCTCATCCCTCACCTAGGACCAGTTTGCCTTGGGTGGCCCTACCAGGGGCATAGAGCCCCGGACAACAGAGCTCCTAGGATCATTGGGACACGCAAACCCCTCCACCACGATAAGGTGGCGGTTCGAGGAGGGGACTACCTCTAGGTAAATCAATTGTCTCTCCCTTGCACACATTGTCTACTCTACTCTTGTCTTCCTCAGGTCTGTCCGTCTCCCCTCTAGCACCAACTTTTCCTGACTTCATACGGTATAGCTTCAGTCGTAAAGATCTAACAAAGCTGCTCCTGGGGTTACTTTCAAGCCAAGCTTCAGAATCACTTCTGGAGCCAGAGGCAACCTTCTTTGGCTACTGAGACACCAGAATACAGTTCCCTCTATTTGCACAAATACTGTATTAACTCTTTGAGGGCTGAATATTTTTTTCCAAAAAACACAGTTTTCTGAAAAGCACACAAAGCGATGGTTTCACACATAAATCAACATAAAACATCTGTTGCTATGTGCCGTGGCTGCTGTTGGCGCATGTTTGGCATCTCTAGCGGCAGTGGCTGCGTTGGGGGCACCTCGATGGTCAGCAGAAATTCATGGTGGGCTGGCTGTCTTCGCATAGCAGGTGGGTGGCCAGGGCCGGATTAAGACGAGATTGGGCCTGATACTGCAGCACAAAAAAGGCCTATTTTTTCTCAGCATTGGTGCATGTGCATTCGACACTCATCGTACATGCACACTCAGACCGACCAAGGAGCCTTAATTGCTTGCAACGCAACCAGCCAGCCTTTATTGAACATCAATAATAATAACGACGTAGTATCGTAACAACTTGAGATTAACATCAAACTATGTAACATCAACATTCAATAGCAATTGTCTGAAAAGTGCACTTAATGCAGAAAAGGCTGAACCAGATCAACTTAACCTAGGCATATTGTCACCCTAACTACTGCGCTAGTGCTGCTTACTTATATTGCTGTTTTTCGAGCCTTAGCAAAGTTAATATAGCAAAGGAAGACTGTTCAGCATCCAGAAAATTCTCGCCTGTTTTCATCTGGGCCTATTTCAGGAATGGGCCTAAAGCTGCAGCATCAATAGCACCCACCTTAATCTGGCCATGTGGGTGGCAGTCGCAGTGTGACGCAATCTGGTTTGTGCCTCTTGTCATCATAAGTGATGGTCCTCCCAGGCAAACACTGCTGTAGGCGCATCAGCTATATGAAAGTGTTCATCACCTGGAGACGGATCAGATGATGCTGGTACCTCACTTTCATTTTTGATCTCCATCTCCAGATCACTTGCATCAAACTCGGAGTCCGACAAATCAGAGTCCTATTCAACGAAATTACGTAAAACGTCCATGGAGTAATTTGCTTCGCACATTCGCTTTGGTCTCTCGCCAGATGTTGGTGCCATTTTAGAGGTTGTTTGCTCTTCGCTACTCACGTACACGTAGGGAATTGAGGTAAAATCAACAAAGCTATGTAACTTTCCTTCGAGCAAAAAGAGTCGAACTATAACGTAAGGGTGAGTTTTGTTGCAGTTTACAGCTGATTACCGTCCTCTACTCCTGAATTTTGACAAAAGTCGACATCAGCCCTGAAAGAGTTAATACTTATTTTAGCTTCTGTGTAACTTTATAAAGGCAACTTTTTGCAAAGCTGTTCTCCTGATACCTGTTTTTTTTTAAAAAGGCAATGTAGTCCATGTGCCATCCCTAAGTGGGCATATAGGAAGGTGCTGGCCACCTGTCAGTACTCCTTGGCCACACTCTTAAGGAGGCAACATTTTCCAAAGCTGCCACCTGTTGCTCTGGAGATTTTCTGGCCTCTTACAGGTCCTTCATAGTCACTGTCTCTGTGTTAGTAGAAGGTGAGGACTTTCTCCACATTTCCCTCTCTCTCTCTTAAATAATCTGGTACTCCACTCCAGAGGACAGGACCTAATGCTTGTCAATGTGCACAGATGATGCAGTCACATATTTATGAAGAGAGATATTTTTTCAAAGCCCCTTTCAAACTGGTCTCTTAATATCTAAACCATTGGTTACCTTCTGCAAGTTGGAGCAACCTCCAGCATTGGTCAATGTCTGTGTGTCAATCTAAAAGGAATAAAAAGCTACAGCTCCATTCAATATAATTACATTTTCTCTTTTATTTATCAACAGAAGAAACATTTACGGAACATATATACATTTACTACAATCAAATTTCACTTTTAATTTTGTGACGAAGCGCAGAATTCTGTTCTCTCTTTAGGCTTTAAATAGAATCTCACAGGGTTAAGATGATTAGCGAACTTTACAAAGTAAATGAGTAATCACAGAAGCAATTCAATGCTGTGCTAAGTAATGTTACTTATTCCAAAAATAGAAATTAAATATTAATAAATACAAACAAACAAAACCATTTACATACAATGTGAAAATAGACTTGGGATGTTGTGATTCAGGGGTTTGTTAGTCTTGCAAGCATTTCATAATCAGTCTTTGATGGTCTTGTTCCATGCTGAATTGTGCCGCTGCCTTTTTTTCTTTTTAATATTGTGTACAAAAAGAGATCGACTCCGGCATCTGAAAATGTGAACAAACCTGTGTGCCTTAGCAACTGTTTGAATGTTAAGAAGGAAAAATAATGATGACAGTGGCCTTGAGCAATGTTACAGAAATGTCTGAAATATTGTGTTTTGTTCGTCATAATTTTGACAATAGACGGAATTTCTGAAATCCTCTGAGAATTATTTCAAGTATATCACAATACTGACATTATTATATTTATAGCTGATCTGATGAAGTAGTAACATGTTTACATAGCTCATAATCTACTTTAGTACTAAATACCATCCTGTATAATTATAAAACACGCAAAGGTTCTGCCTTTTTTTTTTTTATACATCGTGTGTTTTATTCCCTTAGTGTGCTTTAGTAATAAGACTACTGTTTGTTAAGGTCATGCAGGTTAAAAAGGTTAAACTGAGTAAGAGCTCGAGAAAGAAAAAAACACTAATTTGATAGTGTTGTTCACTGTATCCCATTATTGTTGTCTATAGTTTGTGGGCTATCATGTCAGTTAAATGTTTGTTTGTTTGTTTGTTTTGTTTTTTGCATCATCTTAAGAACATGCTTTTAGTTTTCTTCTTATGATAGCCAAGAAGGACAGATTTTTATTTTTAATGGTTCGGTCTTTGAATTTGTGTGCGTGTGTCTTCCAACGTTGTTGGCAGTGCTGAGCAGAGTTTTATTAGAGGATCCCCTTCGTTTATCTGCTGATTGTCAACTTCTAGAAAATGTCTTATCTGGGTGAAATTTTATATGTCCACACACCAACAAATTTCTGGCTACACTACTACAAATACATTTATATAGCACTTTTCTCAGTACTCAAAGCACTTAATGTATTTGCAGCATTACAGTTTGTTTATGTGTTTTTACTTTTCTTTGCTCCTGAGCTGTGAAGTGCTACTTTAGTTTGTCCCCCCAAAACAGCACCCCACCCAATTTTTTTTCAAAAGCCACTGCAAATGTTACACACTAAAGGAGTTTAGAAATTAAAATATTCTGAGCCCATATGTCAGAATTTAGCAATCCCGAAATATTGCTTTAGTGCCAGATAATACAAATATGTTTTTACCGTGGTTATAAATATGGTCTGCGGTGGGTTGGCACCCTGCCCGGGATTGGTTCCTGCCTTGTGCCCTGTGTTGGCTGGGATTGGCTCCAGCAGACCCCCGTGACCCTGTGTTCGGATTCAGCGGGTTGGAAAATGGATGGATGGATGGATATAAATATGGTTATAAATAGTACGCTTAGCTTTACACGGTCCCATATATACCCTCTTGTGTTTTGTTGTGTACTGACTGTAAAGCTTAAGTGCATCCCAAGTATATTAAAAATTACTTTTTTATTCTTATGATTGGTATGAATATTAGCAATTGCATCTATTTATTCACTTTCTGAATCCTGTTATCCATTACAGAATAATAATTAGCGAGAGTCTGCCCCACCAGCTATGGGAGGTATTCTCTGCAAAAATTAAAATGAGAATGCAATCTCTCTTTTGCAATTTCATTTTCAAAGTCTGTACGCAAAAATGCTGCAAAAATTAAAATAAAAATAAAATAACCCCATTTGCGATTTCATTTTCAGCCTGAACCATGATGAAGCTGCCAAAATGAAAACTAAAATGTATTTCCACTTTGCATTTTCATTTTCAAGTTCTCAAGATACAAACAGCACAGGTCAATGGGTGGGACTTTGTACCTCGATTTCCCACAATTGTTTGCCCTTCTTAGCTGTATAGCCACTTTGATGTGTTTAATTCACGTGATTTTGATCCCCCCCCCCCCCCACACTTCATTGAAAACATCTCACAAAATCCAAAGACCATACATAATTGTACTTCTGAAGTACTGGTAATTTATGTGCAATTTACATTAGAATTATAATGTAAAATAATTTACATTTATTTATGCTGAAGTGGAAATGGGACACTTAAGTGTAAATAAATCTAAACTATGATGTAATAAAGACTAATTTCTGTCATGTTAAATATTGCAATTAAATTGCACATTAATTTCATCAGAACTACAATTATGTGTGGTCTTCGGATTTTGTGAGACAGTTTTGCTGTGAAGCTAGCAGTATTGAGGGTGAAAAGATCAAAATTATGTGAATTAAAGACAGTCGAAGTGAGAAGTATTCTATCAATCAAAGTGGCTCTACAGATAACAATGGACAAAAAATTGTGAAAAATCACCAAGCACCACCCATTGACCCGTGTTATTTGCATGTTGAGAACTTGAAAATAAAAATGAAAATTCAATGAGCAGCAGGTGGTGCCAGTGTTTATTTGCATTTTACTTTTCATTTTCGGGTTCATTCTGAAAATGAAATTGCAAATGGGGTTGTGACACGGGTTCACTTCCCAGGTCCTCCCTGCGTGGAGTTTGCATGTTCTCCCCATGTCTGCATGGGTTTCCTCCGGGTACTCCGGTTTCCTCCCACAGTCCAAAGACATGCAGGTTAGGTGCATTGGCAATCCTAAATTGTCCCTAGTGTGTGCTTGGTGTGTAGTTGTGTGTGTGTGCCCTGCCCAGGGTTTGTTTCCTGCCTTTCACCCTGTGTTAGCTGGGATTGGCTCCAGCAGACCCCCGTGACCCTGTAGTTAAGATGTAGCAGGTTGGATAATGAATGGATGGAAATTGCAAATGGGCTGTTTCATTTTTATTTTAATTTTGCAGCATTTTCGTGTGCAGACTTTGAAAATGAAATTGCAAAAGAGAGATTGCATTTTCAATTTATAATTTTAATTTTTGCAGAAAATACCTCCCACACACCAGCAACAAGTACAATGCAGGAACATATCTGGAAAGAACACTTGTCCTTCTCAGGGCACTCACATAAATCCACAAAGACGACCAAAAAAAGAGTCACCTGCTGACTTGCCAGCATGTCTTTGGACTTTAATCGTGCTCTACTGATTTCAGTGTGTTTTACAATTGGTGTGTGAACAGTAAAGTCAATAATAATATGTTCAGCATATACAATTGAAGTCATGCAAAAGAAGGTAATGTATATTAATTAATGATATTAATAATATACATAGATAATTGTATATTTTAGTATATATTATATTCTAAATTAGACAGGTGAATGCTGAAGATAAACTTTGTATTTGATAAACAGAGAGGGTCAGCTACTGATAGATAGATAGATAGATAGATAGATAGATAGATAGATAGATAGATAGATAGATAGATAGATAGATAGATAGATAGATAGATAGATAGATAGATAGATAGATAGATAAGTAAAACCACAACCATACGGCTGAAGCACATATAAAGCAAGACATGCGGCTTGTCTGACAGATACCTTCGACGTCTTTGTCGTACATGGAAACCCTTAAATGCAATCTTGGATAGGACAGGATGAAAGCACTCGTTAGAAGGACCAAGAAGTAAGATTATTGCCAAATCGGTATTCTCAATATGGGACATGCCCACTTCAAGCAGGGTCATTGCTGGGTTTGAGCTCCCTAATGCTCACTCCAATTCGTGCCGGTGCGGTTCCCCTGCTCTTTCGGCTGAGTGGGTCGTAGAGAATGAGAAGAAACTTACAGTGTCGAATGGCGGGGTTTAAAGCATGTGTATTGACATATCGCGATGCTGCAGCTCGGCACGGAAGCTGTGTGTGTCTATGCGTCTGATTGCAGTGAGCTGAACTAATTTTTGACTTGATGACGTCGGAGCGTAGGCTACGTGCTATTAGCGCAGCTTACAGGGGCCCAGTTATTAAAGTCATCTCCACATTGCCAGTGCCACTCAATCAGTCGCTAAAAGATTTCCTTTTGATTCTGCTCAGTCCGTTCTTGTGTACTGGATGTGCGCTTACACCTGTTAACTATAACGAACGTTTCTTGCTGTTTAATTGACTGATGACATCTTACGATCATGTAGTACATCTAAGGTGTTAAATGGAAGGTTACAGCGCTTATAGCTTCTTCTTCGGGATCGGATCATTTCAAATAGCACCTGCATGAATGTCTGCAGTGGTCCTGCCTTGGGCCCTGTGTTGGCTGGGATTGGCTCTAGCAGACCCCTTCGACCCTGTGTTGGGATATAGCGGGTTGAATAATGGGAGGATGGATCTGTATGAATGTTCCATAATTTTAACATGTACTAAATATTCCGCAGAATGAATAAGGAGTACAAATGACCGTAAGGTATGCGCTAAATACGTTATAACATACACTCATCAAGGAGAACTTGCTAAAGGCAATGCCACTACCACCAGCACAATGCTAGCTATAAATAGCCTAAATGTTCAACCGTTAAAACATGGAAGAGATACATTGGTTCAGAATAGAAATGCGTGCTGATAAAATACCTTAAATGTGCTTCTGGTTTTTTGTTGTGCTGGTACTGCCTGAGATTTCATGATTGGCAGCTTAAACATAAAAAGCAGCACCCATCGACCAAATGTGAAATGTCTGCATATGTTGAGTGATGGTTAGAACCTCTGAAGGGAGTTAAGAATGGGTTAATTCAGGTAGCTGACAGGCTGGTTAATGTTAGCTAAAAACTTATGTTGGCAAACCAGCTCAGAAACTTTCATCACTGGCTTGCAAGGTGGAAGTCATTGTATCAGAGCAGTGTGACACGTAAATCGGTCAGATACGCTGGTCAGTTGTTTACTGTAACAACCACACTGCTGTCTGATATTCACTCAAACAATAAACTTAGGTCCATTGGAACAGGTCTAAAACTACTGCTAAGCAGCTTTCTTGTGGTCTGTGGCAACGCTTACTTCAGTGCTATTCCTTCCTCTTTTTCATTTGGTGTGATCACCCTCTTTCTCGTACTGTTGCAGTAGCTTCATGGCTAAGGGCTTACTGCAGGTCACTGGCTGAAAGGCAGAGCTGTGAAATGAACATTCAGCACCAATGGAGTAGCATATTTCTGATAAACGCCTTTACTTAAATGAAGATGGTAATTGTAATGTAGAACTACAGTAACACATGACTGTTACTGTCTGCTGTATGTTTGATATTAGTAATTTGGTCCTTGGTCTAGCTCACCACAGACTTTATGAAACATATGTTCTAATGTGGGTAAATAACAGGCAACCTACATAAATAACAGAGATGGGTACGCATTATTTAGAAAAGACAGGCAAAGCCCAAAGGGATGGTCGTCACCATTTATGCACGAAAGAACTTAAATGTAGGATTTCTTTATTTAGATGATGAACCATGGCTTAGTGAGGATGTTTAGATTTAACTAAGCAGATTTTGAGATCAAGGCCTCATATTAGGAGTGTGTTTGTGACAGTGCGGGTCAGCTCCATGTTTTGGGATCCTCTTGAGCCCACCACCATCGATACAGTAACCGAGATGAGCTGGGCAGATGATGAAGCATGCAAATAGAGGGGGGTTGGTACAAAAGTGAAAACGTGCTTTTATTAAAATCAAACTGTGTCTACATACAGTAGTACAGTGCATCAAATCTTCAATAAATAAATAATCCAATAAAAATAAAGTTCTGTGGAGGTTAAAACAAGTCCAATAAATAATCCATAAAACTGAGGTTCAAACACAACAGAAATCTTCTCTTAAAAAAGAAATCACAGTCCCCAGTGCTTGCCTTTAAAACGAATGTCTCTCTGGCTGATACTCTTCGAATCTCGCAGCATGGAAAGACATCCAACAGGCACTTCAGTCCTGCTCGTGTCCCCGCCACCCATCCCATGGCGATCCACAGGGCGCAGCCAAGCATCCACCACCTTTAACTCCAGCTGACATCACCAGCCTTTTGGAGGGGGGGTTGTGTGTGTGTGGGGGGGTGGGGGTGTTCCTCCGTAGGATTGTTGTTGCTTCTCTTAGTGATGGGCTGCTTGATACTGATGTTCCAACACCTTGTCGATCTTACGAAGCTTTGGAGCTCGAAGCACCACTTTGAGGCTTGTTTCAAATGCGCCCGTCACGTGATTTTTAGGCATGCTAGCGTAATGATGTCATTGATATCTGTGCCATAGACATATATAGATAGATGCCGCATTCACTGTGTTGCCCAGTCGACATGATACGTCAGCGCGTCCGCTATATTACAAGTGGCAAAAGTGCCATTTAAACTAGTGGTGTGCGATACTACAAGATTTGGTATCGATCTGATACCAAGTAAATACAGGGCCAGTATCATTGATACCGATACCAATATCGATACTTTTTAATAATTAAGGTGGATGCATCATCAAATTGCTAAAGCTGAATTAATTTTCATTAACTTTAAGTGTCTTGTGATTTTTTTATTAATTAGTTAAAACCCAGGACAGAATTTAGGCAAAGTAATTAAATACTTTATTATAAAGCACAAGTAACACAAAATGTCTTTTTCTTAAATAAAATGCACAAAATTAGAGAACCGCCTTTGAAAAAAATGAAAAATAAAAAATAATTAGTGGGAATACAATAAAGAAAGTACAATAAAAAATACAATGAAGTGTAAACACGCTCAAAGAAATATCCCCCACCCACCTGTTCAGAACAGATTAAAGGTTTTTGTTCAGGAACAGTATCATGTTCACATTTTTCGATTTTATTGCACTTCCCCTGGTACTTAGTAACTGTCCTGCCTTTGAAAAAATCCTCTCAGCTGGCATTGAGGTTGCAACCATTCCCAGGTGCTTCTTGGCAAGTTTGCTCAAAGAGGGGAATGTTGATGATTTTTTTTTCCACCAACATAGTGGATCCTGATCCTAAGGAATTGGCCTCTCTTCTGAGTACCTGCGCATTTCAATTAGGACATCAGTGCCAGTTGTCCAATGCTGCTGAGATGCAAGGACTTCAGCGCCAAATTCTGTCCATATTCCACCTTTTGCTGCAGGTGGGGATGCAGCAGCCGCTGCAGATGAGCTTGAAGTAGTTGCAGGAGCTGGGGCAGAGCTGGCTGCAAAGCTTGAGCCTGGTGCACATGAGGAAGGTGCTGAGGTCTGACTCACTGACTGCATTTCGGTGACAAGTCAAGCTTTTACAGGCTCAACGTTTGCAGAGTCACGGAATCCCAGGTTTTTAAATCTAATGTCCAGGTAGGTGCTGACAGCAAGACCATAAAATGTTTCAATAGCCTTGAAGCAACGGTGACACTGCACTGACAGTTCAGCAGCTAGTTTGCTACCTTTGCGCTCAGAAGTTGCAGTGGTTCTGTGAAGCAGTGACACCAGTGGAATCACCTTTGAAAGTGAAACATGTTTTTCAGTTGATATCTCCCTGGTTGCTTGCTCAAATGGTCTCGGTACAATGATGGAGAGACTGATGACAGGCCATTCTTCCTCACTTAAGCAAAGTGAGCTCTTTCCAAGGAGACAGAGGACTGTGGTAACTGCCTCCTTTTGCTCAGACAATCTCTCCCACATGTAGAATACAAAGTTCCACCTTCTCTCAACTGCTTGAATTAGTTTGTGTTCAGGGAACTTCTGCTGCTTCTGAATTTCTTTGAGCTTGTCTGCAGCTTTAGTGCTGTGGTGAAAGAAAGCAACAATAGCACTGTTTTTTTGCTGAATCTCAAGCAAGCCAGGGTGAGCCTTGAAAGAGTCTTTCACCACCAAGTTCAAAGTGTGTGTAAAAAATGGGTAGTGTGCCCAACCTGCTTTGCGCACAGCAGCAAACATATTGGTGCTATTATCAGTTACAACAGCCAGAATCTTGTCTGCTATGCCCCATTCTTCCACGATTCTGGTTAACTGTGAACAAATATTGTCTGCAGTGTGTTGTCCAGGAACACAACACGTTTCTAACACATATGCCATCATTTGCCAGTTTTCATCTATGATGTGGCATAAGACTGTTAAATATGCCTCTGTGGCTCTTGATGTCTACATGTCAGTTGTAAGCACAACATTGTCCACACCACTCAATTCCTTTCTGTCCTTAAAGCAGCATTCTTCATAAAGAGCTTTTAGTTTCCCCTCCATTAAAGATTTTCTACTTGGAATTTTGTATCGTGGGTCAAGTGTCCTCACAAAATTTCTAAAGCCGTCATCTTCCACCATGGAAAGAGGTTGCAGGTCCTTCATTATCATTTATGCAAGGCCCCTCGTAATCTCCATTGCTCTTGGGGAATCGGCTAAGTGAAATAATAAAATAATTAAGTGTGTAGCACATCTTGTAGTTTAAGTATAGTAGTTATCACAGTTAGCACAAAAGGGTAATTATATTCAATCAAATCTGAGCTATATTATATTTAGTATATTTGTTTCAATTCCAATAAATGTATTCATTTTTATAACATGTGGCAATGGGATAATATTGTATCAAATAACACATTAATTTTGATTCATTAATCACAGAAAAAATCCATCCATCCATTTTCCAACCCGCTGAATCCGAACACAGGGTCATGCGGGTCTGCTGGAGCCAATCCCAGCCAACACAGGGCACAAGGCAGGAACCAATCCCGGGCAGGGTGCCAACCCACCGCAGACAGAAAAAATAATGAGTTAAAAAAATAACTTTGATTAAACGCGTTCGGTGGTTCTGTTCACGGTGACTTTGAAAAATGATTATGTAAACCCAAACTATTTACCTATTTGACCCTGATGCTAGCATTAGCATCCATAATATAAAGGTCTTAGCATAATTTATACTTTTTGAGTTTTAACCACTTGCACTTTGAAAATTTAAAATGAACTAATGCTGAGAATGACTAAAATATTACTTTCACCACTATAATCTACCAGGATATTCTCTGCCAAATTGAAAGGCCTCTGCCAATGTCCGCTGCCTTGGGGTTGGGGGTCTGCTTCTGTCAGGGCCAGGTTGTGTTGGATTTATCACCTCCTCTCTTCCGTTTCTGTAGCTCTGCATTTTCTTTTGAATGATTTCTCATATGCTTGTGTAAATTAGTTGTATTACCACTGTATTTGACAGCCTTTTTACAAATAATACAACTTGCCGTTGATTGACCTTCGGCTTGAAAATAAAGCCACACACCACTTCTCTTTCTCTCTGCCATAATTTCTTACGCTATGTATTGTGTGAGTGTGTGCATGCAAGTGAGCCTGTTTGCTTGCCTGGCGCCATTGAGTCACGTGACGGTACATCATCAAAACACAAGAGAGAGGAGGAGCAAAGCCTGCTCCGCGCTGTGACAGTCGTGAGAGCAGCAGCGCTTACCCAGACAGCCGCAGTGCATTCAGGAGAGAAATTTAAACTAAAGTATTGATGGTATTGATCAATATCAATACCAACATTATTATCGATATTATCGATACTTGGATCGATCCGCCCACCACTAATTTAAACTAATACAGGTAAAATTGGAAACCAGGTTTTCTGATGAAAAAACAATAATGCTTAAAACAGTATTGTTTACAAACAACAGATTTTGGTGAATCATTTAAATGCAATTATTTATATCCATTTATACACTAATAATGGCAATTATTAAATAATAATAATTATTATTATTATTATTAAATAATTACAAGTAACATTTCTCGGACTGCCTTCTTCCATCTCCAAAACATTTCTAGACTTCGTCCTGTTCTTACGTAACACAGTACTGAAGTATTGGTTAATGCCCTAGACACCTCACGTATAGATTACTGTAATGCTATTCTATCTGGCATCCCACAAAAACTTTTCCATCACTTACAATTTATACAAAATTCTGCTGCCAGAATAATAACCTGCTGTTCTAAATCCACTGAACATATTACACCTCTTCTCGCTCAACTTCACTGGCTCCCTGTTAACTACAGAATACAATACACAATACTGCTCTTAACATTTAAAGCTCTCCACAACCTCACTGATCTCATACAGACTTGCACTCCTCTCGCTCACTCAGATCCTCATCTGCAACTCTACTTTCAGTACCGCACATCAGACTCAGTGCTCTGGGAGCTCGCGCGTCTCTCATAGTGCTCCTCAGCTCTGGAATTCTCTTCCCTCTCATATCCATCAGCTCGACTCAATAACACATTTTGAAACTACCCTCAAAACTTATCTTTTCAAACTAGCATACCAATTATAAATTTTGCACTGTTACTGCCAGTTATCTTTGTTTGTTTGCTAATTATTGCTTTTTTATTTGTTTAATTTTATTGTAAGGTGTCCTTGAGTGCTAAGAAAGGCACCTATTAAATAAAATGTACCGGTATTATTATTATTATTATTATTATTATTATTATTGTTATTATTGTTAATTATTGAGATGAAAACTTGACCAATGTCTGAAAGTCAAAATAGTAAGACTGCAACTGGCAATGTGGTCTTTCTTTTAACAGTGAAATGATACCACTCAATGACAAAAATAAACAATTTTATTGTATACAAATTGGCTTAATAATTTCTGAAAACATTTCACTCATTCCTCTCTCAATCTCTCTCTCTCACACACACACACGCACACACACACACACAATGTGGTTACTTAAATATATACAGGATTTGATCTAAAATCCATGAAACAACTGTCTTACATAGCTTTTTCCGTGTGTTGCCACTCTGTAATTTGAGAATTCAGTCTGGCAATATGGTGCAGCCTTAGTTTGTGGAAGACAGACAGAACTAAAGACATGAGCATAAAATGATGGTTGTCAATTTCAAACTGTGTTTCCTCAATGATCTCCTTCAGAAAAAAAACACATCATCTGAACCAATCTCAGCCTGAACAAACTGATTGATCAAAGATACACTGACAGCTTGCCCTAATGTCGACTGTCGGATAACATGCTCAGCTACTTTGACCACCTTGACTGTACCCTCAGAAGGAATCATCAAACCTCCTTTGTTTTTTTAATGCGAGCAAGTGATAGCTTTGATCATATGATGCCGGTACAGCACCTGTTACCAAACTAGCATGGCACACATCACAGGACAGCTTTCTCAAAATCCTGTCTAAGGGCTACCTCCCGCTGGTTCCTGAGGTGGATTTCTTTGGGAAATTGTCAAAGTTTGAGAAATGTTAACAGCTAACAACAATCTACATAGTTAGTGACTAAATACGTTTAGCCAAAACGTTGTTTGAAGGCTCACTTGAGCACATAAATGAATAGCTTTGCTAGCTTAGCCTGGTGTATCTAAAGTTAAGATTATAAAACGGGATTTTCTAATGGCCAAATATAACCAAAACAATTGTTCAGCTTTACCTATGAAATGTAATCCCTGTGATCTGGTTTGGAGTGTACAGCAGTTTGTACAATCCCAAGCAGCACATGCGTGAGGCATCTTTATCCATTACTTCACTCCACAGCAGTGCCTCTCGCAATATGGCAGCGACGTTGATGTACGATCCTGCTGGTCATGAGGCGTCTAGTAATTCTATGTATATGCTCAGAACAGCGTGTCATGATACAATACCAGTGCGCATGTCTGTTCAATGCTTCGAACAGCGTGTTAACCCAGTATGCATGTCTGCTCAATGCTTCGATCTGCATGTCAACCCAGTACGCATGTCTGCTTGGTGCTTCGAAGCCCTGTCATGATGCAATCCCAGTGCGCATGTCTGCTCGATGCTGCGATCTGTGTGTCAACCCAGTACGCATGTCTGCTTGGTGCTTCGATCTGCGTGTCAACTCTGTACGCATGTCTGCTCGGTGCTTCGAATCATTATTCATCGAGCTCCCGTTTGAAGTACATATGGCATCAGCAGAGTTCAAAAACTCGACAGAATTGCCAGGAGAAATGAATGTTTGTGGATGATTAATACATTTTAAATGATTGTGCCCAATAATACTTAGTGGTAGAAACAAGCATGTGTTGGTAAAATGGCTTGGTTGGGACAAGAAATTTAACAGTTGGGTCAAGGCTTCAGAAGTGAAAGACATAAGGAGTTGAGAAAGCAAGAAAAAATGTCTAAAGTCAGAAATGGATTTTATGTGACACTGCCAAGTAATTCATCGGCCAGGACTTTTCCTAACAACACGATAGCATCATTCACCGTTCAGCTAGCCAAGAGAATAGAACTGTCCAGAGAATGGAAAGTGGCATTGGTGGAACTGACTTACCCAAAAACGTTCAATTCCTTCACTCAGGAAGCACATTTTACACTAATGAATGAGGAAACAAGATCAACAAAATGGACATACACTTTAAACAAAGGCTATTTCAGGAAAATAGAAGCATTGTTGTTGGAAATGAATCATGTCATTAATACCAACCCAACATTGCCTAAGCCAATACTTAGATACAATCCTGGCAGTAGAACCGTTCGCCTGATTGGTGATAAAATCATTTTGCTCCAAGTGACCGGGGAGCTGGCTTACATTCTTGGGTTTGATCCAGAGACGCCGTCTAACAAGTCACTTCACCCGGCTGATATCACAGGTGGTTTTTCCACCATGTTCGTGTATACAGATATTACAGAACCACAACTTGTTGGAGATGCGCATGCGCCATTACTGAGATGTGTAATCATAAAAGGTGAAGACGGTGCAAATGTCACCATATTTTTTGAAAAGCCACATTACATACCCCATGCTGTGCAAAGCTTCAATACTATAAGGATTGAAATTAAGACAGACCAGAATAAACCAGTTCCATTCCAGTATGGTAAGGTAATAGCCATGTTGCATTTTCATCCAGCAAGATCTATCAATTTTTAAACATGCTTGTAACAAAAAACTACAGAGATCCTCGCACCTACGCAGCTTACTACAAGACACAAGCTGGCAATGGTCTACCAGGGTTTCATGGTCTCCCGGTCCAGTACAATGGCGGTATTGGTGGTATTTGTAAAGCTCTCTTCAGAAAAGCAGTATCTCTGTTTAGGCATGGGATAGAAATTGCTAAACCTCATGTCAAGTCTGCAGTGAAAAGCATTGCTAATGATGTCATGAGTCACGTGGCAGGTGCTGTAATGAATAAAGCTGCAACACCCCAACAAGAAGGTTCGGGTTTGATTGTTAAAAGAAAAAGACGCAGACCCTATCTAGCACTGCTCGGGCCACATGCACGGCCCAGGAATAGAGCAAATAGGAAAAAATCTTGACACTCTGCCAAAAAAAAAAGAAAGTCAGCCAAGAGAAGATCCAGAACTAAGCAAAATTCTGGTGACATATTCTAAACATGGCTTTTGTACACTGTGCATCAGATGAATGTGCAATATCGGAACTGGATGTGTTTCAGCTGTCACCAACACAAACCAGTATTGAAAAAAGCTACTATGTTGAAGTGCCGCCTCTCACAGCATTGTCAGAAAGTGCTCCACTTGAGTTTTCGATTACCGGAAATGATCAATACCTGGACCTCAACAACACACTCCTCTACTTAGGCTGTAAAATAAATAAAAATGATGGAACAAATCTGGTCACAGATGCATGTGTTGCTCTTGTAATCTACCCGATTGCTTCTCTGTTCAGTCAGGTGGATATCACCGTCAGGGACAGATTGATCAGTCAGAGCAATAACTGTTACCCATATTGAGCGTTTATTGAAACCGTACTAAATTACGGAGATGAGACTCTGAAAACACAATTTTCAGCTGGACTGTTCTATAAAGACACACCCGGTCAACACGAAGCCGCTGCTCTGGATGGCCTAAATTTGGGATTCAATAAAAGGGCTGCTTACTCGTCCAGAAACTGCAGGGTTGATTTATTGGGCCACATCCATGCAGATCTGTTCTTACAAGAGAAATTATTAATTAATTGGGTTGATGTAAAAATAAAGTTAGTATGAAATAAGGATGACTTTTGTCTGATGAGAAATGGTGATGAATTTAAGGTCAACATATTATCAGCATCATTGTTTGTGAAAAGAGTTCAAATGAACCCTGGAGTCAGACTGGGCCATGCTGAGGCAGTGATGACCAGCAACACAAAATACCCAATCGACCGGGTTCAGATGAGGGTGTTCAGCATACCTACCGGTGGTCGTGTCTGCAATCAGGAAAACCTGTTTCTGGAACAGCTGCCAAAATTGGTTGTTTTGGGATTTGTTGACAATGCAGCTTTCAGTGGCAACTTTACACACAGCCCTTTTAATTTTAAACATAACAACATCAACTTTATGGCTCTTTACCTGGATGGAGAGCAGATACCCAGCAAGCCTCTGCAGTCTGATTTTGCTAATGGTCTCTGTGTCAGAGAATATTTTTAACTGGTGGAAACTGCAGACAAGAGGATGAAAGATAAGACACTGTTAGTTGATCGTGAAGAGTTTGCTAAAGGCTATTCACTTTTTGCATTCCACCTAAGCCCTGATATGGAATCAACAGGACACTATTCACTCATCAAAACAGGCAACCTCAGGACTGAAATAAGATTTGCTCAACCACTGCAAGATACAGTGAATATGATTGTGTATGCGGTTTTTGACAAAATCATTGAAATTAACATGTATTGTCAAGTTATTTACGACTACAGTTAAGCCATAGACATGTTCAGACATGCAGCCTCTGGACACTGAGTAGGTCAGGACCACCCTTGCATCTGGGCCAGTGACACGCATCCATTTTCTGGATGTATTCCCTTCAGATCAACTGCCCAAGGAGAACTTGGTTGCCAGACCTCTGTTTATGATCGCAAACACAGACCCCCATGTTAAACCCGGAAAGCACTGGATTGCAATTTATCTTGCGGATCATGGAAAAGCTGAATTTTTTGACTCGTATGGAATTCCCCCAGATTCTGAAATATTTCCCGAAGTTATTATGAAATTTTTGAAGATAAAATGCTAACTGCATCACTTATGACAGTATTCAGTTACAGGAGTTTTTCTCCACCACCTGTGGACACCACTGTGTTTTCTACTTGAATCAAAAAAGCAAAGGACTTACCATGAACCAGATATTGGAGTTGTACCCAGGAGATGTTCATCTAAATGACCAGATGATTGTTAGATATTTTCATCAAATAAAAAGGGGACAAACTGGAAATATGAAACTGGATATGTTTACCCAGAAATCAGAAATAAGTCAGTCATGTGTTTGCATTTGCTGAATATTATATGCAGAAAAAAAAAGATGTTGCAACTCTATGTATTCCCATTGGTTAAAAATAAATAAATAAATGAGATATTAATCAACATAAATGTGTCTGTGGTTATTATAGTGAATAATCCAATAATCAGACAGAGAAAAATTAAGGGGTCTGTAAGTATATATTTTTATTTATTTTTTTAAATGTTCACATGGTAATAACACATGTTGTAAAAGTATTTTCACAGAGTTAACAGAGTCATGATACAATCAAACAAACAAAATGATCTAAATGAAAATAATAATAATAGTAATAATACACACTAATAAAACATTGTACATTAAAGAAGTTGCTTCCTTAATTTTCTAAGCATTAATACAGTGGTGTAAAAGTATTTTCACAGAGTTAACAGAGTCATGATACAATCAAACGAAATGATCTAACTGAAAATAATAATAATAGCTGTCATACTTGCCCGGACACCATCAGACCGACACTGCATCTTTATCAAAATTCCTTTTATTTTCTCTTCCCACAACACACTACTCAGTCCCGCACAACAACAATGTCTTCAGCCCCAGTCACCTTTCTCCTGGGCCTTCTCTCGCCTTCTCCCTGGGCCACCTCTACTCTCTCTCCAGGAGCTTCGTCCTCATTGATGGGAGGGAGGCGGCCCCTTTTTAGCTGACTTGCTGGCCAACCATAAGGGTTACCTGGTAGGTAACCACCCATGCAATCAGATTGTGATTCAGACTACGAATGCCGTGAATGTAATTACCCCGATCTACATGCTGTCAAATAAACGAACCACACGTCGTGCTGCAATGTTAGGGGCTTCGCCTCTAGCGCTGACGTTCGAGGTTCGATTCCCGTAAGCGAGTGCAGTGAGTGTGTACGCCTGATGAGCCAAGAATTAGGGTGAAACACGTGTCGCGTACTCTTTGCATTATTTGACAGTAAACTATTTTCAACCATTCTATGATATGCTTCTCACAACTGAAGGCACCGTGGCTGATGTTAGCTGACTTGCTGGCCAACCATAAGCGTTACCTGGTAGGTAACCACCCATACAATCAGATTGTGATTCAAACTACGAATGCTGTGAATGTAATTACCCCGATCTACATGCTAGAGAAAACCTCAATGAAGAAGAAACAGTGTGTAAGCATACATATTAACACATGTGCAATTAAACGTGTGCATTTACGGGGTGATTTCTCAGGCTTAAAAGCTCGCCTTTTATTAAAAAGGTAAATGCAAACTGTTTTCATTCTGAAGGGCACAAACCACGTTGGATTTCAGCCGTTAAACGTGCAAAAATGTCGGTACACCAGATAAATAAGCGCAACATATTATCAGCTGTATTGTATGCTTACAATACATATAGAAATGTGTTAATCGTTAACTAATAGTATGGGATGGTGTTTTTCGACTCGCGCCTTGATTTAAACGATTCCATGTCTTGGTGGGTTTGCGTAGCTTATTGTCAATATCTTTACACCTCTTTTTAAGACTTATTGACTGAAACGGGCTTTCACGAAAAAAGTTAGGGCTTTGCTACAGGATACACCCTCCACAAATTAAGGAAGTAAAAATAAAGGTGTATATTTCTGTTTTATTTAAACCTTTTAAGTTCGTATGCATAGCCCCATTTGGCTGTTTTAGTTTTTTTTTTTCTTTCTTCAGTAATATTTAATCTCCTTAAAGAAAAACAACATATACATTTTACTTTTTTTTGTATCTCTTTAGTAATATTTTAGTGTAAAAGTATAACCAGTATTTAAACCTTTTATGTTACTTTATAAAGTTATTTTACACAATGTTGAAAAATTAATAAGAAAGCTACATATTTTGGCAGCTGCTGCTTTAATTTTCAATGAAATGAAAAAAACTCTCCAAGAGAAAACCTCAATGAAGAAAAAACAGTTTGCACTATCTAAAAAGGAGAAACCCTCATTTATAAAGGTTTGCTGCAGATGACTTAACTGAAAATACATGAATAGTTCCTATGTGTATAATACATATTTATCTATTTGACTTATGCCTTTATTCCAGCAACTTGCAACATCTGAGGTACAATTTGTTACATTACTTTTGTTTTTTGCAGCACAGGCAGGTGAACTGACTTCCTCAGGGTCACACAGTGGTGTCAGTACCAGGATTTGAACTGACAAGCTCTGGGTTTGCTGAAATATTACTGAAGAAAGAAAAAAAATGAAAACGGGCAAATGGGGCTATGCATACAACTGTCCATCCATCCATTATCCAACCCGTGATATCCTAAATACAGGAGCCAATCCCTGCCAACACAGGGCACAAGGCAGGAAACAAACCCCGGGCAAGGTGCCAGCCCACCGCAGGGCGCACACACCCACACACCAGGGACAATTTAGAATCGTCAGTGCACCTAACCTGCATGTCTTTGGACTGTGGGAGGAAACCGGAGTACCCGGAGGAAACCCAGACAGACACGGGGAGAACATTCAAACTCCACGCAGGGAAGTGAACCCGGGTCTCCTAACTGGCACCTTTCACTGTGCCACCATGCCGCCCGCATACAAACTTAAAAGGTTTAAATAAAACAGAAATATATACCTTTATTTTTACTTCCTTAACTTGTGGAGGGTGTATCCTGTAGCAAAGCCCTAACTTTTTTCATGAAAGCCCCTTTCGGTCAATAAGCCTTACAAACAGGTGTAATGCTAAACTTGCAGAACCGCTATTCAATTACACTTGCCTAACGCCTCTTCTAAGGGGAGATACTGTGGGATCTGGGCATCAGTCAAAGCACCAATCACAGGCCCGATTAGAAAGCGGGAAGCTGTGATTTGTCGTCTCCCTCCCATATAACAATCACAGCCCGTGTTACAACGCACTATGTGTGTATGTATATATGTATATATGTATATGTGTGTGTTTATGTATGTGTGTATATGTATGTGTATATATATGTTGATATGTGTATATATATGTATATATATGTGGATGTGTATATGTATATATATATATATATATATATATATATATATATATATATATATATATGTATATATGTATATGTAGATATGTGTATATGTAGATATGTATATATATGTATATATGTATATGTATATATATGTTTACATAACCTCTTTAACACACTACTTCTCCGCTGCGAAGCGCGGGTATTTTGCTAGTACACACTAATAAACAGCCATATTAAAACACAGTTTTGTTTTTTTTTGCATTTATTTTTAAAACACTTTTATTCATACTGTGAGCCATGTGTGTTTTTTAAATAGTTGACTAAAGACTAGGCGTTTACTTATCTGTCTAACTAACCTGGGTGTTTCAGTTACCGACCCAGAGGCACCTGTTGATAAACCCCGGTCGAGCATTGTTGGAAAATCATGTGATACATGCTGGCGAAGCTGTTTGCCCGGGGTCTGAATCGCATTGGTATCACTTTTAATCTCTTGAAATAAAGCCAGAATGCCCATGTTCGGAAAAATGGAGCCGGGCACATTAATTTCAGCCATTGCGTTAAAGAATAAATCCCAGCCTTTTGGTTTTCCACTCTTGTTTAATGTTCGTGTTTGCGTAGCGAACTTAATCAGATCAACCATTTTTGTAGCAATAACAGGTGTGCCTTTATATAAAAATTCCCCTCTTTCATTCCAGGACGTTGTGGACAGGTTTTGTGTCATTTTCCAAATTAGCATTTCTGTATTTTTCCGGTATCTCTGAGAGACGGATTCCAAAACGTCTCTTATGACAATATCATCCCGTTCAGCGGTCGTGTGCAATGACGTGATCTCTGTTTGAGTTTCTGGTAGAAACAGAGTCAATGTAGACTTCTGTGATTCCTGTTGTCTCAAGAGACTCAGACGTCACTGCAAAGTGTGAAAATACAGTTCCACTTTTTCATTTGTTGATAGGGCACTATTTTGTAAAATACTCCTCATTTCACGGTCAAGCGTTTGTGTAACAGGTGTCTGGTCACACTTACAGGTAATCTAACTTTGACACCATTTAAATATCTGACTACACCACCCAGTTTTATTAAGAGACTGGGAACTCCTGAAATTTACCAATAATAGCACACAGGTTTCTTTAAATTGGGTGGTGAGTAAACACACAATGAAAGACACAACAGTAATTTCAGAAAAAAACAACAGTAAGTTCTATTACACAAGACAATAAAATAATACATTAAAAAGATGAACCTAACAAAATCTAAACATATCAGGAACGAATTTCCTTTTTTTAAAAGGAAAACACACAGTCCACACTCTAAAAGTCCGTTAAAAGCAAGAATTGGAGGATACAACCTTTAGTGGTGCAGAGTCCAAGTTGCTCACTGTGTTACCCCAACACTTAATCGTTCAGCTGTTCACAGATGCACTCTGTTCACCAGACACTTGTTTCCCAACAGAAGTTGTGTCAAATTGTTGAATCCCTGTCAGCATCTCTTCATTGTTCCTTTTTCTTCCACTCCGGGCTCCTTGTGTTGCTGTGACCTAGGCACGCCTCATTTCTCGTCTGCCAGCTTTGCTTGGTCCTTTCATGCGGCTTCCCTCTCTTGCTGTACCCACAACAGGCGTCTCCTTGTGGAGCTGTCTCTTCCTCCCTGGAAGTGTTGCCGTTCTTGTGCCTCACGTCGTGCCAACCACGTACCCTTGTCTACCTGAGAGCCCCTGTGCTCTGTCCGAGTGTCTTGGCAGCGTTTTCTGTGGACTGTCCCTCCTGCCTTCTGCTGCCCAGGAGTTTAAATCTCCTTCAGTCCCTGCTGTTGTCAGTCCTGGACAATCAGTTTAATCAATGGCACATCTAAATTTCCTGGGTTTAACAATTAATGAAAACACAAGTTAACAAAATGTATTGTTACCAACCATTAATAAGTACAGATCTGCTGATTAGAAACCAATATTGTCAAACATGTTAATTTCAAGTAAATACAGACATCCTCCAAGGCCAGACTTCAAAGCGGTGACTCCTTTGCAAGACAACAAATACCTACACAAACAACCCTGACACAATCAGTAACTGGATTATCCAGGAAATCGAAAAACAAGCTCCCCTTCTGACATTTGCATATTGTTTTTTGTCATATCTGTTTCTTCATCGGCATATGTTTTGATCGGCTCCAGTTGTTTTTCCTGGTACAAGGTACATTTTCTCAGCATGCTCCATTTTATCGATTCGCAATTAGCCCGGTGAGTAACAGGATCGTTATGCCAAGTAGTTCACAGATAAATCCACCAGACTGATTTATAACACGTTTCTTTTGCTTAATAGTAACTTTTTTATTGCTCAGATTTTTTTATAATAATGCGCTTCTTTTTAAGAATGCCAATCTGCTGGGCATTTAAATTTAAGCTACCCTTAATTGCATTGAGTGCAATTTCACAAATAGCCAGAATTAAATCGTCAGAAGCTGCACACAAAATGGACTTTCTCTGTTTTGGTTTTGCCTTTATAAACAATCGCATGAGTTGTAAATTTCGTTTAATCCTGGGCGACATGGTGATCAGGATGATGTCTTTTAAAAAAATGACACCGGGGCCGATAAAAGCACATGTTTTTATCCTTGGGCTTTTTAAACATGTAAGCCACTGGGTGCTGCGCTGGGTATATGGATGCTCTGAGCCGAAAGTCATCTGATGTGTTGGTATTTAAATCGATCAGTAGAAAGCCAAATGCCAGCTTAGTGGCATCCTCATAAGCCTCGAGAAACTAGTGCAACCTTGGGGGGTACATCTGACGGGCCAATATTGATAACTGTTGCCTGTCTCTCGGATTCTTAAACAAAACAATGTATTTTGCATTTAATGCTATAGTATCTGTTTACCCTGGCAAAAAAATTTCTGAACAATATAGCTTACGCTCAAATTTCAATGATGAACATACTTTGTGAATGCTAATTCCAACTCATTACTTTTACAGGCAAATTGCATGAGATCATCGATTACAACTAAGTTTATTTTATCACGGGGCAACAACGTGTCATCATTTAGGGAGTCAAGGAGACCTTCTATAAATTTTAAACATCTGAATTTTTTCATCAATTCTGTATAGAGAGGTTGCCAAATGGAATAACAATACAGAATATTTTCTGGTTGGTGAGACATCATTTTTGTCCCCGATTCTAGTAATGTTTTCACAAAAAAAAAATTTCCACAGTTGCTCGGTCCGCTTAAGATACAGGAAAATGGGTGTTGTAAATGAACATCCATTATTATTTATTTATTTATTTTTCTCAGAATGAAGAGCCAAAAGGTAATGACGTAAAATGTTTAGTTAATACACGCTTGTCATAGACAACTTTTTTGTGTTTTTTTATTTTACTGGTTTCTATATGCCAGCTGCGTTTTACCCTTACAATACCAAGATCATCAAGTTTAATATCTATATGTTGTGAAGACATGTTAATATTTCCTGCATAGTCAAAGACCTGGGGCCTCATGTATAAACGGTGCGTACGCACAGAAATGTTGCGTACGAACGTTTCCACGCTCGAATCACGATGTATAAAACCTAAACTTGGCGTAAAGCCACGCACTTTTCCACGGTACCTCATTCCCTGGCGTACGCAATTTCTCCGCTCGGTTTTGCAGACTGGCGGCACCCAGAGTCAAAGCAGTGCTACTGTTCCTGTGTGGTTACCCTTTCTTTCTTAGATCCACATTCCTGACACGGCTTTATAAATACACTGAAACTAACTGCATATTGTTTATTAGTGTAATGCATCTGATTGTAATTAACCTGCAGCAATATAATGGTCCAGGGAATAGCCATAGTATTCCAAATACCATAACTGCTTTAGCGTTGTTACTCTCAATGCATCTTGTTCTTCTTTCAGCTGCTCCCGTTAAGGGTTCCCACAGCAGATCATCTTTTTCCATATTACTCTCACTGCACCACTCTGAGTATTTATATCACTGTATCTGAGTGGGGAATCACAGCAGCAGCTGATCGGAAAGAGAAATATCGGTATACAGCATGAAGCAGATGCCTCAGCCATGACAAAACGTTTCAGAGACTTTCCTGTACGAACTTCGCGGTTTAGAAAAAGTTTCATCTCAAGAACTATAAATGCACTAAATCAGTCCATCAACTCAGGGGTGGGGTTTGATCTGTTGTAATATAGATGCTATATAGCGCCTAACCTGGCACAGACTGAGGCAGAGGCACGTACTTAAATAAAACAATCTTTTATTTTTCTTCAGCCATGGGGCACGCCTTCCCCGTGTCCCACAGGCCCAACACAGTCCCAAAACACTCACAAATAACCACAACACTCTTCTTTTCCTTTACCACCACTCCTCCTCAGGCTTAGTCGTCCTCCTCCCGACTCCGGAAGCATTCCAGGTGCTTGACCACCTGGTCTTAATTGCATTTCCGGATGGGGCTGAAGATTCGACCATGCAAACTCCATGCAGCTCCCCCTAACGGCCATCCAAGCCCCCAACCAGGCTGTGGAGGACTCCATCTCCCATGGAGCCATGCGCCAGGTTGGGGTATCATCGTCCGCCAGGGAGGCTGCCACCAAGCACCCCGGGGGAGGTATTGAAGTGTCCATGGCTGCTCCCCCGGAACAGATGCAGCAGGGGTGTCCCTGCCGGGCATGGGACCCGGCTGTCCTTTACACTGTCTTCAATTTTGTTTGGTTATAAATTGATCTATTTGTATGGAATGATTACAATAAAAATTAATTAAAAAAAAAAAATTAAATTAATAAATAAATAAATAAATCAGTCCATCAAGTGCTCCTTGTAGAACTGTTTGGACTTATAAGTACAATCACCTCACTGTAAACTTGGGATACAGTTATAATATTACACAACCTGCACCACTTTATAAAGCGCGTATTTACATATTGATGACGGTATCATTTTTAAGATGAAATGCAGCAAAATATATTGATTATATTATACAGATAAAACTTTAACTTCATTTAAATAATCTGTTTTGCTAATAATTAAACATGTGAGGACACGGTGCCGCAGCGCTAGCTAGTTCATGGATTGTTCCTGCATTGCATTGTATTCTTGCTCGTGCTGACACGACACTGGAAGGATAGACGGATAGAATAATTAAACATGTACTACGAAGATATTTCAATGTTCCTTAAAAGTTTTGAAGAATCGGCGTTCTAAGCTTACAGATGGTTTCATGTCTATTACTGAGCTGATTGCGTGGCGATTGGGTATTTGGAGAAAGAAAAGTAAGGACAGGAATTGGAGGTTAGTACGTTTGAAAGAGACAGTAATAAATTATTTCATCGAAGGTCGCGCATGGCGTAGCAAGCCTCTTGCATGAGACATGAACAATCACTGCGCTACCGTGTTCCCATGTTTAATAACATGCTTTTATTCCTATCATCATGAAAAAGATATCACGTATACATCTCAGTATTTTAATTATTCAAAGAGCTGTAATATCACGAATGTAATGAATTATGTGTCCTGTCGGAGAAAAAGAAAGCCTGCTTAAGAAGCAGGTAGTGATTCACACACATAGAAGATCAAATACAGAGCAAAGCATTTAATGTGTCACTTTAGTTACAATGGGATTTGAGAAACTAGTAAATTAAACGATTTTAAGATGAAGTTTATGATGTTCTACTTTAATGGCAAAATAAACTACGTGATTAAAGTGGAAATTTCGAGATTAAAGTTGACATTTCGTGCTTTTTTCCCACTGTGTGCCTATTTTTTTTGTCTGTACCTTAATAAGCTTTCATATGACACTCAGACGGTGGCCTACGACTTGCCTTTTCATGGCGACTTTTTTATTTCGGGCACTGTGCGACTTTGTGAACTTGAGCTTTCGAGTTTCTCCGACACTCTGTCACTCGATCAACTTTCTTTTGTTGATTATACCACTGTTTAAACCAACAAATAGTACGTTTTTCCTTTGCCTCCATTTGGTATTCGCTGAAATTCTTATATTTTCCCCTGTGCTTTTCTCATTGTCTTTTCACAGAAGGCTATTTATATTGATTTGCATATTCAAAGAGGCGTAATTCTGGGAGGAGTTGGGGCGGGACAGAAGGCGTGTGCACATGCGTTACTTTTCACGCTGAACGGGCTTTATGTAGTGGAAGAACGTGAAAGTTTGCGTGCGCACAGATTCCTGCATCTGGATTGCATCTGGATTGCAGGCGTGTGCACATGCGTTACTTTTCACGCTGATCGGGCTTTATGTAGTGGAAGAACATGAAAGTTTGCGTGCGCACAGATTCCTGCATCTAGATTGCAGAAAAATCCAGATGCACAGAAAAATCCAGATGCAGGAATCTGTAAAAGATTGTTCAACTTCAAGGCTGAAGTCTCAAGACCTGTGTATGTTTTCTCAAACACCTGTCAGCCATAGCAGTCACAGAGCCAGATTGATTTTAATGCAGCAATGTATAAAGTCTGTTGTAGCTTCCGTGGTCAGCACTTGTGTAAGAGATGTATTAACTGGGTCTTGTTTAGCATGCCGTTTGGGTGACGAATCTCAGGATGGGCACACTTGTCTTTTACTAGAATCTGATTCTGTGGAAATGCACCCTTGTGTTTCCAGCATCTGTCAACAGATCAGTATTAAAAGATTAATGCATTAGATTAGTGTTTTATATAGTTAAACCCTTGTGTGGATTAAGAATTGTTAACCGACTAAAATTCATATTCTTATCTGTCTGAAGCAGTTTGTTGCTGAAGTAAACACTTTTCAGCTTATACAAAAGATGCACCGTGCAACAAAGCCCAAGATTCGGACAGCAGCTTTTGAACTTGTCTCTAATCACCATTACAGTTATTTTTTAAAACCATCATTGATGTACAGAAACCTAAACAAGATGCATTTTCCATGCTAAACAAGACCTGTTTGTGTTATATTTTCTGGTTGGCTAACTGTTGTACTTTGTTTTGTTTCAGTTGTCAGAGGAACCAAGACTCGGCAGCCATCATGACACGTTATACAACCTATACAAGGTTTTCTCCTTGTATTATGTCTACTAGAACAAGATTCATAACGACAATAGTTGGTCGCTCAGTCGTCTGGGCTTATGTGTTTAGCTCTGTTGAACATTTAGGGGAAAAATGTACTGAATGTCAAGAGAACAAGTGCATACCAGATGGACACATTTGTAATATTTGGCTCACTAAACCATTTATTGCATATAAACATAGCTTATTTATGCTCAAAAGGGCTAGAAAGGATAGACTTGTGTCCTGTGTGCGTGCTTTGCTAAAAATGTATAATCTCCCTTGTTTTCGTAAAAATATCAAGAATGATGTGAATGATATTATAGCTGAGTTTGAGCAGGGAGAGATACCCATTGATGCTTATGCATAACTGATTCAGCCTGTGAAGGCCAGCTTTTTATGGTCGGCTCTGTTCCAAACAGAGAAAATATACATGCATAATTTAGTGAAGTACAAGCATACAAAACATGTGCTGACTTAAACAGTTTATTTAGGGGGTATAACTGGCTCACCGATGGGTTGGGACCTGGTTTGCAATTTGATTTGTGTTCTCATATGTGTATACAATTCTTACGTTTTGTTTCTTTTCAAATGAGTTGTTAATATGTATACAAACAAGCTTGTGTGAATATTTTACAGCTGTTTCTCCTGATTTTATTCGTACTTTTTAAACAATTTTAATGTATAACACACAGTGTGTAACTCTGAAAGTGAAGACCACATCTTATTTTGCTATGTTTGGAATTTTTGCTTCAGTAAAACTTGTTGTTTTAAGCCACTTTTGTATCATTTGAATCATTCAATAAAGTTATTGTTTTTAAGACACCTTGGTATCTACTACTTTATGTTTTACTTTATAAAGGGTATGGTTTTGCAAGGGGGGTGAGGTAACAGGATACCCATGGTGTGTTTGGGCTGTACTGCCAGGTTTCCTTGGGTGTGTAATAGATTCTCTCTAAAGTTTTCTTGTACATCCTCTCTCTGGGTCAGTCACACATGCTCTCTGTACTCTCTGTACACACACCGGCTCTGTACACACATAGGAGCAGGATGTCTGCTCTGCCCCGATTGCTGACTTACCTTTTGACACCTTACAGGTCCTCAAAGGTCCGTCTCAGCTTACAAACTTGATTATCCCCCAATTTTTAGGACTGAAGGCCAAGATCAGCCAACCATTTCCTTTAGGACGACTGACAAAAGGTCCGATACTTGTCAGACATCGTTCCAAACAACGAGCAGATACCAGAGCGTGGGAACGCCCTATTAACCATTTGGCATCTGGTGGGGTATCGGAAATGCCAAGGGGGGTGGGACATACACCTGTCAAAATTTTTTTGATGTATAACAGTGACGCTCCCTTACTACTAATAACTTTTAAATAAACATAATTTTTCTTCTCACAAACTATGGTATTTTGATAACACTGTTTAACTGATGTAAGACAAAGTCATTTTTTGCTTTTGTTTTGTTAGAATTTTAGAATTTCAATGACTGTAATTATGATTTTACCTTTACATTACTCAATGCATGATGAGCCCAATGTAAGTATGTGATTTTTGCAGATAAATTTACTGCACTGTACACAGATGCTGCTGTTTTTTTCATAGGGGTAGACGTGACATCTTTTCTGCTTATTGCTATTACATGTACCCACTTGACCCCTTTAATTTTGATTCCCTGTGGGTCTGGAAATACCAGGTTGTACTTTCATCACAATGGCTGTAGCTGCTGGGGCTCGAGGTGGCATGGCCTGCCTCTGGATCTTTTAAGTGATAAGTGCTTTGTCAAGCTCCTCCAGGTAGATCCAATTTCAGAGAAATTTTTCCTTATTCCACTGCAGGTTTATCTTATTCAACAGGACATACACATTGTAAACAGACACATCTAAAATATTGAAAACAGAAAACCAAAGGCCAACAGGCAGTCATTACTTGGCAGATGTACTGTATGTAACAGTAACTTTCTCCAAGTTGTCAATGCCTCCTTTAATAAAATTATAGTCCTGTATAATTTTTGTGGCTTCATGTCCACTCTTTCACTCAGGCAGGCATCTTTCTTGCAATGTGCTCATTATAAGAACATTCTTGTTTTTCTTTGGGATTGTAAAACAATTTTTGCAAATTCAGAGAAAGTAAATTCTGAGGAATGTAAAGTTTTTCCTAGCATTTTCATAGGATCACTAGGCTTGTTTTGATTCTAGGCACCTTTCTCTGTACCTGAAACTATCTGGTAAAATATGGCATGCAACATCATCTTTGTAAAAAACATAGACAATTCACAAATCTATTTTATAATTATGTCTTTTGAAAGATTTGGCCTTTTGGTATTTTGGCTTTTAAAATTACTACGTATTATTGCCTTTTTTATATTTTTGAATTCTTTGGCATTACCTTTTTAGTGTATTATTTAATTCTTTGTCCTTATTTTCTTCATTGTAGTTTGGGTTACCTGACCATTTCTTCCTTAATGCATTTTGTGAATTGGCTATTTCTTTGTTATTGTAGTTTTTAATTACTTTGCATATTTTCAGTTATTGCATTGGAATAAGTTAATTTAACTTTTCTTAAGATAACTGTTTTATAAATTCAAATCCTTTCTTTGTGGGGGCTCACAGATTTTCCTTTCTCTCCTTAAATGCAAAATCAGTGGTATTATGATGTCACAGGACAAGCTCACATAAGTGGAAACAGACGCCATTACTATAAACAATATGATGCCTTGTTGGAAATGTCATGTCATTTTCTAACCCCCTTAATCCACATCAGGGTTGCCAGTGATATCATAATTATAACATTTGCGAAAATAATAGAAGGATACCCATCGTGGTTCCAAAACAGGTTTGTGACAAAAGACATATTTTGTTGCTTTTTTATTTTGCACTTTGTTGTTTTCCCTTTTGATAACCATGCTTTGCAGTATTCAGTAAATGTAATATTTTAAATACTTTAGCCTGCTTAGTATTCTTGTTGATTGAAAGATCAGTCCAGAAGTGCTCCTGAATTATGAGAGTATATTTAAAAATACTGAATAGTCAACACATATATTTGAAGGTGCATCAGAAACAAATTCATGCCTATTAAAATAAGGGGAAAATCAACATTATTAATGTAGTGCACTTCTTATGGCAATAAACTGAAGAGTATGATCACTCAAAGTAAAAATATATCTTTGGTTAACATTGTGTGCCAGTACTTAAGCTGTCACATGCATTACATGATTTTCATTAGTCACACTTGACTTTTATCGTCCAATAATTTCCACCCATGTGTATACCTTCCTGTGAGTAATTCTGTTTTCTCCAAATTGTAATAATATTCTTGATTAAATCTAAGTAGGTTTGTATTTTACATTAGAAAATCTGTTAACTGCCTATCTCTTTCTTGGGTGCAATGGGAAAGCACAGGGTTATTATCACTGGACCCTGATTCCTGTCATATACAGGTGCTGGTCATAAAATTAGAATATCATGACAAAGTTGATTTATTTCAGTAATTCCATTCAAAAAGTGAAACTTGTATATTAGATTCATTCATTACACACAGACTGATGTATTTCAAATGTTTATTTCTTTTAATGTTAATGATTATAACTGACAACTAATGAAAGTCCCAAATTCAGTATCTCGGAAAATTAGAATATTGTGAAAAGGTTCAATATTGAAGACACCTGGTGCCACACTCTAATCAGCTAATTAACTCAAAACACCTGCAAAAGCCTTTAAATGGTCTCTCAGTCTAGTTCTGTAGGCTACACAATCATGGGGAAGACTGCTGACTTGACAGTTGTTCCAAAGACGACCATTGACACCTTGCACAAGGAGGGCAAGACACAAAAGGTCATTGCTAAAGACACTGGCTGTTCACATAGCTCTGTGTCCAAGCACATTAATAGAGAGGCGAAGGGAAGGACAAGATGTGGTAGAAAAAAGTGTACAAGCAATAGGGATAACCGCACTCTGGAGAGGATTGTGAAACAAAACCCATTCAAAAATGTGGGGGAGATTCACAGAGTGGACTGAAGCTGGAGTCAGTGCTTCAAGAACCACCACGCACAGACGTATGCAAGACATGGGTTTCAGCTGTCGCATTCCTTGTGTCAAGCCACTCTTGAACAAGAGACAGCGTCAGAAGCGTCTCGCCTTTGGACTGCTGCTGAGTGGTCCAAAGTTATGTTCTCTGATGAAAGTAAATTTTGCATTTCCTTTGGAAATCAAGGTCCCAGTGTCTGGAGGAAGATAGGAGAGGCACAGAATCCACATTGCGTGAGGTCCAGTGTAAAGTTTCCACAGTCAGTGATGGTTTGGGGTGCCATGTCATCTGCTGGTGTTGGTCCATTGTGTTTTCTGAGGTCCAAGGTCAACGCAGCCGTCTACCAGGAAGTTTTAGAGCACTTCATGCTTCCTGCTGCTGGCGAACTTTATGGAGATGCAGATTTCATTTTCCAACAGGACCTGGCACCTGCACACAGTGCCAAAGCTACCAGTACCTGGTTTAAGGACCATGGTATCTCTGTTCTTGATTGGCCAGCAAACTCACCTGACCTTAACCCCATAGAAAATCTATGGGGTATTGTGAAGAGGAAGATGCAATACGCCAGACCCAACAATTCAGAAGAGCTGAAGGCCACTATCAGAGCAACATGGGCTCTCATAACACCTGAGCAGTGCCACAGACTGATCGACTCCATGCCACTCCGCATTGCTGCAGTAATCCAGGCCAAAGGAGCCCCAACTAAATATTGAGTGCTGTACATGCTCATACTTTTCATGTTCATACCTTTCAGTTGGCCAACATTTCTAAAAATCCTTGTTTTGCATTGGTCTTAATTGATATTCTAATTTTCCGAGATACTGAATTTGGGACTTTCATTAGTTGTCAGTTATAATCATCGACATTAAAAGAAATAAACATTTGAAATACATCAGTCTGTGTGTAATGAATGAATCTAATATACAAGTTTCACTTTTTGAATGGAATTACTGAAATAAATCAACTTTGTCATGATATTCTAATTTTATGACCAGCACCTGTATTTGATACATATTCTAAATTTTCCAAATGGTACTTTTGTTCACAAAGCTCAGCAGCTCCAAGAGCTATGACCAAGGACCTTACTTAACTTCAGTTATTTTAATTTATTATGAAGAACTCAGTCAGTCAGTCAATTTTCAACCCACTATATCCTAACACAGGGTCACGGGTGTCCGTTGGATCCAATCCCAGCCAGCACAGGGAGCAAGGCAGGAACAAATCCCGGGCAGGGCACACAAACACACCCACACACACACAACAAGCACAAACTAGGGACAATTTAGGATCGCCAATGCACTTAACCTGTATGTCTTTGGACTGTGGGAGGAAACCGGAGCACCCGGAGGAAACCCACGCAGAAATGGGGAGAACATGCAAACTCCACGCAGGGAGGACCCGGGAAGCAAACCTAGGTCACCTTACTGCGAGGCAGCAGTGTTACTACTTTGCCACTGTGCTGCCCATTACGAACAACTTCACATTGTAATACTATGCAAAGGAAAAGACTGCCATGCAATTGTATAGCAGAAATACAATGATTCATGGAACATAAAAATACAGAGGGGATGATCTTTTCACCTTTGCTGCTAATGTGTCAGCCATTTTCAGAACCTGTTTCTTGCAGGAAGGTATTACAAGAAGCTAGCAACAGCAGGAACCTAGAGGTGACGCCAATCAATCACTGGGTACACACACACAGACACCTACACTCCCAAAGTCTTCTTCAGCAACTGAAATTCAGTTCATCTCAGGGTCCACATATTTGCTTTCTGTACTGTCTATCAATACAAATAACATTTTTAACCTTGGTAAATTCAAATTTTAAGTCAACCTTCTTTTTGCTAATTTAAATTTGAATTTTCTCATCATCCTCAACTGCATTGGACTCGCTGCCTATGCTGCAGAACACACCTTAATCTCATTATTTCATCAAACTTTGTTTCTACACACATGTCCTTAGTTGTCTTAATGATCCCTGAGTATTTTTAATCTAGGCTGAGTTTCTTCTCTGATCTCCTCCATTTCTCTTTATCACTCTTTTTCTCCATTTGCACTGTCATTACCATCCCAAGAAACTCACTTCTGCCTTATGCATTTCTAGGTCCGTATCTACATCTCCACTGACATCTTTCTTAAAATGTACCTCTTTTTCCATTTTGACTTATACCTTGAATCAAATCTCAGATCTGGCAGCTTCATTCAAAATGAGTCTACTTCTAAGAAGTCAATACAGGAGCTTAAAATCTTTGGTCTATAAATGGAACATATGTTGTAACCACCAGATCTGTAATCTAGTCCTTCTTTCAACAAACCAGATAAGCACTTTTTTAGATTCCTCTTTTACTTTATTCATCCACCTTCATTTGGCATCCCGTATTTTCTCTTCTCCTGTAGTTCCATTCCTGTCACTCTTTTTCCAACATATTCATTGTCTCTCCTTATCACATGTCTATACCACTTCAACCTACTCACCTGTACTTTTTTAGATATCTTTTCCACTTTTGTTCTAACTCTTATTATCTTCATATCTTATTCTGTCCTGTTTTGCAACACTACACATCCATCTCAACATTCTCATTTCTGACACACCTAACTTTTTCTTCTGTACTCCCTTTACTGCCCATGTCTCAGGTCCATACATCATTGCTGTTCTTATGGTTGTCTTAAAAACACAATATTTCTGATACCTTCTTCCAATTGTTCCATCCACACTGCACTCTATGGGTTATCTCTGCATCTAGTTTTCCATCTCGGGCTACCAATGATCCTAGATATTTAAATTTATCTACTCTTTTCAATAGCTCTCCCTGCAGGCTAAATTCTGAATCTTGATTATCATTAAACCTTATATATTCATTTTTCTTTGTATTTATCGTCAAACCTTCCAACTTCCAAAGCCCTTGTTCATTCTTCCAACTTCCTCTCCATTTCCTCTTTTCTGGTGCTACACAACACATTGTCATCAGCAAAAGCATACACGAGGGGGATTGGTCTTTTTCCCATGATTCAACATATCAATGACCATATCAAAGAGGCAAGGTCTTAAAGAATACCCCTGGTGCACACCTAAACTGGAATGTTGTCTGTTACCCCAACACTGCTTTTAACCCACATCTTCATTCTCTCATACATATCCTGGACAATTCTCACATACTTCAATTGTACACCTTTCTCTGTCATGCACCTCCAGGCCTCTTGACATGGCACTCTATCATAAGCCTTCTCCATATCAATAAACACCATAAGCAAACTTTTCTGTTTTTCTCGATGCATCTCTGTCAGTTGCCTCAATACAAAGACTGCATCAGTTGTTCCTTTCCCTAGCATAAAACCAAACTGTTCATCCCAAATGGTGGTTTCTTTCCTAAGCCTTCTCTCTGTAACGCTTGCAGCAAGCCTACATAGCCTTACAATCGGGTTTGCTTTCTGGACTGCTGTCACTAGGGTGTGGATGATGATAAAGAAATATCCCTTCAGGCATTATAGTTGACAACTAAGTTTGGGAGGACCCAGGAGGATTCCAACTGCCTAGAGTAGGAGTTATGTTGCAATGACGACCAAAATATTTCTGCAGGAAACGTTTCTTTTTAAGGGGAACGGCTGACCAAGAAAAGGAAAAAAAAGAGAGGGAGAGAAGCAGAAAGCAAGGAGCATGGTGATCTACGCCTAAGAAGACAGCTCGATTAGACTTCACCCAGGGACGTCTGCTATTTGGGGGTGGCCACGCAGAAGATAAGAAACAGCGAGGTGAATCCCCAAGAAGAGGCAAGGGCTTTGGTATATGTACCTGTGGTTCTCCGGGTGCTTCTGTTGGTGAGTTAGACTTGGGTTTTTAAATTCTTCAGGATAGCAAGAAGGCAGCCATATTCGCCTGTGTGTATGTTTCGTACCAGGGATTAAGATTTGGCTGCTGGGGGTAGGGAGGTTGGGGAGGGCATCCAGGAAAAAAGGGATCACTAACGAGCACCCAGTCACTTTTCATGTAAATGCATAAACATTGGATCCCAGATTACAATACACTTGCTTAGTTAACCAATCTAACTACCATCTGGATTTCTTTCAAGTATTGCCATGCGTGAAGAGGAGGTGAGAGGGGTCAAGAACCGAATATTTTTTAATGCTAATTTATCCTTTGAACATCATCCACTTCCCTTTTGGGTAGTGAATTTTAGCGATCGCACCCCTTATTGGGAGATTGTTACACCCTTCCCAAATTTTCATTGTGTGTGACATCAGCTTTATCTCTCTGTAGTTTATACAATCCTGAATATCACTTTTCTCCTTATAAATGGGTACAAACGCATTGTTCCTCCACTCCTCTGGAATTCTCTCCCACAGCATGTCTACTCGATCTTCTCCTAAACTCTTCCATACTTCTGTTGGTATTTTCACCCAGTCCTGTTGCCATTCCATTTTCCATTCTTTTCAGTGACTCCTTTACTTCCTTTGTCCTTATTCTTGGTATTAGCATTTCATTTGTTACTCCATCCCCAAATTCTACCCTTGGGTTTTCTTCATTCAACAGCTTTCAAAGTACCTCTTCCATCTATTCTTGATCCTGTCATGCACATTTAAGACCACACCTTGCTCATCTTTCATATGATTTTGCTCCTTTTAAAACTTGCTTGTGGTATCTTTTTTTTTTTTTTTTAATCATTTGGCCACTTTGTTTTCACTTTGTTTTGAACTCTTAGCCCATTACCACATGACCCGAGTTTTAAAGACTTGTCTGTTTTTGGAACTCAGATCCAGTAATTCATGTGTTGCATGTGTTGCATGTTGTTAACACTACAGTTATACCAAAGCCTACGAAAAAACTCATAATCCCAGCCTACCTTAAATCCCTTCGCACCTCTCCATCAGCGAATTTTTTTTTTGTTGTTAATCTGTCGATCAGCAAAAGCAGCAAGCAGCCTGCTATCCCATTCCCCCACCAATAAAGAAAGGGCAGAAAGTTCTCTCAGCTGAAGTCTGTTTACCTGCGTGTGAGTTGCCTGGAGTTGTATAGGGTAAATATTATATCATTATTTGGAATACATGCATTTCATGTGTGTTCTGTGTCTACAACAATCTATGTAAACACATCATTAAAACAGAAATGTTTTTCATGTTTTAGTAATAATTGACAAAATGTAGATTTGAAGCGTATAATGTGTGAAACCAGAATAAAAAAAAAATAATTAATGAAGACATGACACCCTCTTATTCCCCCTACTGCACTGTGTGTGAAACCCTGAGAGGACTGCCCAAATAATCCCACACAGGAGGGTGACTAAATATGTATTCCACCTGGGGCCTGGAAGTGGATCTGTCATACGTGAATAAAATGTGTCACTTGAGCATAATATGATAATAACCATTGACATGATCAGTCGTACAAGAACGACAGTGTGATGACATTGAACAGAACATGATCTGACATACTGTATATTAAACTGTGAAATGAAGGTACTGACAGCAAGACGTCACCCAACATACTGCGGCAAACAGAGGGCGCTGCAGCTTCCCAAACCCAATACAGACAAATGTAGACATAAGTCCAGCAAATCTTATTTTGCTGTGGGAAACCCTGCCCAAATTGTTTCCCACCAACCAGCACAGTACAAAGTACAGTACAACACAAACAGCACAAACCAATGTCTTTCTTATTCTTCTTTCTTTGTCTTTGTCTCTCTCCTTTTGCCTCCAGTCCTTCTCCAGCAAACTTCGTCTTCTCCTTTCTGATTCTGGATCATGGGGCAGTGGAAACTGGCTCCTTTTATGCTGCACCCAGGAGTACTTCTGGTTGCTCATTAGCAGGGTCTGGAAGCACTTTCTGGTGAGGCGGAAGACCAAGAATGTAGGATTCCAAAATCCCCAGAGCACCCCTGGTGACACCAATGGAGCCCAACAGGGCTTAATTGAAGAACTCCATGTCCCATGGTGCCATGTGGGAATCCGAGGCACCTCTGAAACCTAGGGGGACTGCCATATAGCAATCTATGAGAGATAGTGCCCCATGCACACTCTCTCCCCCAGTCCTTTCATTCCAAAGGCACCAGACGTCCAGCACAATACGATGCCACGTATCCTGAGATGTAGAAGCCAGGAGGTGCCATTACAAAGGTAAGACACAGGCAGAGCAGAAATTGCCAACAGACGAAAAACAGCCTGTTTGAGTTGTCATAGTAAATGCAGTCAGCTGTGTGTGTGATATTAATACAATTTGGATCCAATAAGAAAGAATTAAGCCCAACTTTCTTTGCTTTCTTCAGGACCCAGTGTTTTGAATATGCCTTATTTATGGCTTTGCTGATTTGTTTTGCTCTGTATGCTTATTATTTTGTTGTTTTATGTATGCTGTACCATTTGGTTCCCGGTGTCAAGATGCTAACCGGTTGCCATTGTAGTCTCTTCATGCAATGTGACGTCATGGCCACAACATGCTATATAGCAATATGATGTTCATCTGATTATCCATGTTTGGATAAACAAAAAAACAACCTTTGTTTTGCATTGAGCTTCTTTATTCTCTGGTGTGTTCTTTCAGACCATGAGTCTGCTTTTCATTTTTGCCATTTTTACTTTTGATTTTTCTGTCCTCCTGGTAATGACTCTCATTTTGTTTTCCGACCTGCTTTCATTTCCTTGTTTAAAAACTCATCTCCTTTTTTGATAATTTTGTCTAAGCCACTGGGAACCTCACTTGTCCTCACTTGTGCAGTCAGACCACTACAGTCGGGGTGGAATAAAAAACAGTGGCCATTGTTAATCAGAGCAAGATTTCCTCTGGTTTCCTTCAAAATACTTTACATAGTTCATGAACTTTAGAATATATGGCCTTGGATGGGAAGACTAGTGGGTCAAAGTATAGATGTGATGACATCTTTCTATAAGAGAAGAACAGTTAATGAGATATGGGAATTGAACAGGCCATACATTTAAAAAAAACAAAAACTTCTTGGCATTAGAATTCTTAGCATTCTCAGTTTCTATCAGCTTTTTTTTAAATAGCAGTTACCTTGCATTGCACGGCAGCAACATCAGAACAGGTCATCCTCCTGAAGCTAAGCATGTTCGGGCCTGGCCAGTACTTGGATGGGAGACCATCTAGAAAAAGCTAAGGTTGCTGCTGGAAGAGGTGCTGGTGAGACTAGCAGGGGGTACTTTCCCTGTAGTCTGAGTGTTGATCCAAGTGCAGTGATGGGGACACTGTGTTGTAAAAAATCATGCCATCCTTCAGATGAGATATAAAACAAAGGTTTTGATTCTCTGTGGTCATCCTTCATACAGAGCAGAGTATATCCCGATGTCTAGGCTAAATTGCATCCATGGCCTAATCCTTCTGGCCCCCTAATCATCCCGTCTCTAACCTGCTAACTATCTCTCACCACATAACAGCTAACGTGTGGTGAGCATACTGGCACAAAAATGGCTCCCGTCACATAATCGAGGTGGATGCTACACATTAGTGGTGGCTGTGGTTCCCCACTCACTAATGCACTTTGAGGAGTTAGAAAAGCATTACAGTGATCCCTCGCTATATCGCCTTTCGCGGCTTCACTCTATCGCGGATTTTATATGTAAGCATATAGAAATGTAAAGAATTGTATTATTATTATTTATAAGGTTTTGATCTGTTTTCCCCCACAACTGAAATTAGTTTCCAAGCACTGTCAGGTGGTAATTCTAACCTAATGTATGCCTTTACACATTAAACCTTTTTTCTAAATGAAAAGATGATGTCATCTAATTGTAATATGTCATTAGTCATAAAATCAGCAATAACCATATCTATCATAAGCAACAAAAGGTTAAAAGCTTCAGCTGAGAGATTCATGAAATACTGCCAGGCTGAAACTTGAAAGAAGTGAAGTACTTGTGGTTAACCACGTATATAACTGAGGTTGCTGTTTCATCCCATGACTATTGTGCTGAAATTTGTTGATTTGTAACAAGGAAGCTCAAAGTTAATTTCAAGACCTTTTTTTGTTTTTTTTGCACACGTCATGGAAAGTCGGACAATACATGATAGCTGAAGCCTCAAGTTTTGTCATTTTACAAATGAGAGAAGGCAATTATTAAAAACAAAACTATATGCAACCAATAAACAGAATGTTATCTTAAAACAAAAGTGAAACATTATACTCATATCAGATATTAAATTGAGTGATTTAGAACAAGTTTTGCATCATATGCATACAATTCTTGACAGATAGCACCCTCATCCCTGCAAGTTTAGAGAAATGTGCTGCGCAAATACAGTAGCTCTGTCATGAATGCCACTTGGAAATAATTATTTAATTAAATTAACATGTTCCATCCAGTAACACTGATCCTCTATGTTCAGCTCAAGTTTTAAAATCATCCATAATGGGAGCAATTCAGAGCAAGTTTAAGGGAATATGTGGACAATTTCTGCCGGCTTCCTACCTGTTCTGTGTCATAATTTTCATGTGGTGTGTTTCCTGTGAAACATATTTTACATATTTTTACATTACAGTTTTTACCATATCTTTATTCCTTTTAATTTCCCTGCTGTTAAAGTTTAATGTCTTCTGTTTTCTTTCTTTGATTTAATTTTTTACTATGTGTTTTTCAATCTATTTCAAAACACTGGTTACTACATAGGAATGATAAGTGTTTCATTTGATTGCAAATAATTATGTACCCAGAATGAAAGTAAATGACTCATAGGCAAATAACATAACCTCTCCCAGAATAGGTTTCTCAGTATCACTATGGTTCTCTTGTCTTCAATTTCCCCAAACAAGGTGAGGTTTCCGGTGAGACACTTTTCTGTCCTTTCCCACACTGACTGCACCCACTTGCCAATCTTGCAACTCTTCACAGATTTTAATAATGAACAAACTAAATAGCATAAATCATCCTACTTGATAGAATGTACTATTATTGTATTATACTGCATCATAATGTTGAATTCATCCGCAGAAAGTGTTGTCCATTTTTTACCAGAAAGATTCCAATAGTGAGATGCTGGTTTGATATCACACTATATATTCACAATACAGTCAATTAAGAATGTATTCAGGGGCCTTCATTTTCTGTACACCTTATTATGTTTAAATTTGCTATTTCTCCCATCAATCTACACTCTCAGGGATGAAGTGGTGGCTCTGAGGTAAGGATCTACGGCAGCAATCGGAAGGTTGCTGGTTTGAATCCTGTAAATGCCAGAAGTGACTCTACTCCGTTAGGCCCTTGATCATGGCCCGTAACCCTGCAATTGCTTCATCCTGGGTATGACGTTAAACTGCATCCAGCCCTGAAAGCAGGTCCTCCAACTTACAGGGTAAACTTGGGGTTTGGTGGCAGGCTTGGCACTCCAGCCACTGTAAAAAAACTCATACTGTTCCAGTGTGGTGCTGAGGTGTCACCTACTGCACTCAGGTCCTAATCCAGGTGGTTTATTTTGTGGTGTATGCAGCAATGTGCTATCAGCGCATGCTTCCAACCCGCTCTCTCTAATCTACACTCTATAATAAAAAAGTAAAGCCATGTCTTGCTCGGGGTTGGTGAGTTAAGCGAGCAGGGGGCAGAACCCCCTAGTATACTGTACTGTATATCTATATGCTAGTATATATATATATATATATATATATATATATATATATATATATATATATATATATATATTGTCACACACGTGTGATTAGGAGACAGCTAAAGGGCTTAAATACAGGTAGTTCCATGCCAGACCAGGGGGTGGCGGAGTGCACTAATTTTCCCTCTCGATCTTTTGCAGACCATTCTAGGGAAATCTCACCCGGCTCTGGGGCAGCCTCTGACGTCACTTCTGGTTCCGGTTTTGATGACATCACTTCCGCTACTGGCCTTTAAAGCTGCCATCTTGCTTCCTAGAGATCAGTTCTGTTTTGGACTCGGTTGAATGAGCATGTCTCTGTTTTTTGATACTTTTAGCAGCCGTAAACGATTAAATGGGTGGCTGCCCCAAACCTTCTCAATGTCTTTTGGTCGTTTTTCTGACAATATATATATATATATATATATATATATTGTGAGATATGCCCGGACACCACCAGACTGAGACCACATCTTTATCAAAAAGTACAAGTTTATTTCTCTCAACACAGTCCCACACAGCACACAGTGCTTCCCAGCACTAACCACCTTGTACACCGGCCTTTCTCTCCCTGTGTGTGGGCCGCCTTTCCTCTCTCCACAGGAGCCTCGTCCTGCTCCCACTCCCAACTCTAGCTCCCCAATTGTAGGGAGGCGGCCCCTTTTATTCTCACCAGGACGTGCTCCAGGTGCCTGATGACATTCTTCCGGCAACGCTTCCTGGTGTGGCAGAAGTGCTGCCCTTGCACCCGGAAGCACTCTGGGCATCCCTGGAAGGTTCTTCATCCATCTTCCTGGGTGTGGCAGAAGTGAATGCCTCCCAGGCTCTCTGAGGCTCCGAGCCTCCTTGTTCCTGTGGTCCTCTCCCGATCCAGGGCAGTTTCCCCCTCGTGGCCGACGTTACATACACACTAGGCATGTGTGCATAGGGTACAGCATGAGGGCTCTGGTAATGATAATAACCCGCCGTTCCAGGGTTTGGCACTGTGTAATGGTGTCTCTTCTCTTCCACCCTTTGCAGACCAGAAGACTAATGGCTTCTCCGCCACCAGTCGTTACTTCTGGTGTCTGTCCACCTGGACCCACCTCTTCCTGCCACAATACCTCAAAGCCGGATCCGCCATCTTAGATCCGCCATCTTAGATCAGTTCGGTTATGAACTTGTTTCTGAAAAGACATCTCCACATATTACATGCTTTCTTTTGTTTTTCATTCACTTAATTATATGGGGTTACTAGGATGCAACCCCAAAACTTTACTGTGGTCTGTCAGTTCTTTTAATAATATGTGTATATATATATATATATATATATATATATATTTGCAGCTGGAGATCCACAAAGGGAGAAAAAATGAATCACGTATCATAAAGTAGTTTTTATTCCTGAGCTTTCAACCCCTGCCAGGGCTCTTCATCAGGGGATAATGCTTAGACTTACAAAAATCAAAGGCAATATATAGCAAAACATTACGTGGAGGGGGTGGGGAGGTGGCTAAGTCAGTGTGATGGGGGGGGGGGGGGGATTGGGTGTACAGTTTATTTATTATGAACATGTTCTTCTTAAGTTTGCATATGCTGGATTTATGTCCAAGTATCTGTTGATGGCGTTCTCATTTGATAGCCAAGATTCAGACAGCTCTCTGCTACTTTTAGTACTGGCCTTAAATTGTACTTGTACATTGTCCCAGTTAAATGTATGTCCTGTTGATTTAGTGTGCGTGTAGATCAATGAAAGTGAGTCCTTTCTTCTGATGGCGTTGCAATGTTCCTGTATACGTGTTGCGATTCTTTTTGAAGTTTGTCCTATGTATACCGCTGAGCAAGAACTGCATGGAATACTATAAACTTTGTTTCATGTTTCTGCTGTCGATTTCTTGTTTTTAGCATTAAAGAGGATCGTGCGCAAATTGTTCGTGGGTTTGTGTGCTATTCTGATGCCTGACTTGGCCAGGATGCGCACTGTACCTTCAGACACCTGATAAGGGAGTGAGTGTCAGGTGGGGGGGGGGGGGTTCTGATTTAAGTTGATTGTTTGATGAGTTTTTTGGCGTCTTCTGTGTAAGCTCCGATTAATTAATGTTTTTGAGTATCCGTTTGAAGTGAAAAGATGGAAGAGATAGCGTCTCTTTCATTTTTGTTTCCTTCATATTACAATCGGTGTGGACTCTTCTGAATAGAGTTTTAACACAGCTCCGTTTATGAGATACCGGGTGGTTGCTGGTGAAGTGTAATATCTTGTCTGCGTAGCATTCTTTACGGTAAACACTTGTGGTCAGTGTGGCGTCATTATTTCTTTTGATGTAGATGTCCAGGAAGCTGATGTGTCGGTCAATTTCTTTTTCCATTGTGAATTGGATTGCAGGGAATAGTGTGTTGATGTGATTGTAAAATTCAATCAGCTGGTCATTTTTTAGTATGACGAATGTGTCTTCTACATAGCGTATCCAAATTTTGGGTGTGAACTGGGATAGAGCCATGATTTCAAATCGCTGCATTACCCGTTCCGCTAGAAGTCCTGATAACAGCGATCCCATTGGCATGCCTTCTTTCTGAGTGTAGTATTTGCCGTTGAAATGAAAGTGAGTTTTTTGGCAAAGTGTTATTAGGTGAATTATGTCTTTAATGCACAGTTTAGTCCTTGTCTCTATGGTGGGGTCGCTTTCCACTCTCATCAATAGTGTTTCGGTGACCAGATGAATCGGAATCATGGTGTATAGCGACACAAGGTCAAACGAAACCATGCTCTCGTCCTCGGCGATGGATAAATCTTTCAAGAGCTGTAATGCCAACTCAGCACTGTTCACCGAATATTTACAGTCATAAGTTAAATGTTTGAGTAACTGGATAAGTCTTTTTGACAAGTTGTAAGATGGTCCGCCTATTAGGCTGACCACTGGTCTGAATTCCAGTGGTGTTTTATGTATTATTGGGAGTCCGTAAAATTCAGGCAGTTAGCATCACTGGATTTCATTTTGTAATAATTCTGTGCATCCAGGTGGTTGTTATTTCGGAGTTTGGTCAGAGTATTGTTTATTCTATTAAGTGTAGTTTTCTTGGGTCATTACTCTACTGTTGATAAGTGTTAGTGTCAGAAAGCATTTCTTCCATAGCTGTAGTGTATTGTTCTTTGTCTAAGACGACAATTGCGCCTCCTTTGTCGGCTGATGTGATAATGATGCTGTTGTCATTCTGTAGCGATCGTAGAGCTTTCTGTTCATTTGCCGAAATATGTGTGGTCGGTTGTCCTGTGTGTAGCTGGCTGGTGATGTTGCACCTTATTTTTTATGCATTTCCTGTCGGTATTTTTTCAGTTAATAAGATGTGTTCCAGGGAACCTAAGATCACACTAACTTAGCCACCCCCCCCCCCCACCACCTCCATGTAATGTGCTGCTATATATTGCCTTTGATTCTTGTAAGTCTAAGCATTATCCTCTGATGAAGACCCCTGGCAGGGGTTGAAAGCTCAGGAATAAAAACTACTTTATGATACGTGATTCATTCTTTCTCCCTTGTGGACCTTCTCTTCCATATATATATATATATATATATATATATATATATATATATATATATATATATATATATATATATTTTGTGAAAGGCGCTATATAGCGCCCGGCCCGGCACAGACTGAGACAGAGGCACGTACTTCAATAAACACTTTTTTATTTCTCTTCAGCCATGGGGCATGCCTTCCCCGTGTCCCACAGGCCCAACACAGTCCCAAAACACTCACAAATACTCCTTCAGGCACCACCACTCCTCCTCAGGCTTAGTCCTCCTCCCGACTCTGGCTCTCTCAAGTGGCGGTGGCTGGCCCTTTTTATATCCCACCCGGAAGCATTCCAGGTGCTTGATCTCCTGACCCTAATTGCCCTTCCGGGTGGGGCTGAAGATCTGACCAGCCGGGCTGCTGACTCCATGCAGCTCCCCCTGGCGGCCATCCGAGCCCCCAACCAGGCTGTGGAGGACTCCATCTCCCATGGAGCCACAGGCTGGGGTATCATTGGCCACCAGGGAGGCTGCCACCAAGCGTTCCGGGGGAGGTATTGAACAGTCCATGGCTGCTCCCCCGGAACATACACAGTAGGGGCGTCCCGGCCGGGCATGGAACCCAGCCGTCCGTCACATTATATATATATATATGGGCGGCACGGTGGCGCAGTGGGTAGCGCTGCTGCCTCGCAGTTGGGAGATCTGGGGATCTGGGTTCGATTCCCGGGCCCTCCCTGCGTGGAGTTTGCATGTTCTCCCCGTGTCTGCGTGGGTTTCCTCCGGGCGCTCCGGTTTCCTCCCACAGTCCAAAGACATGCAGGTTAGGTGGATTGGCGATTCTAAATTGGCCCTAGTGTGTGCTTGGTGTGTGAGTGTGTTTGTGTGTGTCCTGCGGTGGGTTGGCACCCTGCCCAGGATTGTTTCCTGCCTTGTGCCCTGTGTTGGCTGGGATTGGCTCCAGCAGACCCCCGTGTGTTCGGATTCAGCGGGTTGGACGATGGATGGATGGATGGATATATATATATATATATATATATATATATATATATATATATATATATATATATATATATATATATATATATATATATATATATAAATACTAGCCATGTGCGCACAACTACATTGCGTGTGTTAAAGTTGTCTGTGAAGGGCTCCCTGTTTAAACGCGGCTGCCAGTCCTGAACTGGGCCCTTTGTCGCACAGCATTATGATTTTTTATAAGGGAAACAAAATTACAAAACAAAACCCTTGGACATTGATTCGATAGGAACGGTCTACTCGGAATCAGTGTCCAAATAGTAATTATATGGTGGTGGAGGAGCATTTTTGCTTCTCTCCATTCACAGTCCGTCTCGTTTTCACGACGCTGTCGTTTCCTCTCATGATCTCTTCTCAACCTTTCTCCAATTTCGCAGGTTGCTTTGTGGCAATCCAAAGAGTAAGGAAGAACCAATGTTTCTTTCTTGAACTCCAAACGCCGACTGATGGAAAATCACAGAAGTGTGTCCAACTTATATACTCTGACTGCCGACTCCAAGAAGCAGGTGAACATTCGATTTGGACGAAGTGCTGCCAACGACGGTTGATAGAAACAGAAAAAACCACAGTCTCGACAACGAAGCAGGTGTCGACGCCAGATCTAAACACAAAGCACGGTGTCGACGCCAGATCTAAACACAAAGAGTGGTATCGACAGTGTTTGTAAAGAAAAGTAACAACCAAGGCAGTGTCAAGGGAACATGAATTCATGGACAAACAAAGATCAAGATCCAAATGAAGATTATATATAAAGATTAGTTAATTTAAAGCACAACAATGTGTTTAGTTTGAATGTCTGTGTTTTGAGGTGTGACTGGAGTACTACAGTCTTCAGTAGTATAAGCCTGGAGGAGATTCTTAATGCAATGCCTGTGTTTTAGCTGTCTCTCTACTGCCATCTTGTGCTTCTTCTTTTAATTCATTCGCGGACAACCAAAGATCAAGATCCAAATGAAGATTATATATAGAGATATACACACATACATACTAGGGGGTTACCCCCTGCTCCCTTCACTCCCCAGCCACTTCTTATCTTTGCCGCTCGCATTGTGAAGAGGGGGGCTGAATGCACCCCAGGGAGACGCAGTCACACCCCTTCTTAAACGGTGATACAATGGGAAACAAATTCTGTTTTTTTTTTTACCTCCTCTTTGCTCGATCAGCTGCTGGTTTGCTGCCGCTACCGTGCTTTGTGATCTGCATCTCGTGCAGTGCTTTGAACTAAAGTGCAACGTAAGAAAACAAGCTCCTCTTATTCATCTGAAAACAGTGTCAAATTCGGGGTTTGGGGGGGGGGGGGGGGGGTAAGCTTGTGGGAGTGTGAACATGAGTAAGAGAATAAAACTGAAAAAAAGCACTAACTTTGACAAGTACTATAATTTACACCGGCTGTTGCAGACACAAATCAAATGTATGTTTTTATTGTATAACATTAACAATAAGAGCAGCTCACTACTCAAACGGTAAATTTGGGAAGCAGCTTATATCGAAACCTCTTGATTGGTTAGTCAGCAGTTCTTAGCATGGCACCACGCAAGTTGTCGTATCAGCAGCCTACCGTAACCTGCTTTCATTTTTCTTCAGTTATATTCTTGAATATAAGCGCACTTGTTTTGTTATACTTGTACCTTTTGTGAAAGTGTTTATTTGATATTTGAACTTCAGGCTTCACACATTATACACATGTTGTAATGTAGGAAGGGCGGCCCTTGAAGTCGTAACTCACTGGCAACTGCAGTACTGCTTGTATTCAGGACCGACCAGGACCATAGTTGAAAAAAAAAAAAACATACTAAGATGTCAAGATGTTAAAACTAAAGAAGTTACAGTTTATTGCATTCAATCCTTTTCAATCGCTCTTAGAGTGCAACCATATATACAGTGAAAAAAAAAGAAGAAAAAAAGAAATTAAAAAAATTATAACGTCCAAAAAAAGGCTCTGTCCAACATCTAAACAGAACCAATAAGACTTCCTCAAAAAAACAAATCAGGGGTCATCACTGACTTACTGCGGTTGTCATTTTTTTTATGTATACCCAGAACTCGCCAGCCACTGAGCTACACAATCTCTCTCTACTGTGCTCTCTGTTTTTCAACACTCTCGTTTACCGCTTCTCTGCAGTCCGGTTTAAGCCCCTCTCCTCCTGTCTATTCAGCCTTAAATAACCAAAAACCAGCCCATCTAATGATATGCTTCACCAAGGCATCCCCATTCTTTTCCTTGGCAGGGGGGAGGGATACAATCACTTTATCCAAATCCCAACAATGACAAAAACTATATAAAAACTGACGTTAGCACCCTTAACAGATATATTATATTAACAACCCTCAAATCACAAGACATCACCAATTAACCCATACTTTCCCATCAAAACAAACCTGACACTCACGGCACCCCCCAATACTTGATCTTCTACCTACCCATAAGGTCTTGTAGAACTGTACAGACAGTGCGCCATGTTTAAAACTGATGATGGCTCTGCGTGGGGGGGACACAATGGAAAAAAAAAAACAAAACCGAACGAGCACAATGTGCACAAAGCCCTCCCAGATGGTACGTTTAATAAAACTCTTTGTTTGCTTTTTCTTTTTTTTTCCTGCCTTTTCTTATAACCCTCTCCTAGTGAAACAGGTGAATGCATGTCCCCAAAGCATACACTGGCTTCTATTACCACCATATCCCTAGCACCGAGAGGTCCGTTACCCGTGTCTCCATGAAACTCATGGTCTCACACTTGGTTGTGTGGGAACTGTTAACATTTGAATTTGATGACTGTATATGGTGTGGAACTGACCTGTCTGAACTATTCTGTCCTCTGCTTGTGTGTTTATTTGATATTTGGATTTCAGGCTTTACACATTATACACTTCATGTCTACATTTTGTCAATTATTACTAAAACATGAAAAACGTTTCTGTTTTAACAATGTGTTTACATATATTGTTGTAGACCCGGAACACACATGAAATGTATGTATTCCAAATGACGATATATTTTTTACCCTATAAAGCTCCAGGTACTTCACACCAAGATAAACACCGAGCACTGAGAAACTTCTTTGCGAATTGAACTGCGGCGGTGGGTGAGGGGATGGGAACCAGGCTGCTTGCTGCTTGCTCTTATCGACACATTTACAAGACAAAAGATGCTGATGGAGAGGTGCGAACGGATTTAAGGTGGGCCGGGTTTATGAGTTTTTTTTGTAAGCTTTGGTAATTCTAGTGTTAAATAAAATATTCTTTTGTTTTTCTTGTTATCCTTTTGTTGAACAGTCTATATTAAAATTGATTAAAGCATCAGAATTAAAAGCTTTTAAAAACAAATACATATTTCAATTAAGGTCAAAATTGAAATCCAATTTTTTTATAAACCACTCTATAGTTTCATTTGTGTTGTATGAGTATGATATTGCAACAGCAAATTTAGAACACATGGAGAGTGCAGAGCAAATGCGCTCTCTCTGCTCTCTCTCTCGCCACTATAAATGTAACATTCTTTCTATTCCAAATATGTACCTTACCTAGGTTTGTGTAAGGAAAGCTGCTGAGATATGAAACATAACCAGTAATCAATGTGCATGTTGCCAATTGGATAGTGAATAAGCTACTCTTTTGGGTGCATATATTTGAAAATCTGACTCAAGAAGTCAGTGCCTCACCAGCCATGAACCTCACCTCACATCACTGGTTAGAGGGCATTGCCAACCCCTGGTTCGGTGGGTAACTACATGTATTTGAGCCTGTAAACAGTCTCCCAACCGCATGTGTGTAGCAAAGTCTAAATTGATGCATACTTTCTTTCATTATTATCTAACTCTGTATTAGATTAGAATGACCAGAAAGTTTACATCCTACAGTAAAGAGAACTGGAGAAAGTTGCTCTACACATACCTGATCAAAGCCAGTATAAACTCTGACCTAGCTCAAAAGTTAAATTGAAAAGCTAAAGTTTTATGAACATATGTCATGCCTAAACAGCACTGGTCGAAGGGCATTCTTGAGCATAACACTACACTATAACTTCCATTAGCCCAGGAGATTCATGAAGGAAGTAATGACAGACATACTGTAAATGCAATCTAACAGAAAAAAATAGGCTGGAGAGAAACATCAGAGGGAGAGATGTCAGAAGGACAGCGAGAATTTCATTCACCTGGATGTTGAAGATTTTATCAGCCTAACCAAATTTACAAAAAGTCACCAAGGATGACACCCTGTTTTGACACTAATGTTTCCTTTGCTGCTAATCTTCAGTAAGCTTTCTGAAGTGTAATTAAGGATGCATATTTAGGACTATATCTCTAGACTTTACTATCCATTTATCCATCCATCCATCCATCCATTATCCAACCCGCTATATCCTAACACAGGGTCACGGGGGTCTGCTGGAGCCAATCCTAGCCAACACAGGGCGCAAGGTAGGAAGCAAACACCGGGCAGGGCGCGCACACACACACAGCACACACTAGGGACAATTTAGAATCGCCAATGCACCTAACCTGCATGTCTTTGGACTGTGGGAGGAAACCGGAGTACCTGGAGGAAACCCATGCAGACACGGGGAGAACATGCAACCTCTACGCAGGGAGGACACGGGAAATGAACTCGGGTCACCTAACTGCGAGGCAGCAGTGCTACCCACTGCACCACTGTGCCGCCCCTATCCATTTATATTTTCTTTAATTTTCTTCTGCTGTTGTTACTGAATATTTAATAAATAACACTTTGCTTTTGCTTGTTTGATTGAAGTAACAAAGTCGATACAGGGAACCTGGTATGGGGAGATTTACTACATTCTTTCTCACAGGTTCAGTGGAAATGTCCCCAAATGAGGATCTCATGGTGGGAGTTACGAATTGTTGGTTGATAAGTGGCATCAACCAAGGTGTATCAGTCTCCATGCATCTTGGTTATTCTCAGACATGTAGGTAACTTTTAGGTTTAGATTATAAATACTTATATCTGGGGACACCTGTATGTTGTTCATGCCAAAGCTCATGAGTTCTATGTTCATTACTGAGTAAAGATAAGCTGTATAGGCATCACTCAAATATTAGTGCTTATGTGGATACAGTCTGTGTGTGTGAATCTTTCAGTGTGTGTTAAACTTACAGTATTGGAGCAGGCCAATCTAAAAACAAAACTTGATGAGTTCCACTCACCCTGAGCTAACATACCTTCTTACCCAATATTCAGAGTCATAGGGAGCTGGAGCCCATCCTGGATGCATGTGGTGCAAGGTAAGAACCAACCTCAGAAGAGTAACCAGTAATACTGCTAGCAGCAGTAGTAGTACTAGTAATAATTAATACAATTGCCCCTTTTCACAAATGGTGATTGACAGTATAAATGTGCTTATCTCTTAGTGTGCAGCTTTAGTGAAAATTCTGAGTGTCTACATAATGAACATTCACTAAAATATTATACACCATATTTTAATGCTTAAATAGAATTTTTAAAATGCTCAGAGCTCTACAGTATTATGCAAATGTTTTAGGCAGGTGTGAAAAAATGCTGTAAACTAAGAATGTTTTCACAAATAGAGTTGTTAATAGTTTATTTTTATCAATTAACAATGCAAAGTGAATGAATAGAAGAAAAGTTTACATCAAATCAATATTTGGTGCGACCACCCTTCAAAGCAGCATCAGTTCTTCTAGGTATACAGTTTTTGAAGGAACTGGGCAGGTAGGTTATTCCAAATATCTTGGAGAACTAACTATAGATCTTCTGTGGATGTAGGCTGTCACAGATCCTTCTATCTTCTCAGGTGATCCCAGATACACTTAATAATGTTGAGATCAGGGCTCTGTGTGGGCCATACCATCACTTCCAAGACTCCTTGTTCTTCTTTACACTGAAGATAGTTCTTAATGACATTGGCTGTATATTTCTGGTCATTGTCTTGCTGTACCATAAAACAACACCTTATTGATGGTATTGCATGATGTACAAGTATCAGATTGTATTTTCGCAGCACTGAGGACACTATTAATCCTGACAAACTCCATTTGCAGAAATGAAGCCCCAAACTTGCAAGGAACCTCCACCCTGCTTCACTGTTGCTTGCAGAAACTCATTATTGTACTGCTCTCCAGCCTTTTAGCAAACAAACTCCCTTCTACTACAGCCAAATAATAAACATTTTGACTTATCAGTCCAGAACACATACTGTCATTTTTCTGCACCCCAGTTCTTATGTTTTTGTGCATAGTTGAGTCGCTTGGCCTTGTTTCCATGTCAGAGGTATGGCTTTTTGGCCACAATTCTTAAATGAAGACCTCTCCTGGCAAGACTTCTCCAAACAGTTGATGGATGTCACTGGGTCCCACAGCTTTCTGCCAGTTCTGAGCTGATGGCTCTGCTGGACATCTTCCAATGTCAAAGGGAAGTAAGCATGATGTGTCTTTCATCTGCTGTGCTAAGTTTCCTTGTCTGACAACTGCATCTACGGTCCTCAGCATTGCCCATTTCTTTGTGCTTCATGAAAAGAGCTTGAATGGCACATCTTGAAACCCCAGTCTGCTTTGAAATCTTTGCATGGAAGAGATCTTGCTAATATAGTATAACTACATAAAACTACTACAATACAAGGTGTATGACCTGTGACATGAAACTGTCTTCCACAACTTCACCTTGGTAGCAGAGTTTGGCTGTTCCTCACCCAGTTTTAAACCTCCTACACAGCTGGTTCTGATTCAGTTAATGACGGTTTTTCAACCTACATATGAAAATGATGATCATTAGCACCTGTTTTTTACAATTGGTTAATCATACGCCCGACTATAATCCTACAAAATCTCCGACGTTGTTCAAATGTACCTACAGTATAAGAACTGATGCTGATTTGAAGGTAAAGGGTAATCACACAAAATATTGATTGGATTTAGATTTTTCTTCTCTTAGCTCACTTTGCATTTTGTAAATTGATAAAAATAAACAATTAGAATTTATATTTGTGAAAGCATTCTTACTTTACAGCATTTTTTCACACCTGCCTAAAACAATTACAAAGTACTTGTCATTTTCATATGTAAGATTTCTTTGCTGGATAGGAAATCCAGCATTAGTGACAACAGATTATTATAGCGGAGTGTTTTGTGTTATTTTATCACAACAAAAACACATACTATGGGTCAATGTATCAAAACATATGTAGGTTTATTTTGATTATCTTCTACAGAAAAACAGAAATGAGACATACTGTATGCTGTCTGAAAGGGGAAACCCATGAGGAAGTCAGTAAGCAATGTTAAGTGAAACTTTGCTTTGTGATATGTTGATAAAATAAATGTGACATTAACAAAGGAAGATAGGGGGTGTTTCTATAACCGCATTACACAAGTACATTAATCAGCTTTTCTGTCATCATTTAAGGTTACAGCAAGGTAAAGAATACAGTTTACATTGACAAAACTACTCTTTCTTATGTCTGAAAACTTTTTGGTTTCTATACAGCATCATGAAAGAATGCTATAATTTTAGTTTCAGTGCTAGTATTACAGTCCAGGATTGTGCAGATATTAACAGTAAATATTTAATCTGTTTATTTTCTTAATTCAGTCTTTCAAATACAGCAACAGAGACTCAGACAATGGAATTGAAACATTAAAAGTTTACCTTGGTCCTCTAAATATTTTACATATATATACAGTAAATGACACTGCAGAAATACTCATTCTCAAACTGATATAATCTAATTCAGAGTCAAAGAATGCCAGAGCTGATTGCAGCAACATTTGCTGACAGGTATGACTAAATGATTAGCTGGATAATAATCCTGGGTTCTGCACAGCTTCTTATTAAAGGAAGCATTTAAAATGAGCAAAGTTACAAGTACAGCAAAATCATGGCTGGTTCCATGTAACACCATGTAAGTATGTAGAATTTCAAAATTGAAAAAGAACTATTAAGTTCCATCAGTCTTATTTATGATCACTTGCAAGCATTGAATATGACAACTGTTGTTGTATTGTCTTTTATAGGTTTGCCTGTATGAACAGTCAATACTCAATTTATTTTTCCTCCCTTCTTTAAATGTAGTTATTATAAATGCTTTAAATATTTATATAGTGCCTTTATTGCATTTTGATTATCATTTTCATTATAGAATAAGTGGGGGTCATTATTCAGTGTTTATTTATTCTGCATTATTCCATTATCTTGTATTTTGTTTACAAGTACTGAGGCTTTCCATTCACATTTTCACAACATTGATGCTAAACTTAGCATTGCATGCTGTTTTGCAGTCACAAAAATAGTGCTTCCTAAGGCCTAGTTCATACTCTGAATTTACTTGTATTTTCTCCACAAATGCCTAACAGAGGTAATCCACAGCACACCAGTAAAATGGATTGTTTACTATGGCTCTCATTCACTTTACTGCAAAGGTGCACAGTGCCTTTTTTTTTTTTTTTTTTTTTTTTTTTTTTAGAAATGTGCCATACTGCATATTTTCTGCACAAAAACACACATCATTGAGCACCAGTGGCGGGCCATCAGGGCCTGCAAGGCCTTCTCTGCTGGCCTAAAAAAATATCTGAATCACAAACTGATGTTAATAATATTTTGTCCATGAATACTTATTAAATAATTCCAAATAGTCTGTCCGCTTCCTTTCATAGCTTTTCCGATGGTTGTGCTGCTTCCAGACATGTATTTTCGTATTAAAGCATTTAACCAATCACATTTCAGCCATCATTTGCAGGGTCAAAGTCAAAGAAGTCTGCCAGGAGGCCTTCACAATCCGTTCTGCAGGCCCTCTAACACAAAATAAATGTCGATTAAACTGTTGCTTCAACCAATCGGATTTTGTGTTGGCTTCACTAGGGCCTTCTAGCAGGCGTACGGCAACGTCACCGTATTCAGACCCGTTGATTAGATAGGATGGTGCGGATGGTGTAATAGAAAAATCTGAATGAGAGCATCATGGGGCAGTTGTACTCATTGGTATGTTTGGTATGTTTGGCGGTGACCATTCCCATGTCCACTGCTTCTGTCGAGCAGACATTTTCAGCCCTAAAGCGAATTAAAACTTATGCCAGAAACACAACAGGGCAGGTTTGACTTTCAGCATTAGCTTCGATGGCGATAGAAAGGGACTTCATGATGGAACTGAAGCGCACAGATAATCTGTACGACAGAGTAATTGAACTGTTTTTGAGGAAAGAGAGGAGGATGGATTTTGTTTACAAATAATCAGAATTTTTGGTGAGTAAAATGTGCGATTTTCCTAAATAATATTGCAAGTTTATGAGTTATTATTGATGTTTTTTATGTGTGTTGCAGGCTGTAGCTGCAGTAGAAAGGAACTTGTTCACCCCTGGTTTGTCTATTCAATAAAGGCATTTATTGTGGCTACAGGAGTTACTTATCTATCTGCGATGCAACGGCTCATTATACTGTATTTCTGCATATTAAGATGGTTTTTAAAACCATAAATTAGTTTTTGAGGGGCAGGTTAATTCAGACGGAGCACTACTGAAGGCCTAGGTGTGAAATGCACGGTCCGCCACTGTTGAGCACATTACTGCATTTTCTACTCAAGAAAACTTTCTACATGGGAATCCCATCCCTTGCTGTTACCTAGCAGATTCCCTTCCTGTTTCTTTATTTCTGTAGATGAGACTGAAGATATGCAGTCACCACAAATGGAATTGGAAAAGCTGGCATCATACTACTTGAACGAACACAACACGTGTCTCACGGCTCAATAAAATTTCTACATATTACTAGAAATTACTCATTAAAGAACCTTATTTAAATGATAGAACAATGCATACTTGCTTACATTTTCATTTACTTTTGCATTTAGCACATGTATACACTCCCAGACACCAACTAAGCACCTTTCTTCCTGTGTCAATTTTGAAAATTTTACTGGTTGTGAAACAAATTTATTTCCGGTCAATTTGCTGGCTCATCACTTTTTACAGGTATGCCCTGCAATAGACTGTTTTACAATGGAAAAGGTAGGTTTAGAAAATAGATTTACAAAAAATCTTTTAAATATTTTTGTTTAAATGTACCTAACTTTGTTTTCTAATGTTGTTTCATTTCAATATGGGTAATAGCAACAGCTTCCACCCTCCTTTGGTTTGGTATACAGTATGTGTTTCCATATACTACATCCAGGTAATAGGTGTGCTTAACACCAAAAAGACTAACAATCGTTACTAATAATAAGAATAAGTTGTCTAATGAAAAAGAAAAAATGTAAAGGCTGACATTAATGCTCGAATTCAATGTGGAATTGGAGGTTCTTGAAAGGTTCCTAACAGTAGCACTGACTAAAATACTTGACAAATATGTGCACATACATCATATACCTGGGGGGTTACCTGTGAAATAAAGAGATTAGCTCATCATTGAGATTGCAGTTTGCTACCTTGAAATCAGATTTGTAGAATGGGGACACAATTATTAATTTGGAATGGAAATTTAATTTAAAAAAAATAATAATGATAAGTACATTGTTGTATGTCCTTATCCATCATTTTTTTAATTGAAAAATTAGTATGCTCATTGTGGAGAAACTATATTTATAGAATATCTAAATCTCTACCAAGATCAACAAATTGATTCATATTGCACCAGATGATTTTGGAAAAGATCTGTAATGAAAGATCGGTCCTTACAAATAGTCTATTTGTTTAATTCTTGAAATTGTGTCTATATACACAGTTATGAAGTACAGTACACATGCAATCTATAGATGTACTAATACTGTATTTCAAAATCTTTATACTGATAAGGCACTGTGCCAATTTCCATTTCTAAAGGACTGAAATTCTGAATAATATGTTGCATTCTTCCAAGAGATATAATTAGCATCTCAGATGGATTTCCATCAAAACCAAATTCTCTTCACAAGCTCATTACAGCATGCTTGTAAGTCACTGATATATAGGAGGATGATTAGAGAAACATAATTTAAGGCATAGGCTGCAATTGAAACCAATAGACAAAGTAAAATTTAGAGTTGCAGAACTAGGAATACTAGAGTACATTTTTTTGTGAATATAGCAATCAGTAAACACAAAAAGTGAAATGAATACAAATGCTTTAAAACAAAAAGATGAACTGGCCCTCCTCCACTGTTTCCTCACCTCAGCCCTGAGAGGACAAGTGAAACAACTACAAAAGAAGGTGACAGCCACACCACCAAGGAAATAACTAAAACAGGGCTGAGATGAAAGACTAATGGGATTGAAAGATCAGCACGCTTACAAATGGTGGCCACCCAGATGATAACTTCATGTTGATACTGAAAAATAGATAACCCATGAATTCAAAATTCAGAGAGTTAGAGAAGGACTTATTTGAGAAAAGACTTCTTCCACAAATTAAAAGAGAGGCAATCAGGATTTCCTGTGAGGGCCACCACAACGTTGTCTGTAAACGTGTCGCAGAAGACAAGCCCCAACGATACAAAGGTAAGAGAAACAGCTAAAAGTTGCAGAAGGAAAAAGGGCATGGGATGAGGGAGGAATATGAATAGAGAGGATTAAGAAAAAAGAGTCAAAGAAAAAGGTGGACCCAGAGTCTTGTTCCATATCATGTGGAGGAAAGTACATAAAGAGAGCAGGTGTGTCAGTAGGGGTTAGTAAACGGACCCAAAATGTAATAATTTCAGACTAAGATACAAGCAATAGGGTTTGTGAGGACAGTGAGATTTTTTAAAAATAGTACTTCATGATTAAGTGGTGATAGCAAGTTGTACTTCCAAAATGAATGTAAAGGTGAAGAATTATAGTTTAGCTTTATGTAACACTGACTATAGAGACAAGGCAGTCTTCAAATGTTGATAAAACAATAAACAAGAATAATTAAAATGACAATGGAAGGAAAGAAGAAAAGATGGCGAAACTCCACATGTCCACCACATTTAGGACTGATTTCAGCTGGAGAGAGAAGAATACAGATAGGAAAACAAAGAACCTTTGCAAAAATCACTATAACAGTCCAAGCCATAGCCATCAAAAAAAAATCTCCAAGCGTATTGTTGCTTAAATGACCATTGAAAAGAAAACATTTTGAAGAGTTTTAAAGAGCCTTGTTGTAAAAAATTGGACTGAAAGATTGACAAGCTGGACAGTAGCCCAAATTTTTCGAAGTCTAACTCTGTGTCCCAAGGGCATAAGAAATAAGTAGACAAAAGTTAGAGAGCAGTGACTTAAATGTCAGGAGAGTTAATGGAAAACAGAGAGTGAATAGGAGAGACAAGAGTGTGTTCAAATGGGAGCCAGAAAGGCAATTTAGTGAGAGAGTTAATGCAACTGCAGATTAGATATTGGATATTTTACTGTAAGTAAGATAAAATATTAACTTTAATAATAGACAAAATAAAAATTTAAAGATGAAGGAAAAAGTCCCAAGATTAATTACTAGATGCAACATTTAGGTTAGTCATAATAGTGATAAGAGGTAAAAAATAAATCAAGACTTGTCTATGGTGCTGCACCCATCCAACAATCAACCCACATGAATCCCAGAACAATTGGAAAAACCACTACTGAAAGACTCAACACCAATCCCTTCCACCCAACATAAACTGAAAAACCTGCCCCCTAACACACAAAGGTAACATTCCTACCCTGCTCTAAAACATTACAATAAATAAGAGTAGATGCAGCACATATAGTGTAGAAGTTTCCTTGCACCAGATTTGCAGAGGTTGAGCAAGGACTGCCCACTGTATTTCATAGAAGAGATAAACAAAACTTCCCAAAGTATAACAAGAATCCATCCATCCATCCATTTTCCAACCCGCTGAATCCGAACACAGGGTCACGGGGGTCTGCTGGAGCCAATCCCAGCCAACACAGAGCACAAGGCAGGGAATCAATCCCGGGCAGGGTGCCAACCCACCACAGTATAACAAGAATACGTTTGGCAAAATGCTCTACAAACTTGTAGTTGAGAGGTAGTGGACAACTAGCCCCTGCTTGTTTTAACAAAGTTCTTAGCACTCTGTGCAGTTGGGGGGGGGGGGGGGGGGGGGTGCCAGGGTCTCACACACCCTCCCCCGCCAGCTTTTTCACACTGGTATAGACAAAGCAATAGTCGAAGCCGGGCCTGGTCAGCCGCAAGAGGACGTCAGTGTTGTTGTCCGCAGAACTGGGATGATGGCGGTCATCAAAATAAAATGGCTGCACACAAATGAACTACCTAGTGAACCAGGAGTTCATATCTTTCTACCTGTAGATCTACTTCAGTGGAGTGTGGTCAGTCACCAGGGTAAACAACCTGCTCCACAAGTTATAGCAGAGAATCTGCAAAATTTCCTCAGTGGTATCTTCTGTGGAGGCCACCACCCTGAGGGTCTCCCCCAGCAGAGTGGGAACATGGCGGTTGTACATGAGTTGGAGCCAGACTAGTGTAGCCTCTCTGCCTCCTGCTCTGCTTGGGCTCCTTCCAATCTGCATGTCAAACCCAACAGAATTTTGACATTGCTTTAAAGTATCTCATCACAGAGGTTGTCGCTTAACCCAGACAACACAGTGTCAATAGTGAACTTTTTTACAATACGCTCAAAGGTGTCTCCACGGAACCAGCTTTGGATAAAGTCTATACCTGTCCTCGGACAGGGTGATCAGGATTGATTTGCCACAGCCGGAACTTGTGCCCCCTGGCTAAGGAACTCATACCAGTACAAAGAAGAACTTGCTGCTTCAGGAAATCATAATCAAGTCTTTCAAGAGGAAGGTTTCACACATCTTGTAGAGCATCACCGGTAAAAAAGGGGTTCAGGATGGCAGCCCATTCCCTCCTGCCCCAGCGCATCAATGAGGCTGTGTGTTCAAAACAAAGAGGAAATAGTCAGGGTTGTCTGAAGGAGCCATCTTCTTGAGCACATCCCTGAGATGGCTATGGGCAGGAGCCCCTTGCAGGTGCTTCATGCTAAGGCCATTGAGGATCCATCTGTGTAAGATTCCATTCCTGGTACCACTTGTGATGTGTGGGTCATACAGCTGCACAGGAGAGAAGCAGGTGAGATGGAGGTGAGTCCAGGTTTCTGAAAAAAACAACTCTTTTGTTGTGTCACAATAAAGGAACACAGTCTCCTAAAGAAAAAGAGCCTGTCTGCCCTTTCTCATGTAGTTCCTCTGTATTGTGAGACCTGTGCAACCTGTCATTAATGTGAACACCCAAGTGCTTGTACGTGTGCACCATCTCTACATCCACTCCCTGAATAGTGACCAGACATAGAGGCTCTTTGGTGTGGCAAAAGTCAATAAACAGTATCTTGGTTATTGCTGATGTTAAGATGTAGCTAATTCTCTTTGCACAAAGAAAGAAATTTCTCCACTTGACTCCTGTCTCACACTGTCATATCCATCTTATTGATACACCCCATAAATGCAGAATCATTTGAGAATTTCTGCAAGTGACATGACCTTGGGCCTCATGCATAATGGCGTGCGTAGAATTCATACTAAAACATGGCATACAGACAAAAGTGCGTATGCACAAAAAAATCCAGATGCATAAATCTGTCTGTTTGACAACTTCCACGTTCTTCTGCTACATAAATTGTGGTCAGCATGAAAAGTAACGCACGTGCACACGCCTGCTGCCACTCTCAAACTCCTCCCAGAATTACGCCTCTTTGAATATGCAAATCAATATAAATAGATAGATAGATAGATAGATAGATAGATAGATAGATAGATAGATAGATAGATAGATAGATAGATAGATAGATAGATAGATAGATAGATAGATAGATAGATAGATAGATAGATAGATAGATAGATAGATAGATAGATAGATACTTTATTAATCCCAATGGGAAATTCACATTCTTCAGCAGCAGCATACTGATACAATAAATAATATTAAATTAAAGAATGATAATAATGCAGGTGAAAAACAGACAATAACTATGTATAATGTTAAATGTTAACGTTTACCCCCCCCCCCCCCGGATGGAATTAAAGAGTCGCATAGTTTGGGGGAGGAACGATCTCCTCAATCTGTCAGTGGAGCAGGACAGTGACAGCAGTCTGTCGCTGAAGCTGCTCTTCTGTCTGGAAGTCTGTCGCTGAAGCTGCTCTTCTGTCTGGAAGTCTGTCGCTGAAGCTGCTCTTCTGTCTGGATATAGCCCTTAAATAGCCCTTAAGCTCAGCGTTCTGTGAAAAGGCAATGGCAAAAGCATGGGGAAAATAGAAGAATTTCAGAGAATACCAAGTGGAGGCAAGGAAAAAACGTACTATTTGTTGGTTTTAACAGTGGTATAAACACCAAAAGGAAGTTGATCGAGTGACATAGAGTGTCGGAGAATTTTGAAAGCTCAAGTTCACAAAGTCGCACAGTGCCCAAAATAAAAAAGAAGTTGTCATATATCAAAGTCGCTGTGAAAAGGCGAGTCATAGCCCACAGTCTGAGTGTTATATGAAAGCTTATTAGGGTACAGAGAAAAGCTCGAAATGTCAACCTTAATCTTGAAAATTTCCACTTTAATCACATAGTTTATTTTGTCATTAAAGTAGAACATCATAAACTTCATCTTTAAATCGTTTCATTTACTAGTTTCTCAAATACCATTGTAACTAAAGTAGCACGTTAAATGCTTTGTTTTGTATGTGTTCTTCTATGTGCTCTATGTGTGTGAATCACTATGTGCTTCTTAAACAGGCTTTCTCTTCCAGGACACAGAATCCATTACATTTGTGATATTACAGCTCTCTGAAAAATTAAAATAGTGAGATGTATACTTGATATCATTTTCATGATGATAGGAGTTAAAGCATGTTATTAAACATGGGAACACGGTGGTGCAATGATTGTGATGAGCTGGCGCTCTATCCAGATATTGTTCCTGCCTCCCGCAAGATGCTTGCTGCACCTTGCGTGACCTTCAATGAAATAATTTATTGCAGCAGTACTGTCTCTTTCAAGCGTACTGACCTCCAATTCCTGTCCTTCCTTTTCTTTCTCCAAGTAACCAATCGCCACACAATTAGCTCTGTAATAGATGTTAAGCCATCCATAAGCTTAGAACGACGATTCTTCAGAACTTTTAAAGAGCATTGAAATATCTTCGTAGTACATGTTTAATTATTCTATCCATTTATCCATCCGGGGTCATGCCAGTCCCAGCAAGCATACACCGCGAGGCAGGAACAATCCCTGAACTAGCTAGCGCTGCAACACTGTGTCTTCACATGTTTAATTATTAACAATTTAGATTATCTGTATAATGTAATAAACATATTTTGCTGCTATCGTCATCATATGAAAAGTGGCTCAGGTGTGCAATATTATAACTATCACAAGTTTACAGTGAGATGATTGTACTAATAAGTACAAACAGTTCTACAAGGAGCAGTTGATGGACTTGAGTGTGTTTATAGTTATTGGGTTGAAACTGTTTCTGAACCGAGAGGTCCGTATAGGAAAGGCTCTGAAGCGTTTTCATTTGACTGTGCGCATGGCTGAGGCAGCGTGTGCTAGATGCTGTATACTAGTAATTCTCTTTCCGATCAGCTGCTGTAGAGCTGTGATTCCATACTCAGATACAGTGGGATAAATACTCTGAGTGGTGCATTGAGAGAAACAACGCTAAAGCAGCTATGGTATTTAGAATAGTTTGGCCATTCCGAGGAACCATTATATTGTTACATGTTAATTACAATCAGATGCCTTAAACCATGGGTGTTGAACTCCAGGCCTGGAGGGCCACAGTGGCTGCAGGTTTTCATTCTTGCCATCTTCTTCATTAGTGACCACTTTTTGCTGCTTATTACTTCTTTTAATTAACTCAGGCCCCATAGTTGTTTCTTCTTCCTTAATTAGCAGCCAAACAATAATGAGACACAAAACAGGCCACCATATGTCCAGCTCACCTGTGCCCATCACAAAATATCTGAAAATAAAGAAAGGTGAAGGTCTCAGTAAGACTGATTTCCAAGATCACCATAACATTATGACGGCGTTCTTAGAAAAAGCAGAAAAACAACAGTTTTGGAAATGTCTGCTGTAGCAGAATGAGAGCAGCAACAAGCCATGGAATTAAATAACAGGTTTAATTAACAGCAAGATTCGACTTCTCATTAAGAAACTGGTTGGAGTGAAATTGGTTGGAGTTTGAAGCCCCAATTTAGCTGGTCATCTGTTGGCTTGTTTCACGTTTCATTTCTGTTTGGCTGCAATTTAATGAAGAAAGGAATCAATTCAGAGGACTGAATCCTTAAAAACAGAGCTATTAAAATGAAGGGGAAAGGAGTTAATTAGCAATAAAAACTGCTCAGTGATTAGGAAAAGGGTCAGAATGAAAACCTTCAGCCACTGCGGCCCTCCAGGCCTGGAGTTCGACACCTCTGCCTTAAACCAATAAACAATATGCAGTTAATTTCAGTATATATGATAACACCACGTCAGGGATTCCCTCCTGCCCCAGCGCATCAATGAGGCTGTGTGTTCAAAACAAAGAGGAAATAGTCAGGGTTGTCTGAAGGAGCCATCTTCTTGAGCACATCCCTGAGATGGCTATGGGCAGGAGCCCCTTGCAGGTGCTTCATGCTAAGGCCATTGAGGATCCATCTGTGTAAGATTCCATTCCTGGTACCACTTGTGATGTGTGGGTCATACAGCTGCACAGGAGAGAAGCAGGTGAGATGGAGGTGAGTCCAGGTTTCTGAAAAAAACAACTCTTTTGTTGTGTCACAATAAAGGAACACAGTCTCCTAAAGAAAAAGAGCCTGTCTGCCCTTTCTCATGTAGTTCCTCTGTATTGTGAGACCTGTGCAACCTGTCATTAATGTGAACACCCAAGTGCTTGTACGTGTGCACCATCTCTACATCCACTCCCTGAATAGTGACCAGACATAGAGGCTCTTTGGTGTGGCAAAAGTCAATAAACAGTATCTTGGTTATTGCTGATGTTAAGATGTAGCTAATTCTCTTTGCACAAAGAAAGAAATTTCTCCACTTGACTCCTGTCTCACACTGTCATATCCATCTTATTGATACACCCCATAAATGCAGAATCATTTGAGAATTTCTGCAAGTGACATGACCTTGGGCCTCATGCATAATGGCGTGCGTAGAATTCATACTAAAACATGGCATACAGACACAAGTGCGTATGCACAAAAAAAATCCAGATGCATAAATCTGTCTGTTTGACAACTTCCACGTTCTTCTGCTACATAAATTGTGGTCAGCATGAAAAGTAACGCACGTGCACACGCCTGCTGCCACTCTCAAACTCCTCCCAGAATTACGCCTCTTTGAATATGCAAATCAATATAAATAGATAGATAGATAGATAGATAGATAGATAGATAGATAGATAGATAGATAGATAGATAGATAGATAGATAGATAGATAGATAGATAGATAGATAGATAGATAGATAGATAGATAGATAGATAGATAGATAGATAGATAGATAGATAGATAGATAGATACTTTATTAATCCCAATGGGAAATTCACATTCTTCAGCAGCAGCATACTGATACAATAAATAATATTAAATTAAAGAATGATAATAATGCAGGTGAAAAACAGACAATAACTATGTATAATGTTAAATGTTAACGTTTACCCCCCCCCCCCCCGGATGGAATTAAAGAGTCGCATAGTTTGGGGGAGGAACGATCTCCTCAATCTGTCAGTGGAGCAGGACAGTGACAGCAGTCTGTCGCTGAAGCTGCTCTTCTGTCTGGAAGTCTGTCGCTGAAGCTGCTCTTCTGTCTGGATATAGCCCTTAAATAGCCCTTAAGCTCAGCGTTCTGTGAAAAGGCAATGGCAAAAGCATGGGGAAAATAGAAGAATTTCAGAGAATACCAAGTGGAGGCAAGGAAAAAACGTACTATTTGTTGGTTTTAACAGTGGTATAAACACCAAAAGGAAGTTGATCGAGTGACATAGAGTGTCGGAGAATTTTGAAAGCTCAAGTTCACAAAGTCGCACAGTGCCCAAAATAAAAAAGAAGTTGTCATATATCAAAGTCGCTGTGAAAAGGCGAGTCATAGCCCACAGTCTGAGTGTTATATGAAAGCTTATTAGGGTACAGAGAAAAGCTCGAAATGTCAACCTTAATCTTGAAAATTTCCACTTTAATCACATAGTTTATTTTGTCATTAAAGTAGAACATCATAAACTTCATCTTTAAATCGTTTCATTTACTAGTTTCTCAAATACCATTGTAACTAAAGTAGCACGTTAAATGCTTTGTTTTGTATGTGTTCTTCTATGTGCTCTATGTGTGTGAATCACTATGTGCTTCTTAAACAGGCTTTCTCTTCCAGGACACAGAATCCATTACATTTGTGATATTACAGCTCTCTGAAAAATTAAAATAGTGAGATGTATACTTGATATCATTTTCATGATGATAGGAGTTAAAGCATGTTATTAAACATGGGAACACGGTGGTGCAATGATTGTGATGAGCTGGCGCTCTATCCAGATATTGTTCCTGCCTCCCGCAAGATGCTTGCTGCACCTTGCGTGACCTTCAATGAAATAATTTATTGCAGCAGTACTGTCTCTTTCAAGCGTACTGACCTCCAATTCCTGTCCTTCCTTTTCTTTCTCCAAGTAACCAATCGCCACACAATTAGCTCTGTAATAGATGTTAAGCCATCCATAAGCTTAGAACGACGATTCTTCAGAACTTTTAAAGAGCATTGAAATATCTTCGTAGTACATGTTTAATTATTCTATCCATTTATCCATCCGGGGTCATGCCAGTCCCAGCAAGCATACACCGCGAGGCAGGAACAATCCCTGAACTAGCTAGCGCTGCAACACTGTGTCTTCACATGTTTAATTATTAACAATTTAGATTATCTGTATAATGTAATAAACATATTTTGCTGCTATCGTCATCATATGAAAAGTGGCTCAGGTGTGCAATATTATAACTATCACAAGTTTACAGTGAGATGATTGTACTAATAAGTACAAACAGTTCTACAAGGAGCAGTTGATGGACTTGAGTGTGTTTATAGTTATTGGGTTGAAACTGTTTCTGAACCGAGAGGTCCGTATAGGAAAGGCTCTGAAGCGTTTTCATTTGACTGTGCGCATGGCTGAGGCAGCGTGTGCTAGATGCTGTATACTAGTAATTCTCTTTCCGATCAGCTGCTGTAGAGCTGTGATTCCATACTCAGATACAGTGGGATAAATACTCTGAGTGGTGCATTGAGAGAAACAACGCTAAAGCAGCTATGGTATTTAGAATAGTTTGGCCATTCCGAGGAACCATTATATTGTTACAGGTTAATTACAATCAGATGCCTTAAACCATGGGTGTTGAACTCCAGGCCTGGAGGGCCACAGTGGCTGCAGGTTTTCATTCTTGCCATCTTCTTCATTAGTGACCACTTTTTGCTGCTTATTACTTCTTTTAATTAACTCAGGCCCCATAGTTGTTTCTTCTTCCTTAATTAGCAGCCAAACAATAATGAGACACAAAACAGGCCACCATATGTCCAGCTCACCTGTGCCCATCACAAAATATCTGAAAATAAAGAAAGGTGAAGGTCTCAGTAAGACTGATTTCCAAGATCACCATAACATTATGACGGCGTTCTTAGAAAAAGCAGAAAAACAACAGTTTTGGAAATGTCTGCTGTAGCAGAAGGAGAGCAGCAACAAGCCATGGAATTAAATAACAGGTTTAATTAACAGCAAGATTCGACTTCTCATTAAGAAACTGGTTGGAGTGAAATTGGTTGGAGTTTGAAGCCCCAGTTTAGCTGGTCATCTGTTGGCTTGTTTCACGTTTCATTTCTGTTTGGCTGCAATTTAATGAAGAAAGGAATCAATTCAGAGGACTGAATCCTTAAAAACAGAGCTATTAAAATGAAGGGGAAAGGAGTTAATTAGCAGTAAAAACTGCTCAGTGATTAGGAAAAGGGTCAGAATGAAAACCTTCAGCCACTGCGGCCCTCCAGGCCTGGAGTTCGACACCTCTGCCTTAAACCAATAAACAATATGCAGTTAATTTCAGTATATATGATAACACCACGTCAGGGATGTGGATCTAAAAAAGAAAGGGAAACCACACTGAAACAAAAGCACTGCTTTGACGCTGGGTGCTGCCAGTTTGCAAAACTGAGCGGAGAACTTGCATACACTAAGCATTTAGCTGGCATGAAAATGTGCGTGGCTTTAGTTTAGGTTTTATACATCACAATGTGACTGTGGAAATGGGCTTACGCAGCATTTTTTTGCGTACGCACCGTTTATACATGAGACACCTGGTGTATTATTTGTAGTCTAAGGGGTACAGAGTATAGAGAAAAGCAGACAGGATTGTTCCCTATGTTGTCCCAGTGTTAGTCACATCTGAATCAGAAACACAGTCCTTGAATCTCACAAACTGTGATCACCCTCTACAGACAGTACATTATCCAGGACACCATAGGATCATCCACCTGCATATCTCTGAGCTTACCCCTTAACAGGGATAGCTGGATAGTACTGGAGGCACTGGAGAAATCAAAGACCATAATCCTTATAGTGCTACTAGCTTTGTCCAGGTGAGAACAACAGCTCCTTGTGGAGCTGGTAGATAATTGCATCCTTCACTCCAATCTTTGTCCAAAAGGCAAACTGCAGTTGGTCAAGAGATGGATTTGTCACTAGCCTTACTAGTTGACATAGTAGGATCTATTACAGAAACAGTTTAGTGCATCAACTTTGTTTATATCCCCTTCTAGGCCCTGACAATCCCAGTCATCTTTCATTTTATGCTGAGTGAGTATTTGTTTTTTATTTTAGTTTTGTAAGCTTTATATCCTTCAATCTGCTTTTCCTTCAGCACTCACTGAGCATCCTTTGGAGCCTCTTTGTCACCAGATTTGAATGCTTTCTTTTTCTCATTCAGGAGACTTTTTAGTTCCTTAGTATTTTAGGGACTGTTGTTTGGAAAGCAACCCACTGTCTTTCAGGATACCACAGTGCTGACACATAAGTTGATATAGTAGATGATGCAGTAACTAAGTCCTTCAATATCATCACCTTGTGACTTGCACATCATTTCCTAGAATGTCATTTGATGGCAGACATTCAGTGCAATTTTGGCCTACAGGCTGCACTTTCTTACTATCCTGGTAGTAACAGGTTGCTATTTAATAACAAGCTTGTAGAATAAGATGAACCAGGGTGTGTTCAGTTTAGGATTAATAATGATACGAATGGGCGAAAATAATAAGGTGATGTGAAACAGGAGAGGCAATTGTGTTATAATATATAAGGAGGATTCAAAAAAAGCCTAGGCTTTAGGCTGATGAGTTTGCCAACATATATGTCAATGAATAATCCAGCATTTTGAGAACAGTTCCTCAAATGGAGGATTTTGGGCATTCCACCCTTTACAGTGCACAATATAATTAAAAGATTCAAAGAATCCAGTGAACTCTCGGTGTGTAATGGGCAAGGCCAAACAGTACTTTAAAATGCGCATAACCTTTGACCCTCAGATGTCAATGTGTTAAAACCATCAGGCTTCTGTAGTGGATATAATGACATGGGCTTGGGAATTCTTTGGTAAACCTTTGTCCATAATCACCATTCGCCAGTCAGTCAACTATGCAAATTTACTATGCAAGAAGAAGCCATACATCAACACTGTCCAGAAGTGCCACCGGCTTTTCTGGGTTGGTCAGTCTCTGTCATGGTATGGGAATGTGTTATAGCCCCTGCCATGGGTAACTTGAGGTTCTGTGAGGGCATCATTAATGTAGAAAAATATATGTAAAATTTGGAGCAACATATGCTGCCATCTAAACACTGCCTTTTTCAGGGACATCCCCGCATTTTCCAGCAGGACAATGCCACGCCCCATTCTGTCTGGATTACAAGTGCACGGCTGAATAATTAGAGTGTGCAAGTACTAGACTGGGTTGTATGCATTCCTGACCTGTCTCTGGTTGAGAATGTGTGATGCATTATGTAGCTCAAAAGAAGACAATGAAGGTCCCATACAGTGGCACAGCAGAAGATCAGCGTAATGGATGAATAGGGAAAAATTACACTTACTGAATTTAACCAACTCATGTCTTCAGTGCCCAAATGCTTAATAAGTGTTTCCAAAAGAAATGGTCATGTTTCACAGTGGTGAATACTCCACTGTCCCAACTTTTTTGTAGCATGTTGTAGTTGTAATTTGACGTAAGAGTATATTTTCAAAAAAACAATTAAATTCACAAAATAAAATATATACAGTTTATAGTGGTTTACATATTTACAAAACATTTATAGTGTTTTCAATATAGTACAGGGTGGACAAAATTTACAAATCATTCTTTTTTGTTTTTTTTAGCATTTTCCATACAGCTGACTTCTTTAATCTTTGGAAAAAAATGTTTTGGAAATAAACCAGGGAACGATTGAGGGCTAGCACTGGAGACATTCCCTGGGGACAGATTCATAATCTCGGATTCTTCCTGTCCTTGTTCTTTTAATACTTCTTCACAGCTTTGTAGAAATTAAGTTTAATATTTGTGCCCCTTCTTTCAGTTTACCTGCCACATGGTATTTTTTTATCATTTCCTGGTTGTTATGCTGGCTGCTAGGAATGTCTTGCCATTTCCTGAAAGATTTCAGTCCAAGTTAAGGTCTGTTATAAAGCTACTGTCATCTTATAAAAAGACAGGAACTAGGTATGTATTTTTCATTACCTTTTCATAAAATAGAAGGGATTCATAGGTTCACAATAAAATCTTCTTTCTTATGGACTGACATACTGTATTTGTTTTTAACCAATGAAGATAAAGCCTGACTCTGAAATCCTTCTATCTCTTCTGTTGTCTATAAACTACATGACAGAAAAAAGTTTACGGACTGGTTGTTCATGAAAGAGGCTTGACAGGAGAACAGACAAACAAAAGATTTAAATCTGTTTCTGTAATTTTTATAAAATATAATAATGCTAAAACTGTTTTACAATTTTAATGTGTTTATTTAATCATTTTTTACATTGTAATTGTTTCATTCTACTGCTAACTGCATTGTGAATCATACTTTTTTTTCTACAGATACATCTTGTAACTAAAATACTGTACAATACAGATCATTATTAATTCATATGACAGATAACATTTACAATTACAGATTAGATCATATATTCAAATGAAAATCATAAATTATGTATACTTAATCAATCCTCCTGGCTGCACTTTAATTATTTAACTATTACACAAAAACCAAAATGTGATTGCTAACAGATCTACAATAATACAAGTGTCTTAGAATGAATTTTGTATAGTGTCTGTATTTCTTCAGATGATTAATTTGAAAAAATGATAGAAATCGGAATAGTAATGCTTTGAGCTAGAGTTATCTACTCTGTTTTTAGACTGCCACATTTATGCAAACTCATCAAAAGATATTTAATATTTAACAAAATGTTCTACATAATTACAGTATATAGTGTAGCAGCTGGTTGGCTGCTGAGGCCATCAGGCAGGTCCAGGTACAAGATTGAGAAGATGAAGGAAGATGGGTGGAGCTGGCACCAGGGAGGATGTTCTCCTTCTGGAGGAGTGAGGTGCGAAGGAGAGCAAGACTTATTGGTTAAGACGCTTCTTGTAATGATAGTTGATCTTGATCTGTGAACTTGAGAGCTAATAGTGATGTCTGAATTAATTTAAATACAGGAATCAGTAGTAGGAATTGGTGTGTTTGCAGAAGTTGTTGTACATGTCTATGACTGTTCAAGTAAAAAGTTACTGTTTTCCAAATAATGTGTCACTGTGTTATTTGAACCCACAATAAAAACAATACACTTCTCACTTTGAAAAGGGGTTTACCAGGTGTTTCCTGTGGCTTAAACAACAGAAAGGTTTAGCCCATACCTGGAGTTGTTGCTTTGTTGGTTTGAAGTAAAATTCCCAATTCAGGTTTCCCAAAGTTATTGTGTGCATGTTGTTACAATACTCTATCTATGTAAAATTTGTGGGGTTACACAGACTTGGGAGAGACAGAGACAAGCTATCTGAAAAAGCAGTGCCAAGCAGAGGATGTGTGTGAGAGTGAGAGTCACATAAAAAAAGATAAAGAGAAAGAGAGATGACCAAGCAGTTAAAGAGCAGCACTTATGAAACCCGCTCCTCTGCTCCATTAAATTCATTGCTTTGAATGCAGCACATAGAGTTGGGAAAAGTGAATGCTGATAATGTTGTCTTTGACCTCAAGTGTGAGGTGGAGCTGTTGGCATGAATGATCAGCAAGTGGACATGGTAAAGCAAATGTCAGTGGAGCAGCATTGAAGGAATTTTGGAAGGTTGGAGTGTGACTGCAGTGTTAAGGGAGAACTGAGGACAGAGATGGCATTCAGTAAACCTTACATGAGGTAGCAAGGAAGAGACATTATATTGCACAATGTTTTAGGCCACCAGCACCAGTGAGGATATTAGCCAAATAATTTCATAAAAATATCACACAAAATGAAGATCCAGAAACATATTTTCACCAGGTTCAACCAACAAAGAACATTTTAAAAGATATTTCAATTTACAAACAAGTTAGAAAGAAAGGCAATTCAATTTTGTCAGACAGTAGCCAACTTCTTTTTTCTACATTTCAGTTGTTGCCATAAGGCTGCAGATTTAAGCTCCCACTTATTACCAGAGCCTTAAGCATTTTAAATTCTAGGAGTTTTAGGGGTACTGTTGAATTTTGAATTACTACTGTGTACTGTATAAGAGACAGCTGGCAGAATGGAAGGAAGGGGGAAGGCAGCTACTCTTGGACATTGCCTCCACAAAGAGGGTGGAGAAGAGCAGAAGCGGTGCCACAGATTCCAACAGGGCATCCTTGGACTTGGAGTTCAGTATCTTAGCCCTGTTGGGTGCCATAGGAGAGATGGAGTGCTGTCATGAGGACAGAATCCCGGGCTGATAAAAAACTTGAATTCTCCATCGGACCTGGAAATGCTGGCAGGTAATGTCAACAGAAGAGCAGAAGCATTTCTGGTTCGAGGAATATATAAAGTACTGAGGAACACCCAGTAGGGAACCTGGGTCGGGAGGAGGAGGACTAAGCTTGCGAAGAGAGGAGTGGAGGTGGCTGAAGAAAAGAAGATGGTAGAGAAGGAAAGGACTGTGCTATTGTGGCTGTTGGCACATTGTGTACAGTGCTGTGTAAAAGGCAAAAAGAAGAGTAAATGTGTGTTTTTGGGACATTTGTCTCAGTGTCTTTCTGTGTGCCAACTGAATCTTCACAACTGTTAAAAGCAATTATTCTTTTTTTTGAAAATCTTGTTGATGTGTGTAGTGATTATAACATTAACTGTCATATTCTGTGGCTTGGCTTATTTTATTGTATGTGTGTAACAGTATCCTATGTTATTGCATTTTCCTCTGCAAAAAAGTCCCTCTGGGCCAATAATGTCTACTTAACCTAACCTAACTCTACAATTCTGTAAAAGATTCTCTTCTAGATCCACTATATTTTACTTACAATGCTATAAAGTCAGTTGAAGATGCAGTTAACAGGGCTCTCCACTATACCTTGCAGAATCTAGGTTTTCCAGCTATGCATGCCAGGATGTTATTTGTGTATTTTAACTTAACTTTTAACACAATCATACCATAGCATCTCAACAGCAAACATCTCAGTATGATATTGCACTATGCCCCAAGTATCTGGATCTTTGGACTTCCTGATAAGCAGGTGTCAGACAATAAAGCTGGGCAAACACCAATCAGGGTCATTGACCCTGAGCACAGGGTCCTTTAGGTGTTCTGCCTCCTCTCTCCTTTTTTTCTCTCTACACCAATGAGTGCACTTTAAGCGACCTTTCCGTAAAACTGCTAAAGTTTGCCAACAATGGAACCCTTCTTGGCCTGATTACAGACAGGTACAAGGTGCCACGTCAGAGGGAGGTGGACCAGGGGCCAATTTGTTCATCCTCAACAATCTCTACCTGAATGCTCTAAAAATGGTTTAAATTGTTGTAGATTTTTATAATGAACTGTTTTCCTCCTACTTCCCAGGTTAAAAAGTGTGCCACTTTTAACAGGGTGTAATCTTTAAAATGTTTAATTACCACTATCAGTCACAGTCTGGGATGAAAATAAAAATTCTGCCAGCACAAATGCTTAGCAAGTTAGGTTATTTTTCAGCCGAATAAAAAGTTTGATCTGTCTGAATCAGTGCTGGCTTAGTTTAATAGAGCAATGAAAGCATCCTTAACTTCTCCATAACTGTTTATTAAGGAAACACATCTGCTCATTAAAACAAAAACTGCAACATGTCATTGGGACAGCAGAAAAGACGGTAGGACTGAAGCTGTACTTTACTGAGCACTTGTATACATCATGTGGCAGGAAACATGCAGGAAATATAATCAAAGATCACACTCACCCAGATAACCATCACATTCAGTTATTGCCATCACAAAACACTGCTGATCACTAAGAGCAAGAACAACTCACCACTAAAGCTTTTCCTACCTACTAAAGTCACTCTGCTGCAAAACAGTCTCTTGTACATTTTTGTCTCTTCCTGATCTTCAAATGCCTTCTTCCAATCTAAATTATGTTTAATTTATAAAGACCTACTCTGCTGTGTATATTACTGATCATGTGTACAATTTTATGTTGTCAAACTGTTTTACATATCAATGTTTTGTATGATATAGTATTATTCACTTCCTGCTGTATATACACATGATGTATTGTGCAGTTAATAGAACTTACTTTTGTTATGTATATGAATCTAACACCGAGAGAAATTCCTGGAAATTACATTGCCTGTCTATAAAGTTCAAGTTCAAGTATTTATATGGGTGCTGTAATGTACCACCTTTCTGGCTCTATTCAGGTATGTGGTATTACCCCAGAGTATTGGGGGCACTGTCACTAACTCTCTAGTCTCTTTCCTCAGCAGTTCAGTAAAGACACCCCAGAAAACTAACTGACTACACCCCATTGTCTCCACAAACCCCGTTCTTCCAGTCCAGAACATATAATACTGACTGTTCTCAGAAGATGACTTTTTTTTTTTTTTTTGTTCTTTATTTTGCCTTAATAGGCTCATGCCTACGTGCCAACCGGCCCACGGACCTTTTGAGTGTGTGAAGTAAATATGTAAGAAAACAGCACTTAATTTATGTGCTGTGCCGTACGTTTAAAGCGTACAGAAGAAGAAGCTAAGAATCTTTAAGTAGAGAAGAAGAAGTAAAGAACTTTTAAATACAGAAATAACTAAAGTTTCTCAAGAAAAGCTAAGTTTAGAGAAGATAAACTTTCCCCTTTTTTTTGCTTTTTCTTGTATTAGGAATTTGTTAGTTTTCGCACACCCCTTGGGGTCAGAGCACAGGGTCAGCCATTGTACAGCACCCCTGGAGCAATTGAAGGTTAAGGGCCTTGCTCAAGGGCCCAGCAGAGAAGGGGATTTGAACCGGCAACCTTCAGGATACCAGCACAGATCCTTAGTCTCAGTGCCACCACTCCACCCTAACTTACTTGTGACCCAAACTCTGTACAGAATGGACTACCGAATTAGAGCTCTTCTTTTTGTTACTATCAATATTTTGTGTTTTTTCACCCCATGTGCCTGTTTATTTCCTTGATGCTCGAAATTTTCAGTTATTTCCCATTTTAAGTGGGGCGGGGTAGGGGTGGGCGGGAATAGCTGACATCCCAAATATTTTTGGGACTCTGCATACCAGTCTGTTCCACAGCGCTTCATTATTACATGATTTCTAATATTTTATATTTATCTTTAAAGATATTTTAAAAATGAATGTAAATCATTTATTAAACATAAATTAAGAGTAAATATTTAGAGAGTCTATTTAAAGTCTGCACATCCAGTAATGGATGTAAGAGTCAGTTAACATTAATTTTTCTTAATATACATCCTCACCATGTTCTACAGAGGCACCACTGAGAGCGTTCTGACCAGCTGTATCACTGTCTGGTATGGCAACTGCAACATATCCGACTGCAAGCGCCTGCAAAGGATAGTGAAGACAGCAGAGAACATTACTGGGGTGCCTCTCCCTTCATTACAGGAAATATTTTACAAACACAGTGTCAGCAAGGCCTGCAGCATTGTGCAGGACCCCTTACACCCCTCACATGGACTTTTCACACTTCTGCCATCCAAGAGAAGATTCTGCAGCATCAAAGCCAGATCTGCCAGGCTGCAGGAGAGTTTTTACCCCCAAGCTGTTAGACTCCTTAACACCAGGCTGCCTCCTGGGACCTTCCACACGTCCTCAACCACCTCTAAAAACAGAGCTTTTATACATGCGAGCCACTGTCCTGTAAAGACAAGTGTGCATGTAGAGAAGAACTGAAAATCTCATACTGACCTTTAAGTATTTTGACACTCTTGATATCCTTCTGCTGTGAAACATTCTGACCTGTCATTGTTTACACGTCTTAAACAACTATTAGCATACACTGATAATTTCTGTATTATCTATATCTATTATTTATTATTATATTACATATCTTACACATCAATATTGCTGCTACTTCTTTGTCCTATCTTTGCACAATGTCTTGTCTTGGTTGTGTTTTAATTTTTTAAATTTAAAATTTTAATTCTATTTTTAATTTATTTATTGCACGTCATGTTGTTACACTGTGGACCCCGAGCTTCACAATTTCGTCTATCTGTATACTTGTATATGGTTGAGATGACAATAAAGTTCACTTTGACTTTGACTTTGATTATTAAAACATTTGAATTATATTATAATCTCTCAATCTAGTCTCATCATCTGGAATTTGGAGGCTTCCAAGCAGCTTTCTGATTGCATTTATCTATTATTCTCAGAGTGAAAAAAATATTTTATCACATTTATGCCAAATTTATTCACAGCTGGCATTCAGATGTCTTTTTTTTGCAATGGAAATAGAGGATTGAAGTGGAATTGAATGCAGGAGTGGACAGATAGTAAGCTGATTCTTTATCTGACAAGAGTCCAGTGTTGTTGAGCTTTTTGAAGTTTAATATGGCCCATGCAATTAGCAATTACGGATTGTTATCTGTTGATATTTGACATTGGTGAGACATCACAATTAGTACAGTACAGGCTGGGAGCATGTGCTGATAGGGCGTTGCTGCACCCTTTGCTACTATACAGCTGGAGATGATCAAGACACAAGACCTCACAAGATGAAATACTACATTTAGTTGTGGAAGGATGGAAAATATGTAAGGTGTGATATCATTGACAGGGACATTATTTATTTCAGCAGCATATAAAACATATAAACAGGATGTTTCATTCATCTGTCTCATGACAGCTAGTGAGGAAGTGGTTAAGCACATGTGTAGTGTACAATCAAGTGAAAAGAACTGAGCAAAAGTTATAGGTATGCATTAATCCTGCATGTGCTGAGGGGTAAATTTAATTGGTCCAGTTTAGGACCACAGGGGGCCAATGATCATCATGGCAGCATGAAGATAAGAATCCAATGGGCTTTAGCAGCCAGGAATCACAATCAAAGTGCTCTCTAAGTGCTGTTTCTGTGCTTCCTCCATCTGCTGCTCAGGGGGCTGCTTTTCATAGCTGTGTTCTTCTGGTATTTCTGCCCCCTCAGACTAGTCCCAGCCACATGAGGAGTGTGTCCATCTCAGGTTAGGATCCATGGGAACTACAGATTTTATAAAACACAAGAAAATGATCAAATCTGGCTTTGTTTCTGGTCAGTTTTGTTAAACGTTCAAATGTTTAGAATTTAATAACAAATGAAAGCCAATGAAATGTGTTTCCATACATAGAAAAAGTAACACACTGTTAACACATTAAAGTTTATTAAAAACTATTTAACATACTGTATTAATGACTATTTTTGTAACTAATAATGTCACTGGTGATGTAAGTAAGATTCTTTTAAAAGTAACATTCCCCACAACATAATAGCATAAATAAGTTATCTTTAAATATATTTAAATTTGTTAATCCTTAAAATAAAAGAAAAATTCATTTTGATTGGGTGGATGGTTATACTCTGTTGCAGTTGTCTGCTCCTTGGCCACCTGTGTTGTGTGGGTGGGGGATTGGACTGGTGTGCTGTAACTTGAGGGGACTTGCTTCTGCTTCATTTTGTTTTTCCCTGCTGTACTATTACTTATCATAATATGAAGAAGTCGCTCACATAAAAAGTCCTAGAACTCAATAGAGCATTACTAATTGGAAGCAACTTTCAAGGGCACAAAATTGAGACAGAGTGGTAGACTTACATAAAATGTGTTTTTGAAGGCACTCCATTTTCTCATCAAATGAAACTACAAAATAAGCTGAGGAGGTATCTTCTGCTTCTTTTATAGGTAAAGAAAAAAGAAAATCTAAAATTCAGTATCTTAACATAATGTGATTCATTGATATTCATGGTTTAAGCAATGTATTTACTACATCTCAAATAAGAAAAATTACATGCATATACAACTCTGTGATCTTGCCCTGTAACTAGGGGTGGTAGCAGACATTGCAGTGATGAGCATTGCCATCTCACAGATCTATCTTATAATCCCTCAACTGTCCACTGTCCATGTGGAGTCTGCATTTTCTCCATGCGTGTTGTGGGTTCACCAGACACTTCAGTTTTCCTGATACATTGATACCGTTTAATACTGAGGATGCTGCAACTCCCCTTACTGGAGCACACATTATGCAAAGCTTGTGATGGGTTCCTTTTTAGACATTGATGTAATATTTATGTGTAAATACCAGTCAATTATTTATCTCTGTTGGCATAATAGCTTGACAGCAGAGCAAAACAAAATTTATTGTAAGCCAGAAATATATTACAGATTCCTTTGCAAAAAATGGCATCCATTCATGCATCTATTAGCAAACCCACTTTACACTCTATGAAGCTATGGGGGTCCAAGCTATGTTGGCAGCATCAGCTGCAAAGAAGGAATTTGTCCTGAATGCAAATAATGTTACAATACAATACAACTTATTTTTTTGTATAGCACTCTTCATTGAGTGTACCGCTCTGAGAAATTCTTAGTTAAAATACAAGTATAGATTATACTAATGACTAAATACATAACTGGTACACATATAAATGCAGATTTGTTAAAACCCACACAGAACAAAGTAGAATCTAAATATAAATTGAAGCCAACAATATGTGTCTATTAATTAATGTTACATCTCAAAAAACAAGAAAAAAACAGAAAATCACAAAGTCATCAATATCAATCAAGAGCATTCAGCTACTTTCTCTGAAGCCAGTGATGAACAAAGACACATCACATAATTCACGGGAGACTGGCAGCACAGCCGTGGCTATCATTTCAGTTTAGTCATTGGCTTCACTGTAGTTTTTGCTATCTATCAGAATAGCTTTCCCTAATGATGGTGGAGACACTTCAATACTTTTTGAGCATGGAATGTTTCAAAACTTTTCTTATTTTGTAAAAAGAAAACATGTTATATTCCGATTTTTTATAAATTACATATCTCTTTTTTACATTATCCATACTGCATTTGCACTTTTTACGAATTCTCTGTCTGACAGGCATGAAAATAGCTTAACACTGTAAGTCATAAGAACATTATTCATGTGTGTGATGTGTAATATACATAATTAATGCAACTGTAGTCTAATGGCATAACCATTTATAACTGTATATGTGAGAAAGAGGATTTCAAAATCGGTCATGACGTTAATTGGAAGCAAGCAAATTGATTTAAGAACTGAAATTATATGATCATACTTTTTTGCTATAGTTATGATTAGTGCTGCTGTGTTTTGAATTAAATATGAAATTAACTATGATCGATTTGAAAGGTCTTAAGTCAAAATATTACAATCACACTTGCAACAAACAAGTTAAATAGCTTTCCAAATGCTTATAATTTAAGAAATCGCTTTATATATTGGTGAAAGTAGTTTTAGAAAGGTCAGAAATGTGAGAACTGAAAGTCAAATCCGCAGTAAAGATAACACCTACATTTCAGATGAATTCAGCTAAAATAAAATTAAAATCTTTTGAGTAAAATGTATCCATCAGTTTCTTACAACTTAGTTAACACCCACTAAAGTAACTTTAAATGTCTTTACATAATATGGATATCAATTTACTCTTATTTCTGTCTTTCAAATGTTCCCCATTTCTAAATTGTCTCTCCAGTCTGCAGTAAGTCATTTAGTATTAGTTATCCATTACAAGCTACAGAATTCTAGAGTCAAATGTTGGTGTGACTCAAAGTTATTTTGGAGAAATTAGGTCAATAGCTTGTTGGCCTGAATGGCCTGTTCTTCTCAAACTTACTGCAATGTCCTATATGCAGTTGTTAGCACTGTGGCCACAAAGACAGATGAAATCATCTTTCATTCCCTGTCTAATTACAGTCTCTGGGAAATTTTATAATTTCTCCTTGAGATGTGTCTTTTGATATTCGGATTCCCCCTCAAATATCTCAAAGATGTGCAGATTAAGTTGACTGACAAATATAAAATGACCTGGTGAGACTGAGTGTTGGTATGTGTGGGCGTGTGTCATGGTTTAACTTGGTGCCCAATCCAGTGCTGTGTTCTTTCCATGCAGCAGTTGATGACAGGATAATCTGAAGTCTCTGAAGCCTAGAGATGGACCAAAGTGGTTGTGCAAAATTGATAGATGGGCACTGTAAAATGGTTATTCTGTCTCCTTTTCTAATCTATTTTATGGGTAATCCAACAATACTCAATCTTATCATTGTGTAGCTTCTCTTTAGGTTTATGAAAATGTAATAATAATAATAATAATTCTTTACATTTATATAGTGCTGACCTCTGTACTCAAAGTGGTTATTGAGAGGTGACCCACTTCAGCCACCACTAATATGTAGTACCCAACTGAATGATGTGATAGCAGCCATTTCTACATTAGTACAATCACCACACATTAGCTGTTAGGTGGTGAAATGGTGAGAGAGTTAGTCAATTAAAGACATGAGATGATTAGGTGGCTAGAAGGACTAGGCCATGGTGGGCAATTTAGCCTGGACATCAGGATACACCCAACTCTTAACCAAGGATACCCAGGGATCTTTAATGACCATAGAGAGTCAGGACTTTGGTTTTATGTCTCATCCGAAGGACGGGCCATGTTTAAATTGTTTTTTCTTTTAAAATTTCCCAGTGACAAGCAAACCATCCTTCATTCAAATGCTAGGTGCCATGTATGATGGAATATTTTCTACATTTTTGCTGTAATTGACTTGATATTATTACAACAGGGCCAGAAACATACAATGAAATTGTAATGACAGTAGTACAAATTATATAAAATAAAATATAATACAATACAATTTATTTTTGTATAGCCCAAAATCACACAAGAAGTGCCGCAATGGGCTTTAACAGGCCCTGCCTCTTGACAGCCCCCCAGCCTTGACTCTCTAAGAAGACAAGGAAAAACATTGTAGGGAAAAAATGTAAGAAACCTTGGGGAAGGCAGTTCAAAAAGAGACCCCTTTCCAGGTAGGTTGGGCGTGCAGTGGTTGTCAAAAAGATGGGGGTCAATACAATACAATACACAGAACACAACAAATTCTCAATACAGTATAAAAATAAAAATTTTACAAGTACGGAGCAGAATTTAACAGTAGATGATATTACATATCACATGAGCTTAAGCGTGTGGAGAAGGAACTCCGAGTCCAGCTCAGGGCGGCGAAGGAGCAATACAGGAGAAAGCTGGAGAAGAAGTTGCAGAATAACAGCATGAAGGAAGTGTGGGATGGGATGAAGATCATCACTGGCTGCAGCTCGAAGTGGGGTTCCACCATCGAGAAAGACGTGGAGAGAGCAAACCAGATGAACAACTTTTTTAACAGGTTTGATCACCCTAACCCACTCTCACTTCAAAGTACTGTACCCTCCAACCATCCTTCTGCTGATACCAGCATAGGAGAGAGTTTCCCCCAACCCACAATTACAGCAGCGCAGGTGAGCAGAGAGCTGAGGAGACTTTGTGCCAGCAAAGCAGTGGGTCCAGATGGAGTATCGCCACGACTGCTGAAGGCCTGTGCATTGGAGCTGGGGAGTCCTCTACAGCGCATCTTCAAGCTGTGCCTGGAACAGGGGCAGGTCCCAAGGCTTTGGAAAACATCTTGCATCACCCCCGTCCCAAAGATATCACGTCCTAGTGAGCTGAACGACTTCCAGCCTGTCGCTCTGACGTCCAACATGTGATGAAGACCATGGAGCGGCTGCTGCTTCACCACCTAAGGCCACAGGTCCGCCACGCCCTCGACACTCTGCAGTTCGCATACCAGGAGAAGGTGGGAGCGGAGGATGCCATCATCTACATACTACACCGATCCCTCTCCCACTTGGACAGAGGCAGTGGTGCAGTAAAAATTATGTTTCTAGACTTCTCTAGCGCCTTCAACACCATCCAACCTATGCTCCTTAGGGACAAGCTGACAGAGATGGGAGTAGATTCATACCTGGTGGCATGGATTGTGGACTATCTTAAAGACAGACCTCAGTATGTGCGTCTTGGGAACTGCAGGTCTGACATTGTGGTCAGCAACAGAGGAGCGCCGCAAGAGACTGTACTTTCTCTGGTCCTGTTCAGCCTATATACATCGGACTTCCAATACAACTTGGAGTCCTGCCACGTGCAAAAGTTCACTGATGACACTGCTATCGTGGGCTGCATCAGGAATGGGCAGGAAGAGGAGTATAGGAACCTAATCAAGGACTTTGTTGAATGGTGCGACCACCTACAACTGAACACTAGCAAAACCAAAGAGCTGGTGGTGGATTCTAGGAGGACCAGGCCCCTCATGGACCCTGTGATCATCAGAGGTGACTGTGTGCAGAGGGTGCAAACCTATAAATACCTGGGAGTGCAGCTGGATGATAAATTGGACTGGACTGCCAATACTGATGCTCTGTGTAAGAAAGGACAGAGCCGACTATACTTCCTTAGAAGGCGGGCCTCCTTCAACATCTGCAATAAGATACAAATTATAACAATCAAGAACAAATTATAACAATCATGTTACTTATGGGGCGGCACGGTGGCGCAGTGGGTAGTGCTGCTGCCTCGCAGTTGGGAGACCTGGGGACCCGGGTTCACTTCCCGGGTCCTCCCTGCGTGGAGTTTGCATGTTCTCCCCGTGTCTGCGTGGGTTTCCTCCGGGCGCTCCGGTTTCCTCCCACAGTCCAAAGACATGCAGGTTAGGTGGATTGGCGATTCTAAATTGGCCCTAGTGTGTGCTTGGTGTGTGGGTGTGTTTGTGTGTGTCCTGCGGTGGGTTGGCACCCTGCCCAGGATTGGTTCCCTGCCTTGTGCCCTGTGTTGGCTGGGATTGGCTCCAGCAGACCCCCGTGACCCTGTGTTCGGATTCAGCGGGTTGGAAAATGGATGGATGGATGGATGTTACTTATGTTTTAGTGCTAATGACTAACAACAGAGATGCAGTCTGTACAGTTAATCAGCAGCTCTAGTCAGGATATGCTAAACTGAAGTAGTGGGTCTTCAGCCGGGATTTAAAAGCTGAGACCGAAGTGGCATCTCTTATAGTAGCAGGCAGACCATTCCACAGTTTAGGGGCCCTGTAACTAAAAGCTTGACCTCCCACTGTTATTTTATTAATCCTTGGAATCATAAGCAGACCAGCATCTTGAGATCTTAATGTGTGCTCTGGTTTGTAAGTCATGATAAGTTCAGACAAGTAAGCCGGACCTTGGCCATTTAATGCTTTATATGTTAAAAGGAGGATTTTGAAATCTTCCCCAAACTGAACCGGGAGCCAGTGTAAGGATTTAAGAACTGGAGTTATGTGCTCATATTTTCTTGTTCTTGTAATAATTCTTGCAGCAGCATTTTGGATTAACTGGAGGCTGTATAAAAAACAGTTTGAACATCCGGTGAACACCGCATTGCAGTAGTTAATCCTACTAGAAATAAATGTATGAATTAATTTCTCAAATACCCAAGTAAGTTCAACTGAAGTAAAACCGACAGCTGACCAGGAGAAATAACCAGCAGTGAGAAATCAAAGTCGATCGCTTATCGGGTGGTGGAAACTTAAAGCCGACGGTCTCTTAGTGATTCAGCTGAACGCGGAAAGCGAAGAAGCACCGAAGTTACTACAAAAACGGAGAAGATGATATCAGCGCTAAACATAAGTTCCATCTGTTTCCCAGGGGAGCAGCAATAAAAGCAAGAGTACGGAAGCAATATCATGATACAAAAATTCTCCTTATCATAGTTATCATTTTGTGAATGATCTCTGTCAGTTCTTCTTGTCTTGGTGGAGATGGAATTGAAATCATACAGCATGTACATCTTTGTAGTCTGCTTAACAAATGAATAATGGTGTTGGTCAGATTACCTAAACATACAACTGGTCATCACTTCTGTCCCTGAAAATGGTGATTAATAACTATATACTCCATCTTAGTCTGGGCCTAAACTGGACTGGACTTTTAATGACTCAGGCGCAGCCGAGATTGGCAGCCTTTTCAGCAGCTGTGAATTTCCCCTTGGGATTAATAAAGTATCTATCTATCTATCTATCTATCTATCTATCTATCTATCTATCTATCTATCTATCTATCTATCTATCTATCTATCTATCTATCTATCTATCTATCTATCTATCTAAAGGTTTGAATTGTATGTTCCTTTCATATGTAACAATCAGCATGGGGGATTTACTATATTCTTAGGTGAATTCATTATAGATTTAATTCAAACAAACCTACAGACTAAACCAGCATGTGTGTGTGCTCTTCCAAACTTCCACCACATAGAAAAGACATAAATGAAATAATACATGCAATTTGGGCTTCCTTCTCTAATATAGTATTAGAAAACATTTGTAAGTACTGGATTTCATTAATATCTTCATAGAATGAGAATTTTGGGCTTCTTCAAACAGTTATTTCACTACTACCTGTAGATAGTAGGTTAATCGTATCAACTTTCATGCAAGCATGTATTATTTGAGTGACTGAAGTGGGTAATCTGTAGTGGAGTGTAACATTTGCTGCATAATTTCATTTCAACTGTTTAAAAGGAAAACTAGACTTAAAGTGAGTGATGTGAATGATCAGATTCCATTATTTTTACTTCCGACTTCCCTTTTAATGCTGCTTACCCAAGAAAATATAACAGAAAATAACATAACGGGAACTAGCTCTGGACAGGGCACCAACTCATGCACACACCCACAATTGGGTACTGTAAATTTAAAATGGACATTTAACCTAATCTACAGATCTTTAAGCATGTAGATGGTCAATATACACAAGCATGCAAACTCCACACATCCACATGATTGAAACCCAGGATGTTGGGTCTGCGAGGAGTCAGTATGACCTACTGTGCTACCTTGTAACCCACTTTATCAAATACGCTAAAGTAAGTTGATAAGAGTTGAAGCCTAACCAATTAATGTTACCAATCTGTTTGCATACACACTGTTAGATTAGATTATTTGGTATGGTTTTCAACTGGTTTTACTTTTGTGTTCTTTGCTATTTTATACCTTATTGTTTTAATATGTGCTTTTATATTTATGTGTGTTTATGTTATGAGATCTCACTCAAAATGTCTGCTTGAAATGCACTTTCCTTCTGTGCAGGTGACTGGAGATTGTGCTGTGCCAGAACTGGGGGAATAAAAGCGGGATTGGAGGAGTTCGTGCCTTAATAGGAGAGATGTGGGAGAGCTGTTAGGTGTGGTGATGGAAGACTCTGAAATATAAGAAGGTATAAAGAAGAACAGCAATTCACACAACTCAATAAAATGAATGCCAATGTTATTTTCAGGGTTTGGTACAGTTTTTCTTCTACTTCTCCCATTCATCTAAGAATCCATATTACTAACCGAGAATGCTAAACCGGATGGACGCAGGGACATCCGGCCATGGGCCGTAGCCCCAAAAAGACGTACTGCGCAGGCGCCCCAAGAAATGAGGCTCCGCGAGAGGCGGACGCGACCACAGAAAAAAGGAGTGAGCACAGAAAAAAGGAGTCAAACGCAGGCGACGCACAGCGCCGCACGAAACCCATTGCACACGAAACTAGCACACAAAAAAAAGAAGCCGCTCGCGCACACCTGCAAGCCACCCCCCCCCCCCCCCCCCCCACAGGCACCGGATGGGACACACACAAAGAGGACAATTCAACAAGCCCCTGGCACACAAAAAAAAAGAACCCAAAACCACCCCACCCACCCTACAAGCAACGAACGGGACACACACAAAGAGGAGGATTCAACAAGCCCCTGGCACACAAAAAGAAAGAAGACGCTCGCGCACCACCAATCCCCCCCAAACCCCCCCCCCCTCCCGCTCGGACGCCGAAAAAGCACACGGCGCTGCACAAATCCCATTGCACACGAAACGGGACCCACACAAACAGGAGGATTTAACAAGCTCCTAACGCAACAAAAAAAAGAAGCCGTGACCGCCACGCCAGGCCCATTAGAGACGAGACATGGCACACGAAACGTTCACAACAACGACGAATCAGACCCACAAACACACTAACATCAATAAGAAGTGACACCCAAAGCCCCATTTCTAAAGGAACCGTCCAAATTAAACATACGTCATCTCAACACCTTCACACTAGGCAGCATAGGTGGATCTCCTTACAATAAAGCACTATTAACCGTTCAACTGCAGAAAAGGCTCCATATTAACAGTGAGTGCGATCCTCCTTATTACTTATCCATATTTCGCATGCTGAGGAACAAACAAGTCATGAATACACGCTCACGGGTACAAAACGATTCGGCTCGGATAACGGGACCAAACACACGAACCCGCATGAAACAACAAAATACACGGCGGCGCATCTGCATTACATCCTACAATAGTTCATTTGATTTTGCATCTACCGGAGTAAATATCATGTCACCAAAAGGCAATGACCCATACTGCTTTCGCGTATGTGGACAAATATTACATCGCATTGGAACAGTGCACCCTGAAACAAATCAAGAACGCAAATATGCACAAATCACGTCGGCACCTACAACGCGATTCTGAAACCGCGGAAGAAAAAATGTCTCGGCTCCAAAAACACATGTCACTCCTTATTCCCAATCACAGAAACATCGGTATCCACTATGACAATTCACAGTAACAATGCACGTGACATCCGTCTTGCCACACTATTAATTATAGATGAATGTACAATGGCATCCAGTCACTTACTCAACACCATTGATAAACTTCTACAAACGTTGATGAATAAGAATATTCCCTTTGCGGGAAAGGTACTTTTATTAGGAGGAGATTTTAGACAGTGCTTAACTATTACTCCACTTACAATGCGCTCAGCTATTGTTCAGTCCACCTTAAAATCCGCGGACAATTGGCATTGCGTTGATGAATAATAATATTCCCTTTGGAGTAAAGGTACTTTTATTAGGAGTAGATTTTAGACAGTGCTTACCTATTGCTCCACATACCATGCGCTCAGCTATTATTCAGTCCACCTTAAAATACGCGACGACGTCATATAAACAACACGAGACCGACCTACAATACATATACAGGCGCGAGACCTGATTGGTGATAATACGAAGAAACGAACAGTCCGCATATTAACAGTGAGTTCGATCCTACTTATTACTTATCCATATTCCTCACGATAAAGATCAAACAAGTCATCAATTCACGATCACGGATACAAAACTAGACAGCTCGAGTAATGGGACCACAAACACGAACCCGCATCAAAAAAAAAACTTCACCTCGGCGCGCTTCTAAAACCAAGGAACAAAAAATGTTACGCGAACAATTGGCTTTGCTTTCTAAAGATACACTTGGTACAAAACATGCGATTTCCAGTTCCAGAATATAACAATTGGTTATTACAACTAGAACATTGTACACTCACCAATACAGATGGACTTCACCCAGATATTATTACAATTCCTCAACCCTTCATCTGCGACGACTTACTTACAGAGATATTTGGAACAGCGGTCTCATTAGACCAAATGCCCCTTTTAACACAACGCACTATATTATGTCCAAAAAATATTAATGTTGATCACATTAATAACCAGGTCATTTCATTACTTCCTGGAGAGGCACGGCTCTTTCTAAGCTCTGACAAAGTTGACTCTGATGACGACAATGAACATCTGAATTTCCCCTTAGAATATTTGAACACTATTAACCCAGCCGGATTAACACAACACAATCTTAGCCTTAAAAACGGAACAATAATCATGCTATTAAGAAACCTTAACACTAAACAGGGTTTATGCAATGGCACACGTTTAGTCGTCAACACCATGACACACAATGTTATTCAAGCAACAGTTCTTACAGGATCACATTCTAACAATACTGTTCTCATTCCTAGAATTGACCTTACGAGTTCTGACCTAGAATTACCTTTTACATTGAAACGCTGACAGTTCCCCATTAAACCTACATTTGCCATGACCATCAACAAATCACAAGGACAAACCATGGACAAGGTTGGCATCTACCTCTCTGAGCCCGTTTTTGGACATGGACAACTTTATGTTGCCTTCTCACGTGTTCGACGTTCACCTGACGTTAAAGTTAAAGTTATAAATGCTCCATGCCAAGGAAGACTCATTCAAGGACAGGACACCATCTTTATTACTAATGTTGTGTACAAAGAAATATTCCAATAAACCATTACTCTGTGCCAAACACTGTATTTTTGGCTTTCTATATGCATCATCCACACCTGCACACTATTCTATATCTAATTCATACATCTCACTCTTTGTCATGCCCCAACGCCAGGGGTTGGCGAGCAAAGCGAGCAGGGGGCGGAGCCCCCTAGTATAACAGATGTCATAGCTGGTCAGCAACGTACGGAGCCCTGCAAACATAAGTGGCAAAAAAAGACTTCCAAAAGTCAGTCAATTTGTGCAGAACTGCATTAAGTGGTGTAAAGTTACCCAGCATTACTTGTTCTCAAAGCCATGCTGGTCACACTAGAGTCAGTACTGGGTGCTTGGCTGAACAGTCAATCATCCCACTGAAGAGGCAGGCATTGACATTGTTTTCAGTATTCAAAATTTTAATACAACACAATGGGTCTTGGTAGTATGGCTTAGCTTTTGACTGTATAACCCGTGCTAGGATATATCTTTAATAGCAATGTCCATGAGCTGAACGGTCAAAAGGCCATGTGCATAAATCAATTGGGGATCGTGTTGAGACTCTTTTTCTTCAGATACTGAATGGCGCATTTGTATGAAGTCCAGGATAGCAGGTCAGCCACCACAAAATCAGTTGCTCTGACCAGCAGTAAATCCTAAGAGGCCTGTGCCCAGTGCCTACCAGCCTTCAAATGTTCACAGATAGACAGAAGCATGCCAGAGCCCAATGCTCACCTAGTAGGTATTGTTCTTGTCTAGGGCCAATGCATCAGATGGTAAACACAATGGATCTCTCAGTGCTTTTGTGCAGCTCGGACAGCACTGCATCCATGACTGTAATGGAAAAGTCACAGGTAGCAAATATGGGGCTAGAAAGATTGAATTGTGCCAGCACAGGTAGAGAGGTGAGTTAGTCATTCAGAAACATGAGAGCCTCTGAACAAGAATGTATCCATGATCAAGGTGTATGCTTTATGAGTAACTGCCATAGAACTGTACGTCTAAGGTGCATCACATTTTAGCAATGTGGTCTGGTTTCCCACAAGTTTCATATGTACCCATGGATTTGAACTGAGAACTCTAAAGATATGAAACAGCAAGTACCACTATATCAAGGAGTGCAACTTTTATGTAAATATGGCAGTTTCTAACACTGTCTTATGAATATAGAGGGTCTTCTTTGAGCATTTATCCTACCATTTTCTTAGCTTTCTCCTAAGTAACTGGACAGCTACACATAGGGAGATAACCTGCTCATTTCAAAGGTTCTTTCTGAGTGATAATTCTGTTACTAATTTTGATTCTATTTTAATAGTCATTTACATATAATGTACATGTATGCATTTTAAAGCTAAGTGCATAAAATAAGTGACATACTGTAGTAATGTGCCTTCCCCAGGAAGGAAAAAGATTTGAATATTCTAAAAATATCATGTGTATATACTTTAACTGTTGAACCACAGTTATTTTGAAAGCAGATATGTGATAGTGAAAGTTTTACAAGTATTTTTTTTAAACATTCAGTAACTTAAAATGCATAACATTGGCTAAGGTTAAATACATTAAAATACAGTGGCACGTTCACACTTTGAAATGTCTTCCCTGATGACTAATAGCGGGGGATTTTAGACTAAGAGAATGAAACCCCCAGAGTTTCTACCACCCCTCACTCTGGGAATTCCATAGAATGCACTGTCAAAGCAATCCATTATAAATGAGACTGAGGACCTGATGTGTGTCAGGCAGGCAGACACCACTCACACTAGAAGATGAGCTCCCGGCACTTATTGGTCCTGGTTGGGACACTTGTTGTACTTGGCATTGTGTCTCTCAGTGAGGGTAAGGAAACATACATTGAAGTTATATTGATAGGAGAAAGAAAACACTGAAATATGTTTACTGAATATTGAAAAAAGTTTGATTCTGGTCGCCTTAGCATTGCTGATAACTGTATTCTAATATTTACTTGATATCAAATTTCAAAGACAACAGATCTTAAAATATATGTGTAGAATGTTAACAGCCATCTTTTTATCTGGAATTGAAAATTATCTAGAAGGGATGTAGGTTTTGTATAATTTATTTGCACAGCTCTGTTCAAGTACAAATAGATAAAACATAACATTTCACAATTGTTCTTTCTTCAGGATTCAATATTGCAAACAGTCCAAAGAAATGCTGCTTTGAATTTATTACTAAACCAATTCCACGAGGTCGCCTCACAGGTTACTACACAACAAGCTCACAGTGCCCAAACCAAGCAGTTCTGTAAGTATATTTTTTAAACTGGAAGTTATTAGTAACTTAAACTTAGATTAATGTTAAGGTTAACTTATGTGTGAACTTTGTGAAATCCACCTTTCTACATATTGTTTTCTCTGTGTCTTTGTATTTTATTCACATTCAAAAGGTGTGTTAGGCTGATTACTGACTCTAAATTGTCCTCACGTGAATAATTATTATTTTCTAATTGCTCAAAGCACTTTTACATAGCGAGTGGAGACCCACTTCAACCACCACTAATGTGTAGAATCCACCTGGATGATGCGATGGCAACCATTTTAGCACCAGTATGCTCACTCACCACACATTAGTTGTTAGTTGGTGAAGGGGTGAGAGATAGTTAGCCACTTAGAAACAGAGGATGATTAGGGGGCTAGAATGACTAGGCTGAGGTGTGCAGTTTAGCCAGGCAATTGGGATACAAACTACTCTTTACAAAGGATGCCCAGGGATTTTTAATGTCTAAGCTTTTCTTGGTTGGTCTCAAAAAACAAGCAATATTTCATAAATGTTTTACAACTTAAATGACAACTCTGTAAAAGTGAAGATGAGCCTTTGGGTGATCTGATGTCCCAGTCTATAAGTAATGTCTACCTTGAGCCTGGCTACTTAGTCTGTCAAAATTTAACTCAAAGCCTCAGATAAAGATATATGAACTGTGCAGCCTTCATAAACAGCAGGGACAGTGCAACTTCAACAAAGTTGCAAACTCTGTTGTGTTTTTACAATGAAAGAGACATGAAATGAATATAAACCTAGTAATATCATTATTTTTTTTTTCTAAATCCAAGACCGATGACAATTTTGCATTTCTGTAATGCTAATAATGAGACTTGAACATGTAAAGGGAGAATTTCACTTTGAGCATGGCAGATGTTTGTCAGAATAGCCATAAACTGGATATCTGTTTCTTGTAAATCTATAATCATATAATCATTTAATTCAAATTGGTGAGACAGTAGTTTCATGTCAGATACATCAGCAGATTATGTTTGTTTAAACTATTGTAAATTGAGCTCTTGTTGAGTTAGTCTTCCACACTAGGAGCTCAATATTTTGGGTTCAGATTTTATGTTTTTAATTTTTCAGTGCTTTGTAGAAAGGTTTGCCATGGAGTGCATGTAAAGCTAGCATATAAACCATGTAACATTTCTAATTCAGTAGCAATATTATTTCTTTTTGTACTATTTATAAAATATAGCTTTTTTTCTGCACAAAACTTTCTTAGTAAAATGATAAGGCATGACTAACTTCAGAGAGCAGAAAGTCTTAAAGCCCTTTAGAAACAAAGCTGCACGGTGCAAAGCATCCTGTGTGCTCATCTCACCAAACAGCTCGGTTAAATTACCGGCTGTCAAAACAGTTCATTGGTGCTGCACGAGACGTTGTTTTCACTGGGGTGCTGTGTGCGGTTTTGCGCTGGCGTACTTGAAGAGGAGTAGGGTTTGCAATGTTTGTTTCATTTCCTGTAAAACGTGATGTGCTTGTACAGTGTAAGATCAGCAGTGCAAAAAAATAAACATGAGGACAGCAGACGTAAATTTTGTCAGGAGTAAAAGCACAAGACTAACAGTACACTTTAACTTTCTCTGAATTAAATTTGAATAAACCATGAATTAGTAATTTGTTTTTATAAGGACCTGAATGGAGTTTCCATTAACCATGATTTAGTAATTTACTTCTATAAGGACCTATGAACATAGTTTCACTAGATATTCTTCTATAGTGAAAAGTAATAAAAAAATCTAATTCTTAAGTCTCTCACTTGACTAGCCTTAATATCTTACCTAAAATGAAGAGTTACTACACCAACATAAAGTTATCATTTAGAATGCCATTCAGGGAGGTTTAATCAGGTTTGTAGTGGTTAGCACTGCTGTCTCATTTTATCTTGCTATATTTTCTTTTCTCTTTGGATATGAAGGTTCTATGTCCTCTTTTCTATTTCCCTTAATGAAACATTCCAAAGGTGTCCATCTTTTCTTGCATTAGGATAATTCAGGGTAAAGAGCCTGGTGTGTTAATCTCTTTGCAGGGTATAACAACACACACACACACTTAAGGAGCTAGTATAAGGTTTGGTTTCCAATCAACCTAACATGCACATTTCATTGGGTTGAAGGATGAATTTTATTTATTTTTTTGTTCTTTATTTCGCCTTATAAAATTTATGTATTTGGAATGTTTTAGTTTTCGCATACCCCTTAGAGTCAGAGCACATGTCAGCCATTGTACAACACCTCTGAAGACATTGCAGGTTAAAGTCCTTGTTCAGGGGCCCAGCAGAGTAGGATCTATTTTGGCAGTAACAGGGATTCAAACCAGCAACCATCTGAATACCAGTGCAAGTCCTTAGCCCTCAGAGTTACCACTCTGATTAGAATTGACCTAAAGTAAGTCTTCCACACAGAACATGTGGAGAACATAGAAACTCCATGAATACAGGGTTTGGGCATCAGTAACAACCACTGACCTTCCCTTTTGCTTATTTAATGATGTAATCAGCCATTTGGTATATCATCAACTGAAATTTAGGATTTTGCTGAAATATTCAATTGTTTGTTGACCTGACTCCTTGGTTAGTGAATGAACAATAACATCCAATTATTTCTTATATATTTTGTTGTACCTCCTTACAGATTCACTACACGCAAGAATCGAGAGATCTGTGCAAATCCTGAAGAGATGTGGGTGCTGAAATACATGAAATACTTTGACGGCCTTAGCAGGAAGACATCAATTCGATTTTAAAATGGACATTTCCTGACAAGCACTAAGGCTGTCATTACCCCTTGTCTTTCATATCTGGAATAAAAGGAAAACTGAAAACAACTACAACAAATATTTCTATTTAAACACAGATATGTAATGGCTGGAAAATGAAATCACTGTTCTCTTTAATATTCTTTTATGACTGCAAAATAAGTATCTAAATAAACCACCACAATTTTCTGTCAGAGAAGTTAAACTATTGGTCTAAATCAAACAGCTTCAATAATTTGTACTTTCAGTTAAGTTGTTATTTACAGTATGTTTAGAAAATCTTCCTTCTTTGTTTGCCAAAGGGTTTATCTGTAAATTAGAAAGGAAATTCCAGTTATAAGCTTTTCAATACTTTGTGCTGAAGTTGTTATACCTCAACTAAACTCTTAAATACTGTTCATTGTTTTAGTTATTTAGCCTATTTTATGACTATTGATTATCTTGCACCTTTTTATTAAGGTAGATGTGAATAAACTTTTCACTGGGACACCAAATGTAAAGTACCGAACATTAGCATGATAATATATAAAGCCACAATGAATGTAAAAATACAGACTAAGTAGCAAAAAGGCTAAGTGGTATATTGGAACTTCAAGAGTTAATTTGGAACACAAAACATTGATAACTGTTTTTAAATAATTACTGTTATTTTTTATTAAAAAAAAATATTTTTAAACAATATCACTGACAATGATAAACCTACCTCCCTACACCCACTTTCTGATGATTGTGTTACTGTAAGGCTTTGATATTTTTGCTATGGCTTTGTATTAGTAATTATTACATGGGAAAAACTTTAGAAAATAAAGTAAAATAAATAACAGCAAAGAACGATTGATTGTTCCATTGACTAATGCTCTGAACTTTAAATCACATGATAATCAGTATCATTTTTGACAGAAAAAATCTGGTGGAGACATACAAGTATTTTCCCATATGTGTGCAGAATTCTATAGCATAAACATTAACTTACTGCACCTAACTAATAATATCCATCCCTCTTTTGCTAATGACTAGTGACACATGCAAAATCATGCACTGTTTGTGTCACAAAAGGTCAAATAAACAATGGGATACTACTCCATACTCTGTCAAATTAGCAACAGATCATCGTAATACCCACTGACATATTCTTCTTACAAAATATAGCCATACAGATTTAAAAACTGGCATTTGTTACCTGGCCTTAGCTAGTAAAACATCCTATTAAACTAATAATGCAATAATAAAAATAATAGGTGTTTCTAATTTTAATACAGGTCTCATCACCAAAACTCAGGTTTTAAATGTGTACACATGAGTATAGAGAACACTGCAGGGCCAATTGGTCCAGCCCCTCAGTCACAAACAGGTTGCTGTAGCCAACAATTTCACATACTAGAAGAAGTGCTGTTTTTAAGCGAGGGGATATGCCAGAAGCTGCTTTGTATATTAGGGGAAGAGTTCTCAAAATAATGCATGCATAAACAATGAGCCAGTGTAGTTGTGACAGTACAAAGGTAATATGACGATACAATGAAGTTTGAGTGAAAACCCAGGCAGCACATTTTTGCACATACTGTCAAGTCAAATTAAGTCAAGTGGCTTTATTGTTATACCATCCAAACACATTGTTGCAGCATACAGTGGCACAAAATAATGTTCTTTAGGTGTAACATATACACAAATAGTACATTGTAATCCACTAGGGGGCATTGTAGCACCCCAAACCCAGGACACAAATATACAAAATATACAAATACACAAGTCCGGTACAATTAAAAAAAGTTATTTCGACAGATACTTTACAAAAGGTTTTGGCGGTGGTATAAACACAACGTGATTCTTCTTCTCTTTTTTTCTCTCCTTCCACTCCACCAGGTGAGCTTTGTTCTTCTTCTACTTGACTTCAACTAGCTTCGACGAGGTCAAGTGGATTCTTTTGTCTTGGACACGGGAATACTTACGGTGCTGAGGCATAGCTCATTGGAAGTACTTCGGGGTTAAACAGAAACCCCACAAAGTAGGGATCATTAACCCTGACAGCTCCCACTGGCAGCCCCACAAAACCCTGCAAGGCTGCCCCATGGGACTACAGGCAGGAATCCTGACAGAGGAATGCTGCCATGTAGTGTATCAGGAGAGTCTGTAGTCCTAACAGGTTATCTTTCCATGAAGATCAGGGTTAAAGATCTTCCCCTGTAGACCGGGGTTAGACCAGACAGTGACGCAAATGGTAAGAATGCTCTTGATGGTGCCCATGTAGAATGTGGTGAAAATGGGGGAAAGTAAGCTTGCCTACCACAGTCACCGAAGGAAGCGGAGATGCTGCTGTGCCTTCTTGGCTATGGAAGTCATGTTAATTGTTCAGGTGAGATTAGTTGCCTAGTGCACAACATGGAATCTGGTGCTCTTGACTAATTCCATGACAAAGACCTTGCATGGGAACTTCCTGAAGCCAGCTATCATGTCTTTCGTCTTGTCGACGTTAAGAGGCAGATTGTTGCACTTGCCCCAGTTTGCCAATTTGTTGTATGCTCATTCTATTAGGTGGCTCATCCCTCTTGTGAAAGAGACTCACTGCTGTTTTGTCATCAGCAAATTTAATGATGGTGGTAGAACTGTACACAGCTGTACAACCATGAGTCAGCAAAGTGAAGAGGTGTGGACCATTGCTAAGTATGATGGTGCTGGAGTTGATGTTACAGATACTGACTCCCTGAGGTCTCTCTTTCTGAATGTTCAGGATTCATTTGCACAGATCTCTGAGATTCTGAGGAATGATGGTGTTGAATGCTGAGCTATGAACTGCATTCTAGCACAAGTAGTGATTATTTTTTGGTCCAAATAAGAAAGGAGTAGATTGAGGATATTATTACTGTTTACTTATTTGGCTGATGCGTTTATCCAAGGTGACTTACAACAGTTGAGATACAACAGGTTACATTTCTTTTGTATTTTTCAGTTGGAGCACAGGCAGATAGTGACTTGATCATGGTCAGACAGTGTTAGTAGTGGGATTTAAATCCACAGCTTCAGAGTATAAAGGCCAAGGTCTAAAGCCTTAACTACTATGCCACACTGTCTGCCAGGATATGGCATCTTCAGTGGAACTTGAGCTTCTTAAAGGATCCTGCAGGTAGTCCAAAACAAGCACTTTGCAGCAATCAAATCTAGAAGTAATGAAAACATGAACAAGCCTTTCAGAAGCAAACTGTCAGAGAAATGGCCAAAGTCCTGTAATACTACAAAGGTGAAGGAAGGAAATTTCAGTAATGTTTTTAATGTGTGCCTCAAATGTCAACTGACTGTCAAAAAGGACTCCAAGGTGATGTGCATAGGTGGTAGTTGATATCTGAGTGCTACAAACTGAAAGACTAAAATGGTTATCTTAGTGTAAAGATGATTGCATGCCAATTAAAATAATCTTAGTCTTTAAATAGTTTATATTTAGGAACTGTATTGCATCCATGGCTTTATTACTTGGAAGCAACTGGCAAGGACAGTAGTGGTTGAAATTTACTTACGCTTTACACCAGTTTAGATTTCAGTATCGTCAAACCCTGGGGAACACTTTGTATTATTACCTAGGAGAACAAACCAAGCAAGGTTTTAAAAATAGAATTTAAGCCAATCAAGCACTGTACCAGACAACAGGGCCACTTTTTCCTCAAGTCAATTAGAAAGATGTGACAGACCATGTCAAAGGCAATATTGAGGTCAAGTAATACTAAGATGTCGAGAGCCAGTGAAATAAGGAATACCCTCATAACACAAAATATAACATAACTGATTAGGGGAGCTTCAGTACTGTTTGTAGTTCTGAAGCCAGATTGGAATGGCTGAAATAAATTACGTAGAGACACATGATTATGTGACTGAATAGAGACAACATCTTCAAGACATTTCGCAAGAAACAGAAGGTTAGAGATTGGTCTATAGTTACCTAGATCACTCCGGTTCCATGCTTAGGGAATACTTGGGGAATGGTGTGACAGCAGTACTTTTTAATTCAGGGAGAACTAGTCCAGTGATGAGAGGGTCGATGACAAAATTTAAACCTAAAGTCAATGGAGGCTGGAGCCTGGATTTGTCTCTTATAAGTGGAGTCTAAAACTGGGTGGAGGCGAGTGTGGTATGTCATTTTAAATTGTGGTAATCCACATATAGCATAGACTGGGGAAGTGTGTGTCCTTAAGCAGTGACCTTTCATTCATGGTCTATAAATGTGAAAGTAAGCTCTTCTTCCCAGCATTGTCTTATGCAGTCTAAGTATGAGGCATCTTGTAAGCACAGACATACTCGTATTTTGAAATGACTGCTTTATTTGCCGGGAAACAGGTGTATTTTATGGTGAACAAAACTCTACCGTCTAGTTTACCAGTAACAACAAATGTTTTAGCAGTAAGTTGTATTACTCTCACAACTGTTTGAGTGATTTGGAGCTATCTTCTGTGTTAGGTCGGCAAGAGTCTTGATTCTGTTCTTTCAGAGAAATGTTATGCAACATATTTCAATAAAGAAGGAACACATACTTTATTTCTAATTGTGTAATGAACAGCAGTTAACAATAGGTTATTAATAATAACTCCCTTGAACCCTTTAAATTAGGATTATTCAGTTTTTTTTTTAAAAAAGAAATGAGAGCGCCTACATGACCAACCATTTTATTTCACATAGTGCTTTGAGAGTTGGTAGTACAAGTCCAGTGCACCCAAACAACCACCCAAAAACTCAAAATCACTTTTCAAAAGAAAGTGTTTATAAAACAGAGAGACACTCTATGACAAAATAAATAAGTTCTAAACAGATGGATTGCTTAATTACATCAGTTTGTTGTTATTTTCCTTGCTTCTAAAGCTTTGTAAAAAGATTAATTTTATGACTGTCTAATTACATGCTTTGAAGTTATGTATTTTTAAGTCAAATGTTCAGGTTCTATAGTCCCTCTAGTTTCAAAATATCCTTCATCTCACTCAGGGAAGGATTTAGTGTAGAAGAATTACTTGAATACATTTGATTTCTAATTCATGGACTTACAAGATAAGATATACTGTACATAATTAAGGACATAAAACCACTCTTTGAGCTTTTGCTACCATGGAAAATGGTTTGGAGGCTTGATGTTTCAATTTTCTATCTTTGATTTCTAAGATGAATGGGTTCTCAAGTATGGTTATTCTTATTAAAATAATAAATTATAATTTAACATCCCCTACAGTTTTAAAGGAAAATTCTATTGATCCATTTTCTAACCCACTAATGCAGTTCAGGGACATTGGGAGCCAGAGGCTATCCTGGATTCATTGAGCTAAAGAAATGAACAGACCCCAGAGTCTGTCCATTATAGGGCACAGACACACACACATACACACACATCAGACCAGTCTAGCGTGGTTAATTTATCTAACATACTTTGATATGCAGAGAAATCTGAAGGAAGAACATTCTACATTGGTTATGGCACAGGCACTGAACGCAGCAATTTGGAAGGCAGTAAAGCAATAACATTAATTAGTGTGACAACATGCTGCTTCTAGAGAAAAGTGTATTAAATAAATAGAAATATATTGGACGTTTTGAGGAAATTTTAATAAGTATATATTTTACTGCAACAATCTTTTCAGCTAAGTATGAATGTTTGTATATGGAGTCAATTGGAAATGTCCTGTTTCATGCCTTCCAGGTGGGGCATAACATTTTGCTTAAATGCATCTTTTAAATTAAAAAAAACAATTCTGGGGCGGCACGGTGGCGCAGTGGGTAGCGCTGCTGCCTCGCAGTTGGGAGATCTGGGGACCTGGGTTCGATTCCCGGGTCCTCCCTGTGTGGAGTTTGCATGTTCTCCCCGTGTCTGTGTGGGTTTCCTCCAGGCGCTCCGGTTTCCTCCCACATTCCAAAGACATGCAGGTTAGGTGGATTGGCGATTCTAAATTGGCCCTAGTGTGTGCTTGGTGTGTGGGTGTGTTTGTGTGTGTCCTGCGGTGGGTTGGCACCCTGCCCAGGATTGTTTCCTGCCTTGTGCCCTGTGTTGGCTGGGATTGGCTCCAGCAGACCCCCGTGACCCTGTGTTCGGATTCAGCGGGTTGGAAAATGGATGGATGGAAAACAATTCTGACACTTCAATATGCAAATTTCTATTGCACAGTGAAAGGAAACAATGCAATTACAGAATTAACAGTGGGGAAATTCCATCCATCCATCCATTTTCCAACCCGCTGAATCCGAACACAGGGTCACGGGGGTCTGCTGGAGCCAATCCCAGCCAACACAGGGCTCAAAGCAGGAACCAATCCCGGGCAGGGTGCCAACCCACCGCAGGAAGTGAGGAAATTCTCAGCAAATAAATATTCCTATACTGTAGTAAAGGTGGCACTGAAAAAGTGGCCTCTCACACAGTATGGGGCCTTAGCCAAGCTTTAGCAGCAGCAGACTTTTTCAGGTGAAGTCAGCCAGAAGCCCCTATGCACATTTTGTTTCACCGTGTTAGTTATGTTATCTGTGACCCTCGATGTTCGTACAGGCTCCATCAAGTATAGTATATACTGTAGAACAATATCTCATTGCAAGTGCTCCTGTACAACATACTATTGTGCAATTGGTGAAAAAGTTGTGTTCCCATCCATCCGTACACTAGAAGTGGTTGCCAACGTTATAGATTGAATGGTATGAATGAAAACAAAAAGATAAACATTTGGAGAACCCTTGGGCAAACTGGCAGTGGAACCTGTTAAGAGGCATGCAAGGCGGAAGAGGCGGGCTCAGGGGACCAGAACCCAGAAATTATGTCATTCATCTTTTCATTTCCAGTCGTCAAGTCTGGAAGAGAAAGGAGATGAGAGGCATTATGCAACAGTGTCAACATTCGGCTCTTGAGTGGAATTACCATTAAATGAGCCCTGAATCTGACTCCCAAGCGCATGTGTATGACAATGGAAACAAGTCCTTATAAGCCAATATGGCAATTATCACAACAGGCAGATATTTCACAAAGCTCCTGTCAGCCTGTATTCGACAATTAGAAACTACTTTTCTGTGCATCACCTGGAATATCTTTAACCCAGGAATGTTGTTATTGCCATTTATTACTCACAATACATAATGCTTTGATCTGCCTGGGTTAAAGACTAGATGGGCACTCCTCCAAATTACTGAGACCATGTGTTTCAGGTGCACCCATTGTTATCAGGGGCACAAAATCAAGTACACAGCCAAGTAATCTCCATTGACAAACATTAGCAGGTAGAATGAGTCATAATTAAGAGCTAGGGGACTTTGAACTTGGCACTGTCATAGGATGAGACCTTTGTCTCAAGACAGTATTGACATTTCTGCATTGCAAGATCTGCCCCAGTCAACTGCAATTGTGAAGTAGGAGAATCTAGGAGCAACATCAACTCAGCCATTCAATGGCAGATCATGTAAACTCATAGAGTGAGGCACCTAAATGGTGAAGTGCACAGAGCTTACATATTGCTTATCTGATGCTGCAGCACTCACAATGTAGTTACAAACTGCCTCTGGAAGCAACATCAGCACAGGAACTGTGCATCAGTTCCTTTAACAAAATGGGTTTTAATGGATAACAGCAGCACACAAACCCAAGGTCAACATGGAAATGTGTTTTCTGGAGTGATTAATCATGCTTCACTATCTGGCAGTCTGAAGGATGAACCTGAGTTTGGTAGGTGACAGGAGAACACCACCTTCCAGACTGCATAGTGCTTACTGTCAAATTTAGTGGAGGAGGTTTAATGGCAAGAGGCTGTTTCCCAAGGTTTGGCCCCTTGGGTCCAGTAAAGGATACTGTTAATGTTACTGCAAACAAAGACATTTTAAAAATAGTGCACTTTCAACATTGTGGCAACAGTTTAGTGAAGGCTCTTTTCTGTTCCAGCATGATTGTGCCCCATACACAAAGCCAGTTCCATAAAGACATGATGTGACTAGGTTGGTGTGAAGGAACTTGAGTGGCCTGCACAGAGCCCTGACCTCAGCTCACCTTTGGGATGAATTGGAAAGCTGATTGTTGACCAACATCAAATATTCTCATCCAACATCAGTCATTCTACTCATGAAAGTTCTTTAGGCTGAATAGTATGAGAGTTTTGAGACTACAACAAATCACCAACTGCGCTGTGCACTAAAATGGGCAGGAATTGGTTGCCTGCTGCCTGTTCAGCTACAAATTGCAGACTCGCAGCATAATGTGTTGTTTGCTCATTAGTTGAAGCAGGGATCGTTAACATGGCTGTGTGCTCACTTTCTGTCTCCTCATTTATGAAGGAAGGCTATTTGTTCTTTTGATCTGAGTTCATGAAAAAGGACAACTTTAAGGTCTTGGTTGGTTTAGCTGTCCCCTGTTGGACTGTGGTAGTGATCTCTGCATCATTCAACACGATTTGCTCCAGCAGGCACCCTATGCAAGAATGGTTCATGGAGATGTTAAAGAGTATGAGACTGTACTACTCCTGCTGAAATACAGACAAAGGAACTTAAAAGTCTGGACTGCCGTATCAGATTCTTCACCCTCGCCTTCCTTAGTTAGGTAAGAATGCCTTATTCCTGTGGGTCTTGGCCACCTGCAAAGCATCTCCTTCCTTAGTAGAAAGAGAGGGGCTCACCAGATTGGAGATTGAACCTTATTTGAACAGTGAGGGTGAGGATGATCCCTCACCTTTCTAGGAAAGTTGTAGGGCACATCACAACGGGGGCACTTACCCCTTCAGCCTCCTCAGATGGGGTTGCTGCTTCGGGCTCTGGGGAAACATTGGTTTGGGAAGCAGGGACTGACATCCAGATGAAGTCTAGGGCTGGTGTGTCAGGTTATGAGGACACAGGGGCAAACACAAATAAGGAGTTTGAGTGCTTGCAATGAATTGACTGCATCTTAGATTTTTGCCATTTGAACAAGCACATGTTGCAGATGGCTGTTACTATGAGGAGTGGTAGGGCCTAAGTTTCAGAACTCTGCACTTTTTTATTAAGAATGGTTTCTTCTAGTTGAGACGATGTTGAAAATTGCTCACACACGTCTTGGGAGGTCATCTTGGCATGGAGAAGATGAGGGATCGCATTTCGAAATGCTTTTATTGGCTAAATATGGGTAAAGATGTGGAGAAGTTTCATAACTCTTGCCCCGACTTTCAAGTTATTTCCACTCATAGACCCGCTTGGGCTTCCCTCCCACTGATGTGTATTTTGGAAGTCCCTTTCAAGAGAGTTGGGTTAGACATTGTTGACCCACTTCTCAAGAGTAAGAATGATTATCAGTAATGCTCGTGTTAGTTGATTATGAAACAAGGTATTCTGAGGTGGCTGCTTTGCGGAAGGCTAACGCCCAGACTGTTGCTCAAGGCTCTATAAGAAATGTTCACTCGTATTGGCATTCCTCACAAGATTTAAACTGACCAGGGTACACCCTTTACTTCATGAAACAGCTATGAGAGAGCTAGGGCTAGGGTGATGTGACCTTAAATCAATATCATGATTAACTGAACATTTTACCTCCATTATGATTAATGAACGGTTAATGTTTTTTTGCTTTTTCTTACTCTCATAGTTCACTGACAAGGTTTGTATTGTAAATATGCTCAACTATTTATTCTGGGATTTTTTCCTAATGAAAGAGTGCATATCTTATCTTTGTGATTTTAAAATAACTGAAGAAAACACACAGAGATGAAGTCAGTCAGTCAGTCAGTGTGGTGTTTTGGGTCCACAGCTCTCTTAGCAAAAGCCACTTTTACATAAATAATCACCGCACTCGCAGTGTAGCAAGGGGGCATGGTAGTGTGGCTGTAGCGGTTCCCGGGTGGATTCGTGCTGCGGACGTTTCTCACCTAAGTGCACAGGTGAGAGACGGTCCGCTCCGTAATTGTTCCCGGGAACTGTTGATTGCCTAAGCTGCCACGTCCATTATAAAGAGAAGCCCAAGATGGTTAAGGGGAGAACAAAAAAAAAAAGAACAGAACGAAAGATGGAGGTTGCTGGAGCAAGCAGGAAGGAGAAAGCCAGTGAGAGAGAGAGAGACAGCGCAAAAGAAAGCGAGCGAGTGATAGCAGGCTCAAGTGCAGCTGGACGGTGGGCCCTAGCGAGGTGTTTAGCTAGCACCTAGGGCAGTTGATTGTAGTCGCTCCTGCTGAGCATTTGGAGAAGAGCGGGAGTGACTAGCAAGAAAGGTGACTCGCCGTTGAAGACAGCGGGAGTCGGAAGAATTGGCTGAGAAGTCCTTGGTGTGAGCGTCCTGGACATTAAGGACTCCAAGTCTCAGGCCTGGGATGAGAGCGCGACCGAAGCCAGGATCGGGCGGCCTCCAGACCTGTGTTGATGAAAAAATGAAGGACAGCTGCAGAGAGAGCGTCTCGCCTGCTGCAGGGCCCAAACGGGAGAAGCAGGTGAGATGCTAGAGTAAAAGAAGCACTGGGCTTATTGTTTTAAAGGACTGCTTCCAGCAACGTTTTAACATCGGGTTTAAAGGATTATTCTATTGTTGTTTTAAACCTGTCACTTTTGTTTTATGATGGATTACTTATTTAATGACTCTTTTTGATAAGGCACTGCACTTTATTTGAACACTTTTGTTTTGATTGTTTTTTTGTAAATAAAAGCACATTTGCACTTTTTTGTACCATCCCTTTGCTATGTTGCCTCACTGTCTAGCTCATCGGTAGCATTACGGACGGTGTTGGGTTCAAGTGCTCCCGAACAGCAGATGGGAGTATGGAATAGAAACCTCATTGTCACAGTCAGTCATCGTCCAACCTGCTATATCCTAACACAGGGTCACGGGAGTGAGCTGGCGCCAATCCCAGCCAACACAGGGCGCAAGGCAGGAACAAATCCCAGGCAGGGCACCAGCCCACCGCAGGACACACACACACCCAAACACCAAGTACACACTAAGGGCAATTTAGGACCACCAATGCACCAAACCTGCACGTCTTTGGACTGTGGAAGGAAACTGGAGCACCCAGAGGAAACCCACGCAGACACGGGGAGAACATGCAAATTCCACGGAGGGAGGACCCGGGAAGTGAACCCGTTTCTCCTAACTGCGAGGTTGCAGCACTACCACTGCGCCACCGTGCCACCCCAGAGATGAAGTATTTATGGTTATTTACTGAAAATTTTGAAGAACTGAAATCAAAGCACACATAACTTATGAAAAAAGTCACATTTTAGTTTTAATGTAAAAATCAAGTTCCATAAAAGAGGTAGAAAATGAATAGATTGCACTTCTTGCAAAGAAAATAAATTATAACTATTGTAGCTATAGGAGTCGTATCCTTTATGATGTAGTAGGCAATGATATCAGTTATTTCTTTCCATGTTCTTCCATCCTTTTTGCATTTTGTAGAATTTGTAAATGCTTATGTTATCAGCAGCTGCATTGTGGAGATACTTGTTGTTGGGTGCTTGTCAGTTTCTCACTGTTTTTGAGCCATGCACTGTTTATATTCGATAACATGATTGTGCCCCAAGTGTTGAAACAGATTGGTTGTATTACCTTTGGTCACTGAAACTGTCCTTCCACAATGATGATGTTAAACTTCTTTTTATTCATTGTCTTCTACACTGATACCAAAATGTGTTCAAACAACGGACACAGCATTTTTCTTTGGTGAGAGTTGCATGATGTTTGAATTCTCCTCCATGTTGCTTCCCTGTTGCAAACTGGATGGGCGGAGTCACGTGACAACACATGCGGTAGTATGTTTTTTAGGGGACAGTACATGAGCACACATTGGATAAATATTAACAGAATTAAAAAAAAGGTACTAACAGAATAAAAAAACAAAATAACTGACATGGGCAAGATACACTGATTAGAGGTTTTAATTAAATTTCAATTAATTGCCAGTGCTAGCAATAGCCTTGCAATTAAATAATTGAGCACCACTGTTTATCATCCTTAGATGAATGGCCTGACTGAACCATTTAATAAGACTTTAAAACAGATGATTTGGCGGGTGGCTCACGATGACCCAACCTCCTGGGACATCGTGTTGCCCTTTCTTCTGTTCGCTGTTCAGGAATCTCCTCAGGCATCTACCAGCTTAAACCCATTCGAACTGTTATTTGGCAGGTGGCCACGAGAGGTGTTGAACATTTTTTGGGAAGAATGGATGGGAATTCACACTGATTCATTGATCGGGTCGTTTCGCTCCAAGAGCAAATTTCTAAATTGTCGTCTATCGTGGTGGACCACCAAGAGGCACAAAGAGGCACAAAAATGTAATTATGGCAGGAAAAGCAAACTTTGAGAATTCAAAAAGGGTGATTGGGTACTTGTTTTCATCCCGTCTGACACTTATAAATTTCAGGTGAAATTGCTGGATCCAGCGGTTGCGGAGGAACAAATAAGCCCAGTGAACTATAAGTTTCAGCCATAGACACAATCCAAAATATTGTGGAATGCCTTCCCAGAAGAGTGGGGACAGGGTAGCTGTAGCTGCAAATTCCATCCATTATACAACCCGCTAAATCCTAACTACAGGGTCACGGGGGTCTGCTAGAGCCAATCCCAGCCAACACAGGGCGCAAGGCAGAAACAAACCCCGAGCAGGGTGCCAGCTAGTTGCAAATTGCAACTCCATATTAAAGTTTTCGAATAATATGTCCAACATGCTCATATGCTGTATATGTGATGGTGAGGTGTCCAAATGTTTGGTCACATAGTGTATAGAACAGTGTAATATCAGCATGTATTTTCCATTGATCTGAGCCATCTCACCAACAAATTGTGATTAAATCCCAACTTTAGCAGCTCTCTTTATTGGAGTGTCTTGAACATATTGTTTAATACTGTAGTAGATAACCCATAGTAAAGAGAAAGGCTAGAAACTGCAAAATAGATTGCCTAGGGTAATAACAACAGGAGATTAAGGCCTAATACTGAGATACGCAAAATCAATCATCCATTGTAGAATTATCTTTAAAGTACATTTTCTCTCCTGTCCATCATACATTTTTGTAATGGAAATAAGCAATGAATATTTGCAGTATGCTTACAAAACTTAAAGGAGAAAAGTCTTGTTCATAATGGTTCACAACATTCTGAACAAATAAATACATTTATTGTGTCGGCTATTCACACAAGCAGTATTTTGTGAAACATGTAATTTAGAAAAAAACTCAAAACAGCAACAGAAATATTTTCTAGCTTAGCAAAAGCTTTGGAGACTGCCGGATATCAAGCTATGAGAACTGAGACTGAGATTGCAGGAGCTTCTCGATTGTTACAGATTTACCTGAGCAAATAATGGACAAGTACTTCTTTGTGTCTCTTTGATACCATTAAATTTGCTTTAAATGTTGATTTTGAACATTTTTTACCAAAAAAAATGTATGCTTCAATTCAGCCAACAAAAGAAATCAATTAGTCCACTTTCCGTGTGAAAAACAAAAATAAAAAAGTGTGTTGTGTAAGAAAAAGAAACTAAAGTTTGATTTCAAAATTATTAATACAGTAAATGCTATATAATAATAGTAATGAAGACATTGAAATACCATATTAAGGATGGGAAAATATTATCAGGTCAGGTAAGAGAGCATGCACTAGTACAGCACATTGGCACACCCACCACATGACAAAACACCTCAGGATCCCAGTTGGCAACCCCCCAGGCAGACAAATGGTCCAGTCCCACCCACCGGAAATTACCATCTATCTGCCGCACTCAGCTGTTATGTTGGCGTCTCCTTGTTTTGGTCTAGACACACAGGTCCTTAGCTAATGAGATTCCTGCAAGCCGGACCACCCTTGGGGAATTGCGCCACATGGCCATAGTGCCGTAACTGACGCACCGTCACAATGTAGGTAATGTTCCTCATTCAGGACTCCATGAACAACCGCTCATTCAACATAAAGTCAAACCAGGAAGCACCAGGACTCTAAAGACTTGGGCATTCGCCCTATTGCATAGACATTGAGAGCGCCACACACCCCTTTCTAGCGACCTCATGACCGCTCATGCTCTCCCAATCTGTCTACTAACTTCACTGGAAGAGTCACCAGAGACATGAATGTCTCTGCCGAGGTAAGTAAACATCTTGACACAGTCGACACTCCTTCCACAAAGTCTAAGATGTCAAATAATTAATTGCAAACTAATTTTTCACATTTGAAGTTAAGTGTCTGCTCATTTTAGAGTACATGACATCTCTTGATGGATTTTATTCAAACATGATATACTTTCCATAATAATGCAAAAGTAAACAGCATGATTCGTTGATACTGAGTTTAAATTTCATCAATTTTATCAACTGCTGTTTCTGGGGATTGTGTTGAAGCCTAAGATTTCAGAATAATCCCCTGAGTATTTCAATATTTGACAAATTATTTTTGAGGTTTTTCACATTGACCTCCTACACATTTTTAAAATGCTGTATTTTTAATGGCAGTTTCTATCTGTTTTAAGATCTAAAATGTGCTTAAGGGAAGTAAAAAAAGCCGTTTTAGATACTGTATCTTCAATTGTATTTATGTCACAATGGACAGGAAGCTATATTTATAGAGTTGTGTAAAATGCTTTTGCAATATCTTAAACTGTATTTTAGAGATCTCAAAATGATATACAGAAATAACTTCCTGAATTTTTAAAGATACCTTAAAATGTATTCTGGAATTTAGAAATCAAATTTGAAATATTATAAAAGGCATGAAAGTAACACATTTTATATCAGGGAAAGAATCTGAGATATCTAATCTCAAATCTGAATCAATATGAAGGTACCTGAAATAAATTTTTAAGGCATATTGATAATAATATTTAGAAATCTTGAAATAATAATCAGATCATTTTGAGGTTTTTCAAAAGCATCTTGACATATTTTAAACTAACATCATACATTTTGAGATATCTGACATACAATTCAAGATATTTTAAAATAACTTTCTGTGTATATGTGAAGTCAAAATACAGTTTGCATGCAGTTTGTGCTAAAAGCCAAACCCTTTTTTGCTGCATAAAAGACATGTCATTACTCTTCCTTCAGCAGCTATCTTTTAGGTAAAGAAAAGGGGACTAGTTACTGTCCAGTTTATTTGAAATAGCACAACACTGACACTGAATAAACTGCAGACATTTTACCCTGATATTATAAAAGATGCATGATGTTGTGATTCTCAGTATCTCATGTAAATGACTGTGTCAGCAGAAGTTGATACTTGTTGCTGCAAATGACTATGCAAAATAAAGGAATGTCAGAGATGGCAATGCTGTGAAATAGCTAAAGGTGTTGATGACTTAGTACTGGCTATACGTAAATATTTATTAATACATTTGACTGCAATAAAAAAATAAAAACAACTTTTAACTATAGTCATCCTGCTTAAGTGTCTAAGCAAATTGCCATCAAAAAAGGCACCATAAACGTCAGAGCACCTAACTCCCAAAAATTGCATGTTATGGTGCCACCTAGTGTATCATTTTAGACAAGGTTGAATGACTGTTGACTAACATTAATTTCTTGCTTGAGATAGTTTGGGATATGTACATCATTAAAGAAAATAATTAAAATATTTTGTAATCGCAAGGTAGTCAGAGGTTTTATTTAAGATATATATAAAGGGCATGTCATAGCATACTTCAACTTTCTGTTTGCTAACTTTTAAGAGTTACATTTTATTTTACTTTTTGTTGACTTTGATATACTTTGTCTTTTCATAAGTCCTTTGGGATTCAGAGCACAACGTCAGTTTCAAAGATCAATGTAGTGTAATATTATATTCCTGACTTCCACAGGCCCACTAAGAGATGTTTTAGAGTTCCAAAGCCGAACCTAAAATGGTTGCGTTCAGAAGCCATCTATAGGTAAATTATGTCATACACCACTTTTCCTTATCTGTGTTTTTTTGTCCACAATCTACAGATAAATTTACTGTAATCCCTTTGGTGTGCATTTCAGGATGTGGGAGAATTGACATTGTGTATATGCATTAAAAGTTCACAACTTTCTAATTCACTCCCACACAGAGAGCAGGTGAAAGATGACTAAGAGACTTATTACGCTCATGAGTAATGTAATTATAATTTGTTATTGTTACTATGCTTTTTGTCATTCTGTTCTGTATTGACTTCTATGAGACGTGAGAACAGTTTGACCTATCAGAAAAAAAATGCATTACAGTAACTAATATTACTCTACGGTGTCTGTTTTTTAAGTATCTGTGACTGCATTATATCTTGTTGCTATCATTATTATTCTTGTGATAGTATGCATGGCACAAGGAGCAAACATAACAATTTATTCTTACTTATTACTACTGCTTTGATTTCCATTTGAAAATGCTAAAGTTTTTGGCCATCTTAAAATCTATCTGTTACTAATGTAATGTGTGTGCAGATTTTTGGTCCTTATTACTTCTGAACAGCTGATTTGTACTTTACTTTTGAAATGAGCAATTTTTATTGTTCTTGAATCTCCCCAAGACCCCATTTTACAAAAAGTGGGTAATAAAATAAATTAATAGATGAATTTTTTAAATAAGAGTGTTTACTATCTCCTATATATAATATGGGCTCCTTCCCTGCTCAACCCATCATTCTACTGGTGTTTGATGCAGAAGAAGCTTTGACTAAAATAATTGGAATTTACCGGTAAGTTTTTGTATTAGATTTTAATGAAGGTTATATTAAAATGATTAAGATGCTATACTCCCTCCCATGGTGGTAATTCTTACCAACATGACTATTTCTTAACCCCTCCAGATTCAAAGATGTGCCAGTTGGACCATCCTCTATCCCCCTTACTTTTTAATATCTCACTTTTACCCTTTGCAGTCACTCTTCACAACCTAGACTTGATCATGCCTATTTTTCACCCTCCACTGAGTAAGTACCTTAACGTGGCGGAATGGTTTGCATGATCAATTAACCCCTGACAAAAGTCCATCCAGACTGGTGCAACTTCCGGCTGTCTCTCGTCTTCCTGCACTCGGTTTTCCATTCTTACAGTAAAGACGGTATGATTGAGGATTGTACAACTTCCCTTCCATCTATCTTCCTCATCCTTTTTTTTCTGTATCTCTGGGTAGTCAGAAGAAACGCTGAAAGGACTACCTGAAGCGTTCAGTCAAGGCCTGCTCCTTTCCAAATAGGCAGCTAGAGACACTTTCTGGGAGATTAATTGAAGGAGTCTGTCACTTTGAACAACAATTGACCCATCAACAAGAGAAGAAAGTGGCAAGACATCACCATCAACACCAACCCACTGTGCCTGGGGGACATTCCCCTGCCCATCATACCACTGGGTCTGCCTTTCCCAAATTGGGCTGCATACACACAGGAGGAGGAGTGACAGAGATGGACAAATGGGTTGATAGTTTCATCGTTGGATCAATGGACAGCCATGACCCTAATTTTTCTACTTTTGGTTCTTATTGCAAATTTCTTCCCTATTTGCGGATTATATTTTTGTTTTTTATCACTAATACTCCCTCTTGCCTTCCTCACATACTCACTTTGTTCAATTCCTATGACAGTAGCCTGTTTTTGCCATGTGCCCTGTTGACTACTTTGTTTGAATACTTGGAAAAAAACATCTCTCTTTTCTTCCAGAACAATGTAATATCCAATTACTGTTGTGTCAGTGTTAAAGGATCTTTTTCTTTATGATCTTTTCTTCCATAGTAATTTTGTTCCATTATCAGAATGAATATAGTCCTGCATTGTAATTTTGTTAGTTCACTGTCTATCACCCACCCATTGCATATTGGTTGTAAGTCAGAACATTTATCTCTATCTTTCTTTGCAATGGCAAGAGGCCCTCCATGTGGTACTCTATTCTAATTTGTGATTGGTTGAATAGAATGTGTGTGGGAGGTCCAATTTACAACTATAACATTGGTTGTTTACACTTTGGCCAATATGGAGCTGGTGAATCTCTCCTGTCAACCCACTGTCCTGATTTCTTATTGAATTGAACATGGTCTATGTTCTTTACTAAAGAGACTAAAGTCATGTTCCCTTAGTTCAAATCCCTTAGTTCCTGGAAAAGAAAAAGTTTAGAAATAACTAGACTTTTCTTCTGTTTGGCCCACACACCCCAACTTTAATAATGCTACATTATATATTTGTAACAAATCCATCTTATTTCCACCACGGTCAGGTCAAGATATTGTGACACTTGGTGACATTTATGAGAACTGCAGACTTAAACATTCCAATTACTGAGGACAAAGTTTTCTGTTCTTCTTTCCTCTTCTATCTCCAGTTCTGATCAGCTCATAAGGCAAATGATGCTTCAATACCCTTTCTACTCCCTTTCCTCCTGTTTCATAAATTTTCATTGCTGCTATCTCCAAAACTTTAAGCCAATGGTGTCCTTACATAAGGCATTTTTATTTTCAGCCTGTAAGCATGACCTCCCTTCTTCTGTCCCATCTCTTGGGAGGCTATCACTAATAAAATCTCTGCGTCCTCTAAAAACTGAACATGTCAGAAAGTTCAATCAAAAAAGTTTAAATAAGCTTATTTGTATACAGTGATCCCCCGCTATATCACGGTTCAGCTAGTTGCCCCCAACTATATCACAGATATTTCTGTGAAACATATTTAATTTTCTATTGCGGAAATCTGCGGTTTTATAGTGATCGTTTTTTATGGGTTTTTGACAACTTTTTGTGTTGAAATAAGCATTTTTCTATGCTAAACTATTAATAACAACAATGTATTACTGTAATTATATCATATATATACCTGTACTGTATAGAAATAAAAATGGTGTATAAATTCAATAAGTACATCCTACTTGTAGTGTACCTTGCAGCCAATTCATAACAAAGCATACAGTTTTCAGCAGTCACAACATGTGTTAGACAAAAGTTCGTTAGAACAGTATTATAATTTATAATAACTGACGTATACGTAACAGTTAAGCAATACACAAGTAAATCATAAAACATACTGCAATGTACAGGAATACATAGACAGAGTCATAATTCATAACTAAATGTAAATACACTTTTCATTTGTCACTGCGCGTGCTAGACAAGAGTTCATTAGAACAATACATATTATAATTTATAATAACTACTGTATAAAGTAACTGTAAATATTGACTAAAATGCAGTAAAAAGTCAATATGTATATAAAATAATGAACATTTAAGCAATAGAGAGAGAATCATTAAATATACGTACATTGTATTGTAGATTTGGGCGAGTACACGTCAAAAAATCCATGCCTCACCTATTGAAAAAAAAAGAATACAAATACAAATAGATGTTGTAGGAAGCCATATCACTTTAAGCAGGTGTTAACCATAATTATGACTTGTATTAAGGTATGGGGGCACAGTAATACTGGCTTTTTGGAAGTAACCATAAATTAATCATATTGGAATTCAGAATTGGTTTTCCTGCTGTGTAGAACACTGCATAAAGTTAATACTGGCTGATTACTAGACACATATCATGCTTTAATTTTGCTTATTGCCTGTGGGAACCTTTTGTTAATCTTCTTATACATTTGTTTTATTTGGAGTTACAAATATTGATGATTGCTAGAATAAGTTCTGCCTTGGAAAAGCAGATTAGAAAATTGGGTGGATGGGTGGAGAAAGATCACTCAGATTACTGAGAAACTAGCTGTAGTTGCAGTTCCACGTGACATCTCATGAGCAGCATTGCTAAATAAAATGTACTTGAAAGACTGTGACCGTTTCATGTGTTGAGTGTGTGTGTAGGTTTTTTCTTGTATTTCCTTTGACCTCTGTCAACTTTCTTGTAATTGCACTGTGAAGTCTTTATTTACAGTCATATTAAACATTCCATAATTGGTCATATGTTGAAATGTGATGCGGTATTTAGTGACAGATAATTTTGTTTTGAGTGCACTGCACAGGGAGGCACTGAGGATTGTGACTCTTTCCTGTTAAAGCATGTACTGTATGTCTCTTATCAAATGTGTGTGATGGTCTATTTCTTGATGATTTTTTCTATAAATTAGGAAGTTTAATTGACAACCTAAAATAGCAGTAGCAAATGAATTATGTAGCAGCTCAGCAACAATGTCACAAATGTCACATATGAGGTTTGAATACATTCTCAAAATTGCTTAATCCATTCCAGGGTGAATGAGAAGTTAGGCCGGATCCCAGAAGTACTGGGTGCAGCCCCCACCCACCCACACACACGCACGCACACAAACACACACACACACACACGGTCTATTTGGGATCATTAATTACTAAAACCTCTGATGTAGGAAGAAAATTTGGGTGCCAGGAGGAAATGACACAGGAAACATGCAGTCTCCACACGGACAACAAATGTGCACTGCACTTGAATCCAGGACATTAGGCCCATGAGGCACCATCACACCACACACATGAGGGTTGATTGTGAGAGCAAATTCAAAACAATATAGAATAAGGATCTACATTTTGTCTTTTTAAGCAATTTGTTTCCTATTGTTTCATTTAATTTTCACTTCATTTTCTAACACATTTAATCCAGACCAGGGTAATGGTGGGGACTGTTTCCTATCCCAGCTACCAAAGGGCACAAGGCATGAACAAACCCTGGACAGGGTGCCAGTCCATCACAGGTCAAACACACAGCCACACACACGCACGCACGCACACACATCAAGGCCAATTAAACCAGAGCATATGAAGGAAACCCACGCAGACATAGGGAAAACATGCAAGCACTATGCAGGGTAGATGTAGGACAGAAACTCTGGTCTCCTTACTGAGAGACAGCAGTGCTACCACAGCCTTCTATTTTTTCATAATATGCTCAAAATAATTTCTCATGTAGAAAAATACTACTTTATGTAGAATGAGAAATTGGCTTTGAGCCTGGTGCTGAAGCCTCCCAGCTCATGTGGTGAGCTCTAATGACCCTGTAGTATTTTGGATTTATCCTTGGATGTATGTGGACACGAGCAACTGGAACTTTCCAATTTTGTGATGGTTTGACGGCTTTAGTTTCACTCCCCTTATTCTCAGCTTTAAAATGAGGAACACCTTTTTCTTTTAATCAGACATTTGCGTTTGCAAGCTTGGATCAAGCACTTTCCAGAGACGTCTATACAGAGTAAGCCAGTATGGTGTATGGAAAGTCCAGCAACATTTGCTCCCTTAAAGGTGGATACAGTAATTTAAAAAAAAATACAGCATATCAATGTCGCAAATGCGTTGAGGACATGATACGAGGGGTGTTCAGTAATTTATCTAACTCAGTAGAAAAGAAAACGGTTTTCAAAAAATTTTTTGTTTTATTTTTCAATATAGTCACCCAATAGCTCCATATACTTCATACACTTTTCCTGCAATGACTTTAACCCCTTTAAAAGAAAATCTTCTGTTTGACCTTCAAACCAGGATGTCACAGCTGTCTTGACATCTTCATCACTTGAAAACCGCTGTCCACTGAGAGATTTTTTGAAAACTCAGAACAGGAATAATATGAGGGAGCCAGGTCAGGACTGCAGGGTGGATGGTTCAGCTGCAGGAACTCACATTCTTGGATGGCAGCCTGTGATTGACGTAACATGTGAACTGGCACATTGTCATAAAGAAACTTATTTGATTTGCACGAGGACTCTCCCGACCTCATGTCTCTTGCAATGTTAGACTCGCACTGAACCACAACTGTGCATGAGTACCCTGAGACTTATCACAACATGTTTTTATTTCATACTCAGGTAGATAAATTATTGAACACCCCTCGTATTACACTGATGAAGCTTAGTAGCATTTTGGTTGTCACCCACCACTAAGGAGAACTGCTTGATGGCACTAAAATAAATAAATAAATAAAACACCAGGGAAGCCTATGTGTGCTCCTTCCACTTTGTGGAAAAGAAGCTAGCAGTATGATGTTTCAAAGAAGCTTGGAGTCCTGGTCCAGAAAGAACAGTCATGAATGTAGAAAACAATTTCTTCAATTGTTTGCCCACCTTGCGCAGTCCAGCAGAAACCTCTCTTCACAGTGGTTAGTTCTGCTAAAGGAACATCCCTGAGTCACATCTTCAAGTTATGTTTGTGTATATGTGTTTTCTGGCCATAATATCGTGGCTTTTCCTTTTTCCCTGAAAGCCATTTGATTCTAAACTTGTGGTGTTGTTGTTTCAATATAATCAGTTTCTATTTTATTTTTATATTATATTTTTCTAGACAACGTTCAGTTCAGAAGCTTTCAGTTTACTTTATGTTTAAATCTGTATTGCTATATTTTGACAGTTGACGACAATAGCAATAATCTGATGCCAATTAGTACAGACCAGACTGTTTTTTTGTGATTGTTGAGGAGCATGAACTTGCAAATCTCGCTAGTCATTAGAAAGACAGCGACAGATATTATTATTATGTTAGTTAGGTAAGGGGTGGCACAGTAGCGCATTGGGTAGCGCTGCTGCCACGCAGTAAGGAAACCTGGGTTCGCGTCCTGGGTCCTCCCTGCATGGAGTTTGCATGTTCTCCCCGTGTCTGTGTGGGTTTCCTCTGGGTGCTCCGGTTTCCTCCCACAGTCCAAAGACATGCAGGTTAGGTACATTGGCGATCCTAAATTGTCCTGGGTGTGTGTGGGTGTGTGTGTGTGTGTGTGTGCACGCCCTGCGGTGGGCTGGCACCCTGCCCAGGGTTTGTTTCCTGCCTTATGCCCTATGTTGGCTGGGATTGGCTCCAGCAGACCCCCGTGACCCTGTAGTTAGGATATAGCGGGTTGGATAATGGATGGATGGATAGTTAGGTAAGTTAATGTTAAAGTTAGTGAAGTCTGCACACATAAAGGTAAATTCTGGCTTGGCCACACAAGAACTTTCAATCCAGTAATGCTACGTCTTATGCCAGAAGTTTATGCAGATGTTTCAAAAAACAAGCTTCAGTTACAGTGGCCGAATAGGTCCAACGTACGGAGGGCTGTGTGTTTAATTATCCAATGTTTATACTTGTTCATAGCATGACAAAATGAATAGCACATACAGAGATTTTTAAAAGAAGATATTTAGAAATAATAATACTGTATATGTAATCCTTTAATATATAAAGAGAAAATGCCACTCCACTCAAGGAGTATTTGCTGAAGTTGGAAAGGCCCCCACAGCAGTCCATATTTTATGCCTATGGTTGCTTTGGTTTTTCCCCAGGACTGATTTCCTCTTATATTCACATACCACAAGCTACAAGTACTTGTCCATCTGCCATTCTTCCATCATTTTACAGGTAAAATCACATTCACATGATTTAAAATCAAACCACACTGAAAGAGCTGTCTATACTCCTTTCCACAAAGACTTCAGGATCAACACTCAGATACTCTGTATCTTCTGCTGCTCTGAAATTGGACATCTCCTGTGGTAAAAGTAACACCTTCATTACTATTTTTTTCCACACCTATGGTAGCACTCTTGTTTTACTTTATTTTATTTTTGGAAATGATTGCATGCCACAATATTTAATGGGTGATACTTGATGCCAGGGGCAGCTTTTTGTTAGGGGGGTCACTAAGAAGTGATATTGGGAGAATTTTAAAGCAGAGGTAAAACAGTAAATAGCTAGTCCAGTCCAAAATTTAAAACGGAACAAGCAATTTAGCACTGCCCTTATGAAAATGTCCTCATATTGTAAAAGAGACAAAATTTCTACAGACCGAAATTTATCTTAAAGATTACACCATATATCTTACACCTCAGTATTTCCTGCTTCTGGTTAAAGAATGAAGAAAGCCAACAATGAAACAGCGAGATGGCCTTCTGCACCCTGGTCAGTGCCAAATTAATTAATTTTGTAATTTAAATGTAATCTCTGGACTATGGATAATGAAAAAACTTTTGGCATTTTGAGATTATAACCAAACCTCAAACAAAAGAAAGCATGCTACATCCAATAGCAGTGAAACTGATTATCTATTTTTGTGAAAGATGACAAATATTAAGTACAATATTTTGTAAAACACCCTTTATTTAATTTTTAAAAACAATAAAAATGTAATGTTTTCAATGGATGATAATTAAGAGTTTAGAAGATGCTACTGCTTATTGGTTATTTGCAGTTGGTTTCAAAACATGCTGCACACATAATTCTTTAATTTTGTTCTGTCATTAAGCAATATACATTGAACTACTGTAAATAGAAAAAGTTTCATCCTCGTAAGTAAGTTTCCAGTAATGGTTAAATATTAGCCTTTCACCTAACGACAATGCAAACCTAGCTGAAGGAAATGAAACTTGCTGTATAATGATACAACAGTTTGCGTACTTTGGAAAGAGGACACTTGTTTCTGCAGAATATGTCATATCTCTTTCTAAAAAAAGTGAATTACAAAGTGAGTTAATAAGCTCAGTCAAAAGACACACATATTATGTTTAAGATAGATAGATAGATAGATAGATAGATAGATAGATAGATAGATAGATAGATAGATAGATAGATAGATAGATAGATAGATAGATAGATAGATAGATAGATAGATAGATAGATAGATAGATAGATAGATAGATAGATAGATCTTTATTTGTCTTTCTTTTATTAAATTAAAAACATGGTGGCTGGAACTGATTAGTGTGGCACATGTCCATCGTGCTACCTGTGTGCCATATAAATTAGCCATCATTTTGTATTGATTTTCCAAGAAATTGGCTTCTGTTTCAGAGTCACAGACAGTCAAACCTTATCCCAGAAGTGCTGGAATCCACTCTAAACAGCATGTTTGTTCTTCACAGACTAAAGTGGGAATAAACTGAAGTAAAAAGCTTATACTAATTTGGATATCTCTTATAGACCATCTAATTTGGCATTGATGAAAATGCAACACAATGTAGGTACTACCCTCTTATAACCATGGTACATCAACATTTCTCTGCAACCTGAATTTATGCCATTTTTAAATGTTAGGATGCTAGAATATACTGTTCAACTTATAGCCAGAGATATACAGTATGATTAAGCAGCCACCAAAACTGTTGTATGTTGGCGCCAAGTTGCATATTCTGAAATTATCAACTGCTACAGAATTATTAAAATATAAATCTAGCTGGCAAAATGCTTTTAGATGCATGTGGAATTTAACCAGACCTGCTAATCCATACTGGGCCACACATATTAAAACTTTAATAATGTTAAGTTTACACCACTTCTGATTACTAAAACTATAAACAATAAATTAAAAAAAATATATTAATTTGATAGCATTCACATGTGCATGTAGAGAACTATGAAACTCCAATATCCAGATATACATGCACACGCTTTGTAATATTCAACAAAGCAATGCTTCCAGATGCCATGTAATGGCGCAATTCTCACAAACCGAGCATTACAAATGATAATCCTGTGGTGCCAGATTACAAAGGAGAAAACTAGAAACAACAACAAAAAACACAAAGGTTATTGGGGCTTCAGCTTATCCCAGCAGCACAATGGCACAAACTAGTCCTGAGTAGGATACAACTTCATCACAGGTATACTCATGTATGTTCCTATAGTTAAGCAAATTTAGCCTAATTATCTAAAATACTGTGGGAGGAAAACAGGAGTAACGTCTTTATAATCTAAGTTAACTTGCCCTAAAACTGTGGTTTCAATACATAAAACAGAAATGCACAATGGTGCTCTGTTTCACATGCTTTAATAACAATTTTTTAAAATTTGATTACCTTTGGAGTGACAGATTTTTTTCACCTTTGAACAGTGAATGACTGTCCTGGAATGACATCCTGGAAATTGTTCCAGAAACAATCGAAACCTGCAGATATCAATTCATTCTTCACAAGACCTGCAGATATCAATTCTATCTTCGATCTAAATCCCATGCCCAATCATTGTATATGTTACATTTGTGTGTTCTCCTCTTACCTACATTTGGTTTTCTTCTTAAATCCATAGTACTAGGGTGCTGTACCGTGTTAGCCATTATGAATGTAGAGAAAAGCCAAGCAAAATGACACCTTTTATTGGCTAACTAGAAAGATTACAATATGCAAGCTTTCAAGGCAACTCAGGCCCCTTCTTCAGGCAAGATGTAATCATGTAATCATGTAATCAATTACATCTTGCCTGAAGAAGGGGTCTGAGTTGCCTCGAAAGCTTGCATATTGTAATCTTTCTAGTTAGCCAATAAAAGGTGTCATTTTGCTTGGCTTTTCTCTACATTCTTAAATCCATAAAGACATCTGCTTTAATTTAACTAGTAAATCTAAATTGTGTTTCATTGAGCCCTGAGATGTAACAGTACATGCCAATGATTTTCTGCCTTGTGTCTGATACTGTCCATTGGCTGTGCCCAAGAACTCCAAAAAAACAAAATTGGATTAATTTCATAATTGGGTGCTCTAAATTGATCTTGTGGGAATGTACTGTATGTGATTAGGACCTGTGATGGACTGGCTCCCTGTTCTTTGCTGGTTCCTGACTTGCACCTGATGCTTTCAGGATAGGCTCTGTGCCCCACCAGTTACCATAGACTGGTTTAAGCAGGTCAGGAAATATTAATTTATGTTATTTTATTGGTGACACCTTATTTTGCATTACAGCAAATGGAACAAGCATAATTTTGAAAATCTGAATAATTGAACAATTATGATGAGATCAGGCCATTTAGCTCAACTAAGGTTGCCCATTCTATTTGCTTAGATTTTCTAAAATAACATTTAACTATACTACTTAGCAATTTATTTCATGTGTCTGTCATTCCTGTCGTAAAGAAAAAAAAATCTAACATTTGTGCAAAGTCTAAATTTAACAAGTTTCCATCTGTCCCCATGATCTTGTTAAAGAATTAATAACCAGGATCCACCATACTAATCCTTTCATAATTTTAAATGCTTCAATCATATAACTTCTCGTTGTTCCTGAACTGAAAAGGTTTGACTCCTATACTCTTTGCCCAGAGGTAAAAACTTTCACTCGTGGAATCAACCTTCTTGCTCTTCTCTGGACTTTCTCTAGCGCTGCTATGTCTTTTTTGTAATTGTAATTGTAATTGTAATTTGGAGACCAAAACTGAATACAGTACTCCAGGTAAAGCCTCACTAGTGTGTTATAAAGCTTAAACATAATTTCCATTGGCTTATACAAATGTGTTATTGTAATGGTTACTGGTTCCTAATGGTTCAGTCACATAACTCCCCAAATTCTGTCCTGCTTATTACAAAATGCTAAATCTAGATAGGCTTTCCCTGTCGCTGGTATTTTAACATACTGTGTTAAAAACAGTCACTGATTACATCCAAAAACTCCTGTTCATGTGCTCAGCCATTTATAAAGTTTCCAAATTACTTTTTATATTTTTACTTATACTAATATATATCCCTCTGTGTTAAGTTATAAACCTGACCTGTCTTAAACTTCCTGTCCCACATTCCATATTTTAAACAATTCTTGTCCAACATAACTTATATACCTCTCCTTTACATTGGTGAACCTCCAGTACAAATGTCACCTGTCATAGCTTAACTGGTCCCATCTTTTCCAGAAGGAGCTCCAATGTGCCACAAACCTATGCCACTCTGTTCAACACCAAGATTTATATTACGCATTAAACCTTCCAATCTCCTATCCCTTACTTGGAGTGGAGTGTGACATGAGCAGAGCTACTCCTCAGCTTTGAAGCTTACTCTTTAAACTTAAATTACAGAACTGCAGCATGCCCTTATGTACATCATTTGTTCCAATATGGACTAAGGCAACTGTACCCAACCCCCTGCTCTGTTCAGGAACCTATAAATTCTTCTTGAGAATTCTCCTACCTGTGCACCTGGGAGGCAAAATATCATTTGAAACTCTATGTCCTTAGAGAATACTTGATTTTTTTTAAAATAATTATTAAGTCTCTCACTATTAATACTATTCTCTTTCTCCTCATCTCTACCTATCACCTCAGAGTTATCACCACCCAGCTCCACATGGTCATGAAAACAGTTGAACATCTCCAACTCTGGGGTTAATGTGCCTGAACAGTGCACACCACATCCCTTATGCTTACATCCGTGACTTTCTACTTCTCTCGTATGGAGCCTCCTTGCACAGCACTATATGGAGAGCTGGGTAAGATTTTCCAACTGCCTAGTACAATGGAGGTATATAAATGAAACCCAAGTAGATACTGTATTTTAAATTATGGAAGAGATACTGTTCTATGCCCCATGCTTTCTTACACATAAGCAGAATAGTCCATCCATCCATCCATCCATTGTCTCCCGCTTATCCGAGGTCGGGTCGCGGGGGCAGCAGCTTGAGCAGAGATGCCCAGACTTCCCTCTCCCCGGCCACTTCTTCTAGCTCTTCCGGGAGAATCCCAAGGCGTTCCCAGGCCAGTCGAGAGACATAGTCCCTCCAACGTGTCCTGGGTCTTCCCTGGGGCCTCCTCCCGGTTGGATGTGCCCGGAACACCTCACCAGGGAGGCGTCCAGGAGGCATCCTGATCAGATGCCCGAGCCACCTCATCTGGCTCCTCTCGATGCGGAGGAGCAGCGGCTCTACTCTGAGCCCCTCCCGGATGACTGAGCTTTTCACCCTATCTTTAAGGGAAAGCCCAGACACCCTGCGGAGGAAACTCATTTCAGCCGCTTGTATTCGTGATCTTGTTCTTTCGGTCACTACCCATAGCTCATGACCATAGGTGAGGGTAGGAACATAGATCGACTGGTAAATTGAGAGCTTCGCCTTGCGGCTCAGCTCCTTTTTCACCACGACAGACCGATGCAGCGCCCGCATTACTGCGGATGCCGCACCGATCCGCCTGTCGATCTCACGCTCCATTCTTCCCTCACTCGTGAACAAGACCCCGAGATACTTGAACTCCTCCACTTGGGGCAGGATCTCGCTACCAACCCTGAGAGGGCACTCCACCCTTTTCCGGCTGAGGACCATGGTCTCGGATTTGGAGGTGCTGATTCTCATCCCAGCCGCTTCACACTCGGCTGCGAACCGATCCAGAGAGAGCTGAAGATCACGGCCTGATGAAGCAAACAGGACAACATCATCTGCAAAAAGCAGTGACCCAATCCTGAGCCCACCAAACCGGACCCTCTCAACGCCCTGGCTGCACCTAGAAATTCTGTCCATAAAAAAAAAAAAAACATAAAAATAAGCAGAATAGTAATTTATGTATTTTTTTATAATCACAATTTTATTAAGGTAAACAAGTCAAGACTACCTTAGCAATTAAACAACAAAGATTATCTATGTTACCCCAAAAATCAACCAACTCTACAGTATAAAAGAAATCAAAGGACGACAGTAAAAGGATGAACCCTTTGGAACCCATAACAGGTTCTCAAGAGAGACAAAAAAGAGAACAGAAGAAAATGCAGATTACAATCACAAGCTACAATATAATAACAGATTGAAATCAATAAAAGTCTAAGCAGTGTAGCGTTGTTGGGGATTCAATAACGTATTTTTTGGTAGCAGCTCAAATGCTACGCACCCAGTTTCAAACTCTCATTGCTCCACCTAGTGGTTTTACAAGGTAGTGTAATGTTATGTTACTGAAAATGTCTGAAACCTTTTGCGGCAGTATGTTAATCGCAAAATATAGCACCCACAATTCCTTGCACATCTGTAACTTAGATTTTGACAAAAAGAAAATATTTGAAAATTGTCTTAAAGTTATACTGAAAAACCATTTGCATTCCTAGCAAAATCTATAGAATGAAGCTAAAATATTAATCTTTAAAATAATGTGAATTGGGTGCCTCATTTAAGAGTACAACTACCACAGCAGTAATAAAGTTATGTCTGTTTGATTACTGATCCATATCCTTCACCACTGCCACCCAATGTTCTTTTATCATCTCCAATTAAAATAATTAAATAAAGCTGACAATGAAAAATAAAGAAAATAATATACGACCATTTATGATTAAAGCATGATACAAACATCAATGAATTAGATTTTTGTTTTGAATTAAGATAATGCAGAAGATATTATATTAAAGGCAAATGGAAAAAAAAACACTGGCCCTAGATGTTTATCTAAACTGATTTGTTTATGATCAAATATTTCAGCACAAAGCATATAAAATAAAGTAGTTTTTGTTAATGTCTTAAATATTTACTTGCTTGAAAAGTATTGACATTTCAGTATCTCTTTCAGAAAGATTCTGTTCACTGTGAAGCAGGGACAGTGGATTTCAACCTCTTGTTTCTTGTCTTACTTCAAACATGAGCACATATTCTCTATAGTCCCAACTGTGTTCTAGAAACATGTTTATTTTTTTTAAGAAATCAAATATTAAACTAGCTGGGCACTCTGTATTAGTGTGGATATATGTCTGAATGTGCTGGACTGGTGTTTCATTAATGATGTGTCAAGCACTCTGGCATCCAATTCATTGCTGCTCCTTTAGTTAAATCCAAAGTATTAATTTACCATTTCCATTACGTAACAAAAAACTGTTCTTCCTTAATTTCACCCTGTACATTACTCTCAGACTTTTGAGTTAACTATAGTGATCTGTGGAATTTATTGAATCATCCAAATTACATTGTATGATTCCCACAAATTCATTACTTGAGCAATTTATTTTTCTGATAACTAAGCTACTCCATTCAGTTTTTATCATTCCCTTGTAGATATGAACATTTGAGTACATGATTAACATTTCCGTAAAAACAAATATTCAAATATTGAATTGCACATTTAATTTAATTCGTAAAAACTAGTACAAGAGCACCTCATTTCCACTCATTTAAGTTTTCAGGGAATATTGGTTAAAGGAAATAATGCAGAACTGCAAGTACAATGGAAGTTTGCAACTGTCAGCCATTATTTTCTATAGTCAGCAAAGATTGAGTTAGTGTGTTTATATATTACATTTGTTTGGCCTTAGTATAGTATATATTTCATTAGTTGTCACTGTAAAAAGAGGAATTGAAAAAGCAAAACTATTAAATGTTTCCACACTGTCATAATCTCCTAATTTATTCACGTTTTAGTTGTTTGTGATATTGTGTCTTTATATTTTGCAAAGTGCCTCATTCCTTTAAACTTATGTTAATACAGTAGAACCTCAAAATGATAACTGCAAAGTAAAATAATATTTTATGTTATATTCAGAAAATAAACATGGAGTCCCACAGGGCTCTGTACACAGACCTTTACTGTTTTCACTATACTTTACTTCACTTTCATTGGGAGCTATCATTAGAAAACATAACATTATTTTTCACTCAAATGCTGGTGATACCTAACTGCACATTTCTTTTATAACAAATGCTGTTTCTCTAATGCTGTCCTTCATTATTTGTGTCACTGGATTAAAGGAGTGGATGGAGGAGAACTACGTGTCTGTGAATAGAGAAAAGCACAGAGTGGGGGGGGGGCAATGATGCAGACCACAACAATATTCTATCACTTTTTAACACAGTTAGACTAACCAGTAGTTTACTGAATCAGCATGCATCTTAGGTGTTATCTTTAACAGCAGCATGTTGGCGATTATGTGAAACACAAAGTAACTTTTAAGCACCACTTCAGGGGTGGATGGAAATGCTATGAACCTGTCCGTGTGGCAAAGAAGAAGCCTGGTGACCCTATTTATTGCCATGCACACAACTGCCTTAAGCATCTCCAACAGTCTACTGAAACCCTCTAGTGGCATTATATCTCAGCAAAATGGATGGATCTGGACAGGTCTTCCTTCACCAGCTATATAAGTGCCATTAATTTGGCTCTTGGCAAACCTGTATGTCTCCAATATTGCACCATCACTTAGGTGATTGAGTGGGTTTAATTGTGCTTGTACCACTGCATTACCCCGCACAAGTCACTGCGTGTGGATGAAGTTGGCATCCTAGTCGGTGTCTCTGGTTCAGGACAAGGATTCTTTGCCTTGCATTTTTCATAAAGGCAATAAAGCCTCATTGTCTATTTTATAATACTTGATTAAACTGGGACTTGTTCTTTTATATTTGTCAGAAGGCATTGATCGGCTCTCACTAGGGAAGTCGTGTCCATCCCTACAACATTATGATTCATGCTGACAGATGCATTAGTGCATTACTACATGTACATATATATTTAACTTATAGAAGTGCTTTTTATTTCCTGTTTTTGTTCTTTTTTTCTTTTTGTGGTGCCTTTAGCTTTTCCAGCTATTTGTTACAGTATGTAGTTGCTTTGTGAAGCTCTGTGTGTTTAGGTACTGCAGGAGGTAGCCAGTTAGTGCAGGAATTTAGGATTAACATATGCGTTGGGCCAGACGTAGCTGACGAACAAGTTTAACAAACAACTTTAGTATACTACTTTAGTTACGAAGAGTTTTGGGAAACCAAAATTTTTGCAACATATGCATTTAAGTATGAGTTAATGTCATTCTTAGTGCTATGGAGTTTTCTGGAAACCCAGCCCAGTTCTTGAAAAAAAGAATATAAAAACCAATCTAACAATTAACAGGACTTGAAGTAAAATAATTTGCTTTATGAAAGGCATGCAGTGTTCATGAAGCACAAAGAAGCGCTGTATCCCAAACAATACTACTTACAGTATATAAAGATGGGAACAAACATTTACTAGAAAGACAATATATAACCAACGAGAAACATGCTAAACACTTTATTGACATTAGCTAATTTTTTTAAAACAGTTTGTTTTCTTTTAACTCTATATATTCTTATATTTAATTATTAAGGCACACAACTTATGAAATGTTACAGAGAAAACATTGCAAGGTGACAAATTGCTCTTCTTTAAAGTTGCAAGCCACAAAGTACTGCAAGTGCACAAGGACAAATGAGAACACTAAACATGATACAATGACACAACGCTATTAGTTAAAGTTGTTCAGGTGTAGATGCCACATGGGCTAGATGGGCATCCCTGCCAGAAAAGGGGATAGTTTCGTACCCAGAAGGGAGGCTCATAACAGGCAGATAGGCTTCCCGGTTGGGGAGGAAAAGGGGATCAGACCAGGAAGTAAAGACCAGAAGGGATGGATGGACATGCCACTGAAAGGGGAAGATGTCACTGGGGGCTTTTTACTTCCCCAGCACACTAGATGACAGCAGCCCCTGATATTAGTTCTTGGAAGCCAGCAGGGCATGCCAGGATATGTGGTCTGGCAGAGTAGCCCTGCTGGGGCCATTGGGTGCCAAAAGAGGGAGACAAGCTCCCCGTTCTAATGAACTTCCATATGACCCGGGAGTGCTTCCATTGGGCAGTGGCCCTGGCACCGGAAGTACTCCCGGTCCTTAATAAAAGGAACCACACTCCCTTACCCAGGGCAGTCAGAAATGGGAGAACATGGGGCAACACTGGGTTGGAGGAGGGCAGAGCGGTGATGGTGAGATGTATTGTGGGCAGAGAGAAAAAGAGAATCTTGTGATTGTGTTAACTTTGTGTTACATTTTGTTAATTTTCTTGAGGAATGTGTGTAATAAACATATTGTTACTCACCCGGGTCTTTTAGAGTGTTCGTGTTGGGGTTTGGGGCTCACTGACGCCCTGCTTTGTATCACACAGGACAGTCAGTCAGTCATTTTCCAACTCGCTATATCCTAGCACAGGGTCATGGGGGTCTGCTGGTGCCAATCCCTGCCAACACAGGGCACAAGGCAGGGACAAATCCCAGGCAGGGCACCAGCCCACCACAGGGCACACACACTAGGGACAATTTAGGATCGCCAATGCACCTAACCTGCATGTCTTTGGACTGTGGGAGGAAACCCACGCAGACACGGGGAGAACAGGCAAACTCCACTCAGGGAGGACCCAGGAAGCGACCCAGGTCTCCTTACTGCGAGGCAGCAGCGCTACCACTGTGCCACCGTGCCGCCCGCACAGGACAGACTTTCTCAAAATATAACGTGTTCATTTTCTCCAAGTGGACTCTTAATATACCAAACAAATAAAATGTTCAGAAATCCCTTACTCAAAAACTGTCCCCATCCCTAATTCATTCTCTAAGGAAACTTATACAGCCTTGTACATTTAGTTAGAGTTAAATCTCTCTATGCAGCCTTTTGAACATGGACACATTGTGCATTATACTTTATTAAATGGTTTTGTTGCATCATATTGTTTTTACATTTACTATTAATTCAACAATATGAGGTTTTTTACAGTGGCTGGAGTGCCAGTCCTGCCACCAACCCCTGTGTTTTCCCTGCAAGTTTTTTTTGTATATGATTCCCTGCTTCTTAATAAGAATTCATTTTTATCATTTAAAGATTCTTCCTTGGGTCTAAAAAGGATTCCTTTGTTAATAATTACCAAAAAAATTACTATTGTATTCTGTGTCTTCACTAAAGGCTATACCAGCAACAACACACAAGGACAGAGTCCTACCTTAGACAGAATGCCAGTCCATCAGTGGACACTATCACACACAAAGAGTATTTTGAACTGTGGGAAAATACTGAAGTCTAAATGAAAACATGCAAATAATCAATGGAATATACAAGTATCTGCAGTTACTCTAAAGAAATCTAAAAATCACTACTCATTTCGAAACATTTGGTTTAAACATGCAACATAACTTGTGCTTTCGCATTAGCTCTTACTTAAAAACCACATTCACATGTAATGGCGCTCAAGTGAGCGAGTCCACTCTAAAGAGTTTGAACATGCAAGTGACAGTGTTAAAAACCCCATTGTCACACAGACTAGTGCTATACCATGAAGGTTTGACTTTTATTGCCCCACATAGAGTGCACAGCGATCACTATTATCAGAAGTTACTTTCTCAAAAGTGAACATGCTCATAGTGGTTTTAAGCAACAGTCCTGTCAAGAAGAAATCATCTTACTGGATGATCTGGATTCAACAAATTTGTGCTAACTTGTCATCTGGGAGCTACTTACCTCAGAGGATGAAATGAAAGACGTCAAAGGCTCAGTTACATAAAATTATGGTATGAAATAGACAAGCCTTGTGTCAGTGGCTCTACAATGAGGACATTTTTGTTTAGTTCAATTGGCTGTCAAGACTTGATTTTTTGCCTTTCAGTGAGGAAGACATGGTGACATTTATGGTTCGTTTTTGTGCCCAGTTATCGCTAAAGGCTCCAGGATTTGTTTCTATCAGGACTTTAGTTCCACCTTTGCAGAGCATAGTATGACTATGTCTCCCATCCTTAAGGAAACCATGAGAAGCCAGCATCACATTGTTCTGTTTTAACCTGTTGAAACTTACCATCGGAAAGGCTTATGTTACTTTTGATTTCTCAGAAACATTAGCTACTGTGGCTAACTTTATTAAAACTGGTTTTTTTCTCACTGTACCTATCTGAATTTCCTCACATCATTTTTGCCATGCTGTGTACATGATGCGCTGGTCTGAATTTTGCAGCATATCTGATTCGGTAATCTCTAAGATCATTGCTTTCAGTGCCCATTCATTTTTGCTAACAGATCTGTTCTGTTATGTTCAATGTTGGGTGTTTATATGAGCTTTGTACTTTTTTAACTCATTGTAATTATGAGTATTTTTCACATTTCACATATGGGGCTTTGTGGCGGTGGTGGGTCATGTGCCTCATGGTGTTACAAGCCTTCCTCTGCTGTTTACATTTGGGTTTTGGTTTATCTACACTTATGTTTTTTCTTTTAGAGGATTTCAAGAAGATTTCAATGAAAACTGCAGGCAGGGGTAGGTGATGTTTTCTTCTTTCTGTTATTTTTTGCAGAATGCAGGAGGCCTGCCTTGGTTCTTCTGGATGCTTTTTGCAGGTAGGGGTAGGTTTCAGGGATGTGTGTTGGCAAGCTGGGTTTTAGAGTGGGTCTTCCACTCTAAACAATTTGACGTCAGTATAAATATTGCTATTTATAAATCAATCTTTCAAACTTACTTATTCAGAGCAGAGTCACAAGGAAGCTGGAGCTTATCTCAGCAAGTTTCAGGCACACGGCTGGAATAATCACTGGACAGAGTGTCAGCCGACTACAGGCTGATCACACATACACATCACAGCCAATTTAGCACTGATAATCCACCTTATCTGTGGATCTTTGGACTGACTAAACACTCCTCACCCTGAGCTCCCTCACCCCAAAGGAAAGCATCACTGGCACACAAAATATTCACCCTGTAAAATCAGAGCAGCCTAAAGGCATGTTCTCACTGTGTTTGTGTATACTTTAATTACTTCTGATATTGCATTTTGATCGCTTTATGGCTTTTGGTTTCATCTTCTTTTTTATTAGCATAGCAAACCATGGACTCATTTGTGCAATATTTACAGCCCACAGATGCAAAGGAAATTTACAGCTTTTAACATATCCAGATATAACGCTTTCTCTTTAAATCTGCAGCCTCACTAGAACTAGAACTTTGAACATGTCTAAAAAAGTACTACTGCAGACATTACTTGATTTGCTTTAGTGTCAGACTTGGATACGTAGAAATGCACTGGGAATCTGACTAGCGATCGGTAAGTAATGTGCTGGTTTGTCATCTAGTTGCAATCTATCCAGTTCCAATGAACTGGTGCCTCATTAGTGAAGTGTAACCAGTTAGCTTGGCTGAAGGGATGGTTACTTCAACCTGGTCTGCCCTACACAACCTGTCTCCAATGATCTACTTTAAATAATCCTTGACTCACCTACTCGTATGCCTCACCAATACATTTGTGTCCTTTTGGTTTAAATGTATCTTATCACGGCAGAACAATTCCCATCAGTTCTAGTATAAACCAATTTCCCCATAAACATATGCCTTTCTATCCTACACCAATATTTGTGCCATGAATTAAACCTTCTTGGTTTTACCTGGACTGGCATGTGGCAGAGGCAGGACCTTGACAAAGACCACCTTTTCAGTTCTACCTCTCAGCTTGGCACTTAACTAACAGCCTGCTCTTATGCATATTATTTGTTCCAAGATGGGCAATTACTACCAGATCCACCCACGCTGTGGCCAGGAGTCTATCCATCCTTCCAGGGATGTTTCCCACTTCTGCACTCAGAAACAAGACACCGTACATAACTCTATGTCTGTGGAGAAAGCCTGCATCTCAATCCCCCTTAACTGAGTCCCCCATTACCACAACCTCTCTTTTTCTATGGATATGTTTTGAGGTGACCTTTTAGGGCTTCTCATATCTAGATACCACCTCAGAGTTATCAGAGACTCTGTCTGGCTCCACAGATAATGAAAAGTTTTACATTTTGCACAGGGATCGATGTCCCAGGACAGTGTGTACCCTTTACTTTGTGCTTATGTCTTACTGTGTTCCACCTATCTTTACCTCTCTGGTCTGGAGTCTCCGCTGGGGTGCACAGTATCTCCCTAAAGGACACCTGAGCCATATCCATCAGTTCTCTAAAACAGCACAGGCTAGCCACTTCTTCCTCATATTCAGAAACTCTGAGCTCAGGGTACGGGATCAGTGGGCATCTAGTGCAGATAGAGCACTCTAGGAGACATGACTTGTCCAAACCACTCTCCAAAAACCCTTATTTCAAACAAGGCTTGCATTGTATTAGCCTAATCATTAAAATTTGGATTAATTAAATGCTCTACTAATTAAAATGTAAGTTATTTAAACTAAATGATTTACATGAAGAAATTACATATCAGTTTAAAGAAGTTATTTAACATTTGCTGGCCCATTAAGGTCCTGTAATATTCTCACCCCATGACTGCCTGCTATGTGACTTTGTTTGTAGTTACTAAACTTTCTTTAGTTGACTGTTTTTCTAAGGTTGAACCCCTCTTACTTACAAGCCTAGTACTACCAGATACTCTGTTTGAACATAAAATAAATATGCTTCTTCCAATTAATGTACACTTGCTCTCAAACTACTGCTACCACTACCTAGTATGAGTGTTATGAACTGCTTTGTCTTGTAATTCTTTTTACTTAAACAATAATTTCTGCTCAGGAAGGTGACACACTTCTTTTTTTTACTATTAGCTGCTATGATGCAGGTTATTTACACTGCTGGCCATTAAAATTACAACATCCATGAGAACCCTGAATACAATGAGGACTGATTGAGGTCATTTATGTTAGGTAGAATGCCAAGAGGGGGCTGGGTGGTCTCATGGCCTGGAACCCCTGCAGATTTTATTTTTTCTCCAGCCGTCTGGAGGTTTTTGTTTTTTCTGTCGTCCCTGGCCATCGGACCTTGCTTTTATTTTATGTTAATTAGTGTTCTCTTATTTTAATTCTCATTTTGTCTTTTTTTTCTTTTTCTTCATCATGCAAAGCACTTTGAGCTACATTATTTGTATGAAAATGTGCTATATAAATAAATGTTGATTGTTGTTGTTGTTGTTATTACAAAAATGCATCAAATTGGCATGAAACTTAAAGGATGGGTAAGTCATTTTAGGTGTGGAAATGATTACAAATACAGCACATTTACAAATAATGCATCAGTGCTACAGGCCAAGACTTTCCCACAGTGGGGATATGAATATATGGTCAAAATTTAGTGTTGGGAATGGAAATACAGGGGAAGAGAAGGCGACAGAGGTCAAAGCCAAAGCAACAATGGATGGATAACGAAAAAGAACAGCTGAAGGAAATTGGTGAGGAGGTGCATGACGAGATGTTTGGAGAAGGTTGATCAAGCGCATTAACCCCACATAGAAGTGAGAATCGATGAAGAGATAGAAGTAGAAGGCAAATGTCACCACAAGGCACAAAACAAAGAACTAATAACTTGCAAAGCATGTGTTGCTGGTGTAAGAATCCATTAAGTTTAATTCCTGTACTACTCTAAATAGAAACAGCTCAAAATGGAACGAGGAGCACATTAACTGCCCATATTTGTCAGCATTCTTTTGCCGACACAGATTCTGACATATGTTTTTGCATTCTGATCCTGTGATCAACCAAGAATGTTAATTGGATCTTTATTCTTGTTTACTGCTATAACCCTTATTTACAATTATCATCCCAGACAGTACAATATCAGTAATCAATAACAATTTAATGTAGATTTATGGCATTACCTTAACTGCTCTCTGTGTCTTTGAAGCCAGTAGTTGCCAATGAAAATCAAGGGAAAAAGAAAAAGTGAAAGAGAAAATCTATATATGATAAATAGAGTTTTACAAGTATATTTTTATCATAAAAGTATATAATTGAAGAGCATACAGATAGCACGCAACACCCTCTCTACAAAAGAAAGATTTTTCATATAAAAGAATTCTTGTACAAAAGAAGAACAATTGGACCTTGTGTCTATCTGTTGGTTGGCTTTTCTACTGGCCTGAAAACCATCATGACTGCTGAAATGTGAGGATAATAAATTATTCATATTTCTTACCCTCTTCAGACTTGATCAGGAACTTTATACAGCATACAAATTACCTGAAATGGAATTTAACTGCTGCGGTGGGCTGGCACCCTGCCCGGGGTTTGTTTCCTGCTTCGCGCATTGTGTTGGCTGGGATTGGCTCCGGCAGACCCTCGTGACCCTGTAGTTAGGATATAGTGGGTTGGATAATGGATGGATAGATGGATGGAATTTAACTATTAGTGTAAGTTATATTCTTATATGGCAAAATCATCACATGAGTTACTTATTGAGTAAATTGTAATTTATTATTAATTTCTTTAAAAAAAAAGTTTGGTCATGTGCAGCTCAAAAAATACCATGTATCTCTAATATTGCTTTAGAAAAAATACATATAGTCCTTGTAAAAAAATGGATTAATTTTAAACATGTTACCCATCTTATTGATTCTTGTGTAAGATGCTCGGAGATACTACCAAGTACAAATGGTAATTCACAGAAAAAGATTTCATGTTTGAATTACATATGGACGAGCACTTTCTAAAAAAAAAAAGCAACCAAGAGAAAACAGAAGTATGTGAAGCGATAGCAAAACTAAAGCAGAATTTCCTGTGACTTCCAGTAATGTTTGTTATTACATTTTACTTCAGTTTCCTTCAATTGAAATTTTATCAAAAACGGATTAATAGAATTTCGGCAGTAATCTGCAATGGAGATTTGAACACAGAATATTGTCAAAAGAAATGGATAAAAAAAATCTAATTTCTACTATATAGTCAAAGGTTTTACACAGTCTGTCCAGGTTGAGGGGGTATCACTTTTTCATTTCCCAACATCACAGTAAAGTACTTTGCCAAGCTCCTTCTGTTGTCTCTCTTTTGTAGTTTGGTTATTTCTCCTTCCATTGCAGTGTGTCCCACCTTTGATACTTGATTCCCCAGGGTTCTGGCAGATTATATTTAAAAACCTCAGGTAGAATTTAAATTCTGGGTAATGCTCAGAACTGTTTCTGGAGTCCCTAAGTATAGTTCTACAGTGAGCAGTCCTGTGGCCATCCTTGTCTGGTAGGTGGTCCAGGTGTAATTGCACTCCTACAGTACAACTTCATAATTTAAAAAGCAAGACAGTCTATCCAGGTGTATCCTCATTGCTTATTGCCATACAGCCTTGTTTACTATAGAAAAGCAATGATTGACAAAAACATAGACTGGTGCAAAGTACCATAGCCATTTCATATTATTTACGTAAATAAAGTATGTTTGCTTTACTTACAAATCATAGTAAACATTTTTCTTGCTAAGTCACATACACCAGCCTTCAACTTCTTCCAAATGTCAAATTTACAGAACAGAAGATGATCAATTATAGCCTTGATTAAAATGAAATAGTACCCGTTACGATTGTGATGGTCCATATCAAATTCATTTGGGGCAGTGATGGGAAGCACTACACACTCCCCAAATGCACTGTCTTACTGATGGTTTGCTTATTCCAAGTAGACTGGATAAGCTGTAAAACCCAGAGCAAGTTGAAAGATACCATGTGTGTTATCATAATATTCCTCTCTACTTACCCTTTATCAGATTCGTTACTAGGTTGATCTACTATTACACCTTATGATTAACACACGCATACTTAGATATACTCATAAACACAGAAACTCAGCAGTGCCCTGTGAATGTCAAACACACAGCTGGTTAACCTCTAGCCCTTTAAACCACACAAGTGCCTTAGGATTGACATACTGTAGCCTCTCAACACTTCAAGAGACTTACTTATTATTGACACGAACAACATACAATGTTTTAAAGATATCTCAGACCTAAATATAATTTTTGGTCTCCAAGAATACATTTAAACACACAAAGGCTCAGCATCCTTGACTACAGGCCATTTACTTACTTTACGTAGTGTTCCCTGCTTTTGGGTGAAGCTCTTACCCTCAGCCCTTAATATATCTCGCAGCACAGAGCGTATGGCAAATCTCCGGCTGCACCAGGTGCTCAAAGAAATGTACTTTATTACTTCTATCACTCTAGACATTAAGACAAAGCATAGAAAGTTAAAAGCAGCATGTAATTTATTACAGGAATAATAATAATACCAGTAGAATAAAGAATAATAGAAAATAGGACTGATAGTAAAGTCTGGATATATATAGTCTTTAGAAAAAGCTTATGAAAAAGTAAAGATGACAAGGATGAATGTCACAGGTGGCTTGTGATCTAGCACTTGTAGTTGTTCATCAGATGCTTTTCTGATGATCAGATGGAAACGGCCACATGTTATCAGCGCCCTCTACTGACGTCGCTCTGTTCCCTTCTCCTGATGTCTTCATCCCTTCTTCTACCTCCCTCCTATATCGCTCCTCAGATGAGGCACATTTATTATAAAATTCTACTGGGGGGCGGCACGGTGGCGCAGTGGGTAGCGCTGCTGCCTTGCAGTTGGGAGACCTGGGGACCTGGGTTCGATTCCCGGGTCCTCCCTGCGTGGAGTTTGCATGTTCTCCCCGTGTCTGCGTGGGTTTCCTCCGGGTGCTCCGGTTTCCTCCCACAATCCAAAGACATGCAGGTTAGGTGGATTGGCGATTCAAAATTGGCCTTAGTGTGTGCTTGGTGTGTGGGTGTGTTTGTGTGTGTCCTGTGGTGGGTTGGCACCCTGCCTTGGATTGGTTCCCTGCCTTGTGCCCTGTGTTGGCTGGGATTGGCTCCAGCAGACCCCCGTGACCCTGTTTGGATTCAGCGGGTTGGAAAATGGATGGATGGAATTCTACTGGGAGGTTATGCAAGATATGATTGTTAGATATTCTGATTGGCTGTCTGTCAATATAATGAATGGATTCACTGTCCATTTTCCCAAACAATAAAACTTTTTTGATGTTGCCTGAGGTATCAGCATTTCTTCCTTTCCCAGGCTGTAAAATAATTTTGCTACTTTTGTCCCAATTGCCCATGTTATAAACTAATCAATAGCCTTAGGCACCAGCATGCCTTCTTTTCTTTGTTGGAACAGCTGTTTTAAAAGTGAGGTACAACTAGGAAGAGGATATGCTTGGATTTGTACTGAATGTAGTTCATCTGTTGTTGTTTTGAGCAAAATATAACAAAAATACAGAACAAAATTTACAGATTTTGTACCCCATACCACAATGATACTACAACACACTTTTCAACAGGTATACATTTACAAAATCTCATATCTTTTATTCTAAGCAGAGATTGCTAGATTCAGCAAATACAGAAAGTGGTATTTGCCATGTACAGTGAGCAGACAGTCAGTCACGATCAATGAACAATCCAAGCAGGATTTTATGCTGCACTGTTGCTTTGACAAGACCAGCAATAACTTCAGCATTATAAAACATCCTCTGCCTGTCATGTCTTCTCTTAATAATATTCTGCAGATGGCTTCTTCAGTGGGTCTTCATTATCAGTAAAAACACAAAGAGTGCATAAAATGGTGCACCCACCACACTGACCCCGAAAACAGAGCAAGATGTCAAAATCCTAATTTGCATTTTATAAGGGAAAATATAATCAGATTTGTATTTTTCTGCTAAAGCCACATGTATTTAAAACCAGCCTGTATACAGTCAGGATACAAGTGCCCAGAGTCATTGGGGAATTTATGATGGGTTCAATCATGTGGTTTAAATCATTGCCAATCTGATGTCCATTGGCAATATAAGGAATGAATAGCCGCTGGTCAATGATATTGTCTTTTGGCATAACCCTAAGGCCCTACCTCTATCTTATATCATGCCAGCCCGTCAGTTTTAAAATTTCATTTAAAAAAAAAATAGAATTCAAGAAATTGGAGGTCTGTTATTTTTCCATCTGTCCTCAAACCCTTACAGTCAAAGACAGAGTTAAATGAACCCACAGTCTGTCCTAGTAGCATCCAACACAAATCAGGATCCATTCTGGACTAGGTGCCAGTCAGTCACAGGTCACATTAATGCCAGACCAGTTTACAATCGGCAAACTGAACAATTATATTTGGGATATGACAGTTAAGCCAAAAAACCTGAAAACAAAGAGAGTGAAAAAAAAACCAAAGAGCTGCATAGGCATTGGAGCATGAAAGTTCTGTCCAGATTGCAACCAAGACAGAATTTGAACCCAATTCATAGAAGCAGCAGCACTAACTACTACACTGCCATGACATATTGAGATGAATGACTCAAAAAAATAATGATTTCATTTCTTTATTCCCTTGACAACTACAGTAATTAATGTGACAAACTTTTAGCTTTGTCTTATAGATTTATAGATAGCAGCATTGTAGCAACCCTTAACCATCATCTGTCATTTGTTTAATAACAACTAAAAAAATGGTATCTATGCACATTTCAGGTAATGTTGTTTAGATCAAATATCAGAGCTGTGAGTAGAAAGGAAATTTGTAACTTTCCCTTTCTGCTTCCTCTCAGAGTGATATCATCCCTTAAATGTCTTCTCCCAAGAACATTCATTAAGCAAAATGTGGGATTTCCCTCTCAGGTTCTTAAATACTGGCTGTGCTTCCACTGGAAACAGAACATAACTAGCACTGTCAGTAACATTCTCCTCACTTTACAGATTCCGAAATGAAAATCTTTGTGTTCACCATTGTTATTGTGCTGCTCTACATGGCGCTGGAAGTCAAAGCAAGTAAGTTTGTCTGGGTTTGCTTTAAAATGTTTTTATCATCATGAGGCTAATGCATGTGCTACGCACTTGAGCTCTCGCACAATGTATGTTTTAGAAGAATTAAGCTAACTTTCAAACAGTGTGTACTTTATTTGCCTCTTTTATCTTTTAGTATAAGCACACATTGTGACAGGTGTTATTATGAAAGGAGGAATGAAGAATGTCGATCTTCTATTCATTTCTGTATTGTCATTCCTTATTGCAAATCATCTTATTAGACTTCTCCTTATGCTAATGGATCAATAAATGAATACATCAATAATTAATTGTTGACATGGAAACTTAAGCAAAAGAATTGCAATTATTAACATGTTCCATTATTGTTATGACCTCTTAATGAACTCTCTGTATTTATTTCACCATTTAATTTCAATTCTGTAGCATAATTATAATAAATAATACTTAAAGTCTAATTTGTTGTCTCTTACAAATGTACAATGTACTGTTAGTTTTGTACATTGTGCAAGGGAATGCATATCAAAAACATTTACTTAATATGATATTATATTACTTTATAAACTATAAAGTATGTAGGTATTTACCAATTAGCACTGTATTTATTATTAATGCACATATAAAGTAATCAAACCTTTTCCCTGCTTTTTTCCAGCTCAATCAGTAAACACTCCTCAACAATGCTGCTTTACATTCACCACTAAACAACTGCCTAAAAAAATCATTGAACGTTTTGAAGTAACAAGTAAGCAATGTCCTCTAGCTGGAGTCATGTAAGTATATCGGCTGTGAAATATTACTGCCCTGCAATTTATTTTAAATATTGTACATTACAAAACACAATTTTTTAGATATGCAAAAGGAGGAAATGTTGACATTATTATTGGAGACTTTAAAACTTATTAGTGATTTTTGGTCATTAATATTAATAATCACCAAAGAAAAAAGAAATGGTGAGCAATACTGTAATGTAATCATTATATATTTTAAATTCTTATTCTGAATATTCTGTATATTAAAATGGAATACATTGTAAGATTTCAAATGCCTACATTGCAAAATACAAACCAAGAGGTCTGTTCCTTGAATATAGCATTGTGGGACGAATCCTATGACAAACTTGTAAAATGTTTGGAAGCAAAATCTCTGGAATCTGATAAAGAGATGGAGGTGTTTGCCTTGAGCAAACCATGAGAAGAAAGCAATATGATAATCTGCAAAACACTGACATTGAGAAATGGCTTAGGAGGACACAGTCATGGGCTATATATAGCCTCTGAGCCCTAAACTGAAATAAGCAAGTTTAGAAAATGTGGGAAAGGGCAAATGGATAGTATAGCATAGGCCTATTTCCATCCATCCATTTTCCAACCCGCTGAATCCTAACACAGGGTCACGGGGGTCTGCTGGAGCCAATCCCAGCCAACACAGGGCACAAGGCAGGAAACAATCCTGGGCAGGGTGCCAACCCACCGCAGGACACACACAAACACACCCACACACCAAGCACACACTAGGGCCAATGCAGAATCGCCAATCCACCTAACCAGCATGTCTTTGGACTGTGGGAGGAAACCCACGCAGACACGGGGAGAACATGCAAACTCCACGCAGGGAGGACCCAGGAAGCGAACCCAGGTCCCCAGGTCTCCCAACTGCGAGGCAGCAGCGCTACCCACTGCGCCACCATGCCGCCCCATAGGCCTATTTAATACACTAAATTATTATTTTGGATGAAACATTTACAGAGTTAAACAGATCAATAGTTACATACTCTATTGATGTTAAAAAGGCAGTTAAAGATTTGGTCTGGTGGCACAATGTGTTATTGGACTGAACTGAACTGACAGCCTTGTCAAATACACTGTAAAACATTATCTACTTGGTCAATGACAACACATTTCAATCAAACCAATTTACATTTACATCATTTAGCAGACGCTCTTATCCAGAGCGACTTACAACAGTGTTTGTTAGTTTTTTTCGCATACCCCTTGGGGTCAGAGCGCAGGGTCAGCCATTGTACAGCACCCCCTGGAGCAATTACAGGTTAAGGGCCTTGCTCAAGGGCCCAGCAGAGTAGGATCTCTTTTGGCACTGACGGGGATTTGAACCGGCAACCTTCGGGATACCAGCGCAGATCCTTAGCCTCAGAGCCACCACTCCACCAACTTGGTGGTCTCAAGACAGTAGACAGAATTCAAGTGGGCTTTAAATAAGCTTATTTTACATCATAACTTTAGATTATGTGTTCAGTTAATCAGTTTCCATTTCATACAGCATCTGTTTCCAACAAATAGTATCAGAAGGTGCTTTAAGAAGCCAATAATAATGAAATAGAAAACAAAATAAGATAAACAAATTAATCATATTGAGATGGTAAGAAGAGTTTTGTAAGGATCCATTCAAAAAGGCAGAATATGCATTTGCTCTGCTGACAGCAGAAACTGGTAAAGCAGATTCAGAGTCAGTTTGGTCTTCATTGAACAATTCATCCATGGCAAATATGAAAATTATAGTTAAAAGCAGCCTTATGATAGATAAAATTAACCAAACGACTGTTAATAGACTATACAGGTCACTTTTGGGGAGTGTGTTGAGAGTGTAGTTCAATCACAAATCTTTTCAGTGGGTCTTCTCAGTTAAAGTGTACTAGAACGCACACTCTCACTTAAACTTCTTTTTCTAAATGAGGCTTCATAAGCAGATTAATTAAGTGGTATATTTTAGGGGTTAAGATTACTTTCATTCTGTTTAGTTTGTTCTTTTTTTCATTTCAACTCTTATTCTGTTTATCAGAAAAGAATATTTTAACACTTTCCACCTATGTTTGTGCTACTCTATTATATTATTTGTTTTTCAGATTTTACACTAAAAAGGGTTACAAAGTTTGTGCAAAACAACATGAAGAATGGGTAAAGAAATTTACAGAACCTAATAAGAAGGAATGAAGATGAAGATGGAGATTTAAATAAGAGACAATCACACATTTTATAAAATTTTATAATATTGCGAAAGAATTAACAAAAGGTGGGCAAAATAAAATAAAAAGACTGTTGTAAGGAAGAAACACATTCTCTGGAGAAAAGAGAACAAAAATCTTCATGGAGATCAGAGATCCACTCTTTGTGGTCCTACATGTATTTTAAATGTAAAATTCTTTCTGTTACACAGTTAAGCCATGTAAATGTGCAGACACTTTGCATCTTCTCTATAAGTTTCATTGTAATAGCATATAAAATGCTTTAAAATAATGTGAAACCATAAAGGATCCATAATGACTTCTATTTTATTGAAAGGTTTATGATGTTTTAATGTCCATCTTAATTTAAATTTTCAATTTACTCTTACTGTATTTAAAGTATTCTTTTATTCTATATTTTTTATTCTCATTTTTTTCTTTTCTTATTGTTACTATTACAGCCAGCTATTTGTGTGAGTTTTCATTTGTTGCAGTATATTTGTTTTCTATGGATCCACAATTTAAAGGTCATATCATTAAGATTTATTTATTAATAAATAAATTCACTTTAACACAGATTGGAATTTTGAGTTGATTTATTAAGTAGATAGTGAAAATTCTCCATAGCAATTCAAAATGCAATATTGATTTGATCAAAGTTCAATAAATTCAGTTTTCAAAAGGGGGTTTAAAGGGGAGAAATGTGTGGGAAAAAGCAGTAAGAAGTTACTAAACATGACTGTATAAAGTGCGAAGTGTTATGAAGTTCCATCCATCCATCCATCTATTTTCCAACCTGCTGAATCCGAACACAGGGTCACAGGGGTCTGCTGGAGCCAATCCCAGCCAACACAGGGCACAAGGCAGGAAACAAACCCTGGGCAGGGTGCCAGCCCACCGCAGGACACACACACACATACACATACACCCACACACCAAGCACAATTTAGAATCACCAATCCACCTAACCTGCATGTCTTTGGACTGTGGGAGGAAACTGGAGCACCAGGAGGAAACCCACACAGACACACGGGAAGAACATGCAAACTCCACACAGGTAGGATCCGGGAAATGAACCCAGGTCTCCTTACTGCGAGGCAGCGGCGCTACCACTGTGCCACCGTGCTGCCCTGCTATGTAATTCACTAGGAAAACACAGCAGCCAAAACCCAAAAACCACATTCTCTACTGCTCCAAATTCTCCTCTTTGCCAAAAGAAACCAAGGCATTGCATTTGAATAGAAGTTAAGCCACATTTCACAAAAAAATGACTTGCTGTTAAACATGCCCCCTGTCCTATTGTTTTCTTTCATAAAATACTTGGAGATACACTCCATATAAATTCTGACATACACAGTAAACATTTAATGATATCTAAACCAGCACCTCAACAAAACATGAGAAGACAGAAGCATGTGAAGCACTATCAAAAGAAAAGTATAACTTGTGAACCACATGGCAGCTTCCAGATCTACAAAAACAATAACATATTCCCATAGGACATTTTCATACAAACTATGTAATTCAGTGGATTGGCGTTTCCTAAATTGGCCCTATTGTTTGGTTGGGGTTTTTGTGTGGATGTGTGTGTGTTTGCCCTGCAATGGACTGGCGCTATATCCAGGGTTTGTTCCTACCTTGCGTCCTTTGCTAGCTGGGATAGGCTCCAGCAGATCCCCGTGACCCCATTCAGGTCTAAACGGGTTAGAAAATGACTGTGAAGTAGCTCAAAGTGCAAACTGTCTAAAAAATATTTAAAAGAATGAAAAAGCTCATTAAAATTAACAACAATAATGAAAGAAAAGAATGCAAAAATAAATAATGCACACACACATAAAATAGATAAACAATTAAGAGATGTTTATTCCTTAAATATTAATTTGTTTTTTAAATCTCCAAATGTGAGTCCAATGATAAGGTCAAGTGACCAGGGTGGACACGGAAAAACAAAATCCAATTAAGCAGGTGAAAAAAACAAAATTGGTAGGGGCTCCAGGCCAAAAGATTATCCAGTTCCCACTGGACATCTAAATAACATACTTTTCATAAGCAGTTCTTTAATATTTTTTTAAGGCTTTGTCTTAGAGTATTTGATTGAGTGGATCTTGTGGCAAGTTGGAGTATCCATTTTAAATCAAACATCACAGACTGCTGCACAGGACTTTGATCAGGAGGTGGTGGCACAGAACACCACCACAAGAAGAACCAGAAAAGAAAACAAAGAAAAGTAAAGATTAATAATGATTGTAGATTCATTGAAGAGTATGATCATTCTGTGCATATCCAGTTTATTAAGGATAGAACTAAAATGAAGCTACAAAAAAGCAAAATTATAAAAGTGTGTTTTTAGGAGATTTTTTAAAATGAACCAGATTGTTAATCTCTCTTTTTTTAAGGTATTCGATATTTTTGGTGCATAATAGAAAAGGCTGCCTTACCACTTTATTTAATGTTTGGCTCTTGAAATAATATGCAGACCACTATTACAAGATCTAAGGTTACAATCTGGAATATAGGGGGATAGACACATCAAAATATGGGAAGAAGATTATTTAAGGCTTTAAGTACCATTAGTAGTATTTTAAAGTCAGTTCTAAAGGACGCAGGTAACCTGAGCAATCATGTTAAAACTGATGAGATGTGCTCAGATTTTCTTTTTCTGGCCACGATTCTTGCTGCTGCATTCTGAACTAACTACAAACTTTTGATGACTTTCTTAGGTAGACCAGTTAAGAATGTGTTACAGTAATCTAGCTGACTAAAAACAAAACCATGAATTAATTTCTCAGCCTTTTGCAATGTTGTTTCTAACTTTTGTGATGTTCCTGAAATGGAAAAATGAAGTTTTGGTTATTGAATTAATATGTGATTTAAAGTTTAGGTCAAACATCCATGATTACATCTAAATTCATTACTTCAGACTTAACTTTTAATGTTATGGGACCAAGTTTATTTCCAATACCCGCTTTATTTCAAATTTTCTTAACAAATAAGATTTCAGTGTACCTTGTTGAATATTTATAAATAAAGACACAATCGCTGATACTAAAAAAAAAAGAATCATCAATGTATTGAATTAATCTCCACTGGACTATGAGTACTCCCGTGGTGTGTGCCTATCAAAGCAGTAGTAAAAGGGAGATGCCAGCCACTTACTGTTTCTACGATCGCGGTTGCCTCATGCACAGATCCCAGAATGCTCAGTCGAAATCCTAGCCCTGTAATCTCCTGTACATAGTTTATGCAGAGATAAATAAACCTGTTTATTGTAACTTGTCCTTGTTTTTATGAGAATTATTTATCTGTAAAATTTACATACTTGCACCATCCACTAATGCCACTGAACTAATTGCTCACATTGCTCAAGTAATATAGAAGGTGTTAACTTTTCATGGGAAGGATGACGTGCACTTTGATTGTAAGATGATTCATCTCAATTTGCAAAATCCAAAAACCAGGCACAGGATTTGCTCCCAGTCAGTTGGAGCTGTCAGATGATCAGTACATGTTGTGTGGTATTGTGCATTTTATATATAAATAATAGATCCTACACTAATAACAATAATTATGGTCATTGTCTGAATGGATTTTGCATGTTCTTCTCTTGACTAAGAAGCTTTCCTCTGGTCACTCCTCTCTTTACTGGCACATCCTAAAGCTTTGTCTCTACCTTTTCCCCCAATGTTGCAGGGATGAATGCAGTGACATTTGCATTTGTATTCTTGCAGGTTTTTGTTTGTGCTCCTCAACTTCCCATTTAGAGTATCATTTGTGTCTAGAATATGTCACATTATTGGAATACTTGGTAGTCCTGATAGGCGTAAGCAAACAAACTCCCAGTCAATTACTGTTTTGTTTTCCTGTGAGATGATGTAATACACATAGCAAGCAGTTCTTCAGATGAATGGTTTGTGCGCGCGTGTGTGTGTGTGTGTGTGTCTGGAGTCATTAGAGAGTGATGCACGTGTGTATGTTTTACACATAATATAATAAATCATAAAAAGAATAATTACAAATTACAATAAACATGTTTATTTATGTCATCATAAATGGTACAGGTGATTACAGGGCTGGAATTTCAACAAAATATTCTGGATCTGTACACGAGGCAGCTGTGATCCCAGAAGGTGCACGTCTCTGTTTCACTGCTGCTTTGATGGGTGTGCACCACAGTGAAACAGATCACTCATGGACCATTGCTGCTAACTCTGCTAATTGCGAATTGACATTAGGAGCAGTGCTGCTAACAAATCTTCAGGGGAAGTTGCTATTAGCAGGTCGATTTGTACTTAAAGTTGCTAGATGGCATGATGTCATCACGTGATGACACCATCATGCAAAAACATAAAATTGCCCAAATGAACTAAAATGAAGTGAATTATACAAATGAACTGTCTCTATGAAAAAATATAATCCCAGATTTGTTAGATTAGATTTGATTTATCATCACATAGGCCTATTTTTTTTGTAAATGTAATGTAAACATGACCATTTTTTATGACCATATAATTTTCTTATTTTAAAAAATAACACAATAAAAGTTTAACATTTTTTCATTTAACAATAAACCATTCTTATTAATGGGAAACTGTTTAGTAAAACACTTTTACATATGTAAATATGGTCCTAGATAGGCAAGGAAATGTTCTTCATCTTCACTGCTCAACTACATTGCCAGTGAGCTGAAACCATCAGAAGAGGATGATGTAGTTGTCACTGAACTGGAACCAGTTGAAGAGAATGGAGTGACCTTAAAGCAGCATGCTGCTGTGGTGCGAAACTGCTGTAGAACGTCATGCAATAGTTTGTACTGGTTAGTGGTATCAAGAGCCAGCTTCACTCCATACTGCAACAGAAGTATAGAATTGACAGTGTCCAATGACATTCTGTTTCTTAACTTTGACATGACATCACTCATTTGACTGAAGAGCTATCCAATGTCTGCATTTGAGTATGGCAAGTACAGAGCAGAAAGGGCAGCTTTGCACATTTCTTCAAATGGATTTGATCCAGAAGAGCCAGTGTAGTTATTCACTTCACTCCAAAACTCAATTTTTTCACCGAAGATTTGGAAGAATCTCCGTCTTCATGTTTTTATGGCTGACTCTGTGGACTTTTTAAAAAAACAGTTAAAGACCTTCTTGTTAAGCCAGACTTTTGCTTAAAATCTAATTGTTATTAATTTTATTTTGAATGTATTTCTGTTTATTTTATTTTAATTTACCTAATGTATTTGGTAGATTTTACTCTAAGGTGTATCTCAATGTGTCTATGGGTTGTATAGCTTCATCTTATTCTTTTTCTTTTTCTCTTTTATGGTACTGCACAATGTGACTTGTCTGCAAAAGGTGCTTTATATATAAACTTGGTTTACTTACTTACTTTCTTAGAAGTTAATAAATTATATTGCTTTGGGGTCACACTAAATATCCACATGAAAATTGAAATCCCCTACATTTAGGAACTTGTCATAATTATTATTAAGTTGAGAACTGCTTTTAAAAAGGACTCATTATATTTTGGGGGTCTATAAACATTCAATATGAGAGACTGCGACACTGCTTCAATAACTACAGCAAGATACTCAAAGGAAATTAAACTGCCAAAACTAGTATCTTTACATTTTAAACGACTTGAGAAAATACTCACTAAATCGCCACTTTTTTTTAACTTGGCAAACCAAATGAACACAACTGTAATTCAGAAGTGCTATTTTATTTAATACTGCTGCACCATCACTACTGATTAGGGTTGCCAGACGTCCCTTATATACAGGACATGTCCCATATTTGATAATTTTGTCACCTGTCCCATACTGACCTTTCAGGGACACCCAAATGTCCTGTATTTAGTGCATTTTCAAATTTCGTAATAAAAAAATATTTTTACTACCTTCTTGTAGTACTTAGTTGTAACTTTATAAGTAATTATACTTTCTTTTCTCAGATTCTCTTGATGAAAATAATCCAAATGTAACGAGGAAACTAGTGTTTGCTGCCTGTTTGCAACTTGTTCAGTTGCTATTGTGACAGGTGTCTGGTCACACTTACAGGTAATCTAACTTACACACCATTAAAATATCCGACTACTCCACCCAGTTTTATTAAGAGACTGGGAACTCTTGAAATTTACTGAAAATAGCACACAGGTTTCTTTAAATTGGGCGGTGAGTAAACACACAATGAAAGACACAACAGTAATTTCAGAAAAAAAGCCACAGTAAGTTCTATTACACAAGACAATATAAAGTACATTAAAAAGATAAACGAACATAACAAAATCTAAACATATCAGGAACGAATTTCCTTTTTTTTAAAAGGTAAACACACAGTCCACACTCTAAAAGTCCATTAAAAACAAGAATTGGAGGATACAACCTTTAGTGGTGCAGAGTCCAGTTTGTGCACTATGCTAACCCAACACTTGATTGTTCAACTGTCCACGGATGCACTCTGTTCACTGGACACTCGTTTCCCAACAGTAGTTGTGTCAAATCATTGAATCCCTGTCAGCGTCTCTTGGTCGCTCTTTTTTTTCCCACTCTGGGCTCCTTGTGTTGCTTTGACCTAGGCACGCCTCATTTCTCATCTGCCAGCTTTGCTTGGTCCTTTCATGCGGCTTCCCTCTCTCGCTGGACCCACAACCTGCGTCTCCTTATGGAGCTGTCTCTTCCTCCCTGGAAGTGTTGCAGTCCTTGTGCCTCACGTTGTGCCAACCACGTACCCTTGTCTGCCTGCGAGCCCCTGTGCTCTGTCCGAGTGTCTTGGCAGCGTTTTCAGTGGACTGTCTTTGCTCCTCCTTCTTGCCTTCTCCTGCTCAGAAGTTTAAATCTCCTTCAGTCCCTGCCATTATCAGTTCTGGACAATCGGATTAAACAATGGCACATCTAAATTTCCTGGGTTTAACAATTAATGAAAACACAAGTTAACAAAATGTATTGTTACCAACCATGAATAAGTACAGATATGCTGATTAGAAACCAATAGCGTCAGACATGTAATCTCCAAGTCAGGTAAATACACACATCCTCCAAGGAAGAAGCAGGTCTGTTATCACAACTTGGTATCGTTTGTATACTCAACCAGCCAGACTTCAAAGCAGTGACTCCTTTGCAAGACAGCAAATACCTACATCCTGCAGACAACCCTGACACAATCAGCAACTGGATTATCCAGGAAATCGAAAAACAAGGTCCCCTTCTGACACTATGGTTGGCTGAGGACAGTGACACTGTTACCGTTTTGCTCTCCAGCCGTGCTGCTGTGCAGTTCTGTGTTAGCATTGCAACATACACTGTCAACCAAGTGTGTTGTTACTACTTGCTACAGCCCACTTTTTTTCTAACTTAAAAACTAATCCATCCATCCATCCCAAGATGCCAAAACGTAAGTGAAAATTTCATGATGAATATTCCAGCGAATGGATCAATATCAATAAAGGCAGAAGCTGTTTTGAAACAAACTATGGTGTATGTAATTGCACTTTCAGTAAATAATTTTCAGATGATTTTACTTTTGTTTTCCTCATAACCCATTAAAATCCTTGCTTTATGTTTTTAACTTATATCTGTACTTTTATATAATACAGTATATTGGTCTGGGTGTGTAGGGGGCATGTATAAATTTATATATATAGTTGTAATGGCCAACCCCTTACCCAGCTGGCAGTTACACTTCCAAGACCTGTGGCCTAGATAAATTACTAAGGCTACTCTATAAATACCAAGCTGTACCTCTAACAAATAATCCCTTCAATCGACGGTTTAAACATAAGCACACAAAAGCAGATATGTAAAAATAGGTGGATAAATATATTAAATGAAACAATAACAAAAAAATGTAAATTTCACACGTAGAAAGTAAGTATATATATAGATATGTATATCCCTACACCAAAGCAACAACGTGACAACACCATATATACAATAACAAACCCTCCCTTGTCCCAGTAACATATAACAAACACAAAACACAAATAACAATGAATGAATACGGAAAATGCCAATGATAGTGAACTTGAGTCCGAGTATACAACTGTCCTGAATACGGATGACTGGTCAACAGATAAGTGATGTGTTTGAATTTCCCGGAAAAAATGGAACAATCTAATCGTGAATCCTCGGCATGTGGTGGATAATGTAGTCCAACCCTGGGGTAACTGACACTGATTAAATTGAAGTAAGTCCCGTGGAATGAAAAACAAACTGGATACCAAAGCGCGATGTGGAAAAATAGCAGGTGATGGTGGTTCGTTGTAGTGAAATGTAATCTCCGTCTTTCTCCTTCCTCCTCCTCTGTTCTCTCCTGATTGTTTATATAGTAATGAGCCGGATGTAATTAATTGATTATAAACAGATGCTTTCCATCTTGGGGCTGCGGTCTCTCTCCATCATCCGTCCCCCCTGTATTTACGGGGACGACATTCACTGACGCACACATTATAAACAGCAAACGGGACGATGGAAACAAAACACACTCAGTACAAACATTGAAAACACTATTACTATGTAGCCCCGCTACATAGTAATATAGAGAGATTTTAAGAGTGTCCCATATTTCTAATTTTCTAATCTGGCAACCCTACTACTGATCCATGTTTCACTGTATTCTGTATTCTTTCTTACATTGAGTGATATCAAGTAACAGTGCTCTTTATAGTAGGTACAAACTATTGTATTCTTCATTTGAAATTTGCATCATAAATTGATTTGTCTGCATTTTAACTAATTAGTATATGTGATGTCACGCATGTGTGTTAGAGGACCTCCTCGCTGGCTCACTCAAAGTATGTGATAACCTGCCAAGGCGCGAGGGGGCACTGTCGCTACCCACGTATTTTATTTTTCTCCCTGCAGAAAAACGGTGGCACAGTGATAGTGATGAGCTGGCGCCCTGTCCAGAGTTTGTTCCTGCCTTCCGCAAGATGCTTGCTGCACCGTGTGTGACCTTCGATGAAATAATTTATTGCAGCAGTACTGTCTCTTTCGAATGTACTAATCTCCAATTCCTGTCCTTCCTTTTCTTTCTCCAAGTAACCAATCGCCACACAAACAGCTCTGTAATAGATGTTAAGCCATCTGTAAGCTTAGAACGCCGATTCTTCAAAACTTTTAAGGAACATTGAAATATCCTCATAGTACATGTTTAATTATTCTATCCATCTATCCTTCCAGTGTCATGCCAGCCCCAGCAAGAATACAGCACTAGGCAGGAACAATCTCTGAACGGGGCACCAGATCGTCGCTAGTGCTGCGCCACCGTGTCCTCACATGTTTAATTATTAATAATATAGATTATTTAAATGATGTTAACATTTTATCTGTATAATGTAACAAACATATTTTGCTGCATTTCATCTTAAAAATGATATAGTCATTATATGTAAATACGTGCTTTATAAAGAGGCTCAGGTTGTGCAATATTATAACTGTAAGCTTACAGTGAGGTAATTGTACTAATAAGTACAAACGTACTAGTTCTACCAGGAGTACCAAAGTTCTACCAGGAGCACTTGATGGCCTGATTGAGTGCATTTAGTGGGATGAAACTGTTTCTGAACTGTGAGGTCTGTACAGGAAAGGCTCTGAAGTGTTTGTCGTATGAGAGCAGTTCAAATAGCACATTGCTGAGGCAGTGTGTGCTTGATGCTGTATACCAATAATTCTCTTTCTGATCTTCTGCTACAGAGCTGTGATTCCACACTCAGATATGGTGGGATAAATACTCTGAGTGGTGCATTGAGAGGAACAACGCTAAAGCAGGTGTGGTATTTGGAATAGTTTGGCCATTCCGTGGACCATTATATTGTTGCAGGTTAATTACAATCAGATGCCTTAAACTAATAAACAATATGCAGTTAATTTCAGTGTATTTGATAATGCCGCATCAGGGATGTGCATCTAAAAAGAAAGGGAAACCACACTGGAACAAAAGCACTGCTTTGACGCTAGGTGCCACCAGTTTGCAAAACCGAGTGGAGAACTTGCATACACCAAGCATTTTGCTAGCGTGAAAATGTGCGTGGCTTTATGTTTAGGTTTTATATATATCGCGATTTGAGGGTGGAAACAGGAGTACGCAACATTTTTGTTCATACGCACCGTTTATACATGAGGCCCCAGGTGTGCTGCTGGCTAGAGTTTTTATTTTCCTCTCCTCTCTTGCCAACTGGTCATGCTGTAGTTCAAACAATGAAATACTGAACAACTATTCTTGATTTCCATGTATGTTAATCAATTTCTATTTTGTTTTCTGTGTGTTATAACAAATTAGCGTCTTTATATGCACAAAATTTGTACTTAGTAATTTGTAAAGTTTATACTTCCATTTTACCTGAGAACTTGTCAGAGTGCTCAGTGAAGGATGCTATGCAAAAAATAAAATGAAATAAAAAAAACAAGTCCATCTTGTCAGAGCTCACTGAGCTTTCTTTGAACCTTCCCCAATATCTTTCTTATTTTTTCCTACTGCCCTGATGAGTTTCTGTTGATCTTCATCCATTTACCAGAGTTAGTCCTTCTCATGTATGGCTTATAATGGGCTCACTCTCTGTCCTGTACCATGCCCTTCTGCTCTTGGGAACCCATTCTCAGGTAGTCAATATAACAATTTAAACTTAAATAATAGCATTTAACAAAACTGGGATCTTTTGCTCCTTCATTTAATTATAAATCCTCATTGTGAAAGCCAAGTTGCAAAGGACACAGAGTCTGTGCTAGTGGCATCAAGTATAAGAGAGGACCACTTATGGAAGGGGTGGCAGTCCATCAAAGGTCACATAAAAACAAGATCAATTTGGAGTTACCAGACTTCTTTGTAGACATGACATATGCATTTAGGCAGTTCAGCACTGAATAAACATTTTTCCAAATATATATATATATATGTATGTATGTATATACAGGCAGTGAGCATTGTTATTAAAATTCATTTTAACTAAGCATTTTTGTTTATTTCTGTTTTCAGAGAAAATTGTTTAGAGAAAATAAAGAACTCTGAGTACATTGGAAAGCTACAACTTTCCCTTTCTGCTTCCCCTCCAACTGGTTTCTTTCCTTGAAAGCTTTATTCCAAGAATATTCTTTATGTAACACATGGAAGTTCCCTCTTATGCTCTTAAATAGTGGCCGTGCTCCCACTTGAGACAGAAAACAGCTAACACCATCAGCAAGGATCTCCTAACAGCTGAAGTTCTGAAAATGAAAAGCATTCTGTTCACCGTTGTCATTGCACTGCTGTGCATGGCACAGGAAATCAAAGCAAGTAAGTCAGCCTGGGCTTTGCGATGACTTGTGCTCTGGCACAGCGTCAGATGTTAGTAGTATTAATCTAAATCTAAGCCAGTGTTTAATTCATTTTATCTTTTTATTTTATTGATATAACTGCAGTTTGTAACATGTCTTAACAAAAAAAGGAGAAATAAAAATGCAGATTTACTGTTTATTTCTGCACAATCATCATCTCAAAATGTATTCATTTTTTTACTACACTGTTTCTTATGTTAATAGGTCAGTAAAATGGTGCACCAAAAGTGAATAATTATTCACATGGAAACCAAAGCTGAGGAACTGAAATTGTTAATGTATTTCTTTCAATATTATTCTAAAATTTACCTTTTATTTCACCATATTATTAAAAAATCTATACCACCATTACAATAAATTATTATTGAAATTCCAGTTGACATAGATTCAACAGGATGGATTTGCATATCGGACATACATACACACACACACATGCAAATTCAGCTTTATATATTAAGTACTTCCAGTATATAAAGTAATCTGATTTTTTCACTGCTTTCTTTACAGATGAATCAGTACACATTCCAAAAGAATGCTGCTTTACATTCCTAACCAAACCACTACCTAAAAGAACAATTGAACGTTTTGAAGTAACAAGTGACCAATGTCCTGTAGCTGGAGTGATGTAAGTATATTGGTTGTGCAATTTTACTGCTCTGCAATTTATTGCAATATTTGTACAATAGAAACATTTTATTTATTAGATATGTAAATCAGGCGGAATTGTTGTTGCATTTATTATTATAGATTTTAAGACTTAGTTGTTATTTAGGATCATTGATACATGATCTAATAACAAAAGAGAGAGAGAAATATAAAGTTATCTTCATGAATAACTAGGATGGATCATATTATATGATTAAAATACTTGCATCATTTAAAAACAACAGGCATTGTATTGTTTGTATGTTAAATCTTAGGAATTTGATGATAAACAGATGGAGGTGTTTACCTTAAAAAACCTGGAGTAGAAAGCAATCTGCCTATCTGCAAAAACTTTGAGCCTAGAAAGAATGAAGAACATCTCAGTATAACACAACAATGGGACAAAGGATAGAAAATAATTTAAATAAGCAAGTTCAGAAAATGGAGGTGAAAGCAAATGGAAAGAGCACTAGGACACCTGGACCTCCTAGAAGATATACTTATTTATTAATTTTATATTATTTTAAGAAGCTAAGAAAAATGACAAACTAAATAAAATAAAAATAGACTATGAACAGTGAGATGCTAAGAATTTATCTTGAAAGGGTCTAGTGACAGCAGATGTGGGCAAAGCAGCATTTGTATCAGGTTGGTCACAGAAATATTAATTTCCATGAGAAATGTAATTAATAGGGTAACTGGAGCCTTAAGATAGATAGATAGATAGATAGATAGATAGATAGATAGATAGATAGATAGATAGATAGATAGATAGATAGATAGATAGATAGATAGATAGATAGATCTTTATTGTCATTGTCACTTTTACAAAGGAACAACGAAATCGAAGGTGCAGTCGACTCAGTGTGAGGCATAAGAGTTAAAAAGACAAGAAGAGAGAAAATAATAACAAACAATAGTAATAAAAGTACTTTACAAAATATACAAATTGCACTTGTTATATATACAAATTGCACTGGTTGACTTAAGGTCTACGTATATTGCACATTGGGAGAATGATATGGAGCAGTTTTATTCTGAGTTCAGGAATTAACTAAACAAACTGTTAACAGGCTACATAGCTAGCCTTTGGGGAGTGTGTTGAGTGTGTTGTTCAACTGAATTTCACTTTAATCATTCAAGCTACTGTATTGAATTAATCTGAACAGAATTGAATTTGATCTTCATTGCCAGAGAACGTAGCATTGAAGTTGGTCTTGCAATGTCAGCTGATACACTGGAAGGCTGTGCAAAGTTTTAAAGTGGGTCCTCACAGTTCAAGTAATGAGACCCCATCTGTGCAACTACACACACTCACTTAAGATTCCTGTTCTCAGTGAGGGTTTATAAGCAAAATTAATTATCTAGCTTGTTCTATATGTGAAGATTATTTCTATTCTATTTTATTTGTTTTACGGATTTTAACATAACACTATATCTATTTTCCATATGGTTGAATGATAAATATTTTTAATACGTTTTGCTTCTACTGAACATTTTTCTGTGTTTCAGATTTCACACTAAAAAGGGTCACAACGTTTGTGCAAAACTAAATGAAGAATGGGTAAAGAAACGCATTGAAGAATTTGATATATCACAAAACAAGAAGAAGAGGGAGATGGAGATTTAGACAGGAAACACTCAGATATTTTACAAAATTGTATAATCCTGTGAAAAAATAATCAGAAGGCTACATAATGGAGGCACCAAAACAAAATCCAAAGGCTGTTGTGATGGGAGTAAATAAACATCTGCAAAAAAGAGAATAAGAATCTTCATTGGGATCAGCGATCCACTCTTTGTTGTCCTACATTTATGTAAATGCAAAGTTCTTTCTGTTACACAGGTATACCATATAAATGTGCACTGCAGACACTTTAAATCCTATTTATAGTTAGGGTGTAAGAGCATATGAATTGCTTTAAATGTGAAAGTATAAGAACCTTTGATGATATTTTATTAAATTTGGAATTCAACAGCTGAAAACTGTATAATATTGTAATGTGTATCTCATTTTTAATTTTCAGTTTACTCTTACTTAATTTAATTAAATGTATTGCTTTATTCTATTTTCCATTCTTGTTATTATTACCATTACTACTTTGTAATATTATAATTATGAATTTGTTGAAGTATTTCTGTTTTATATGAATCCCTTACTGTAAAGTTCACTGCATACAATAAAGTTTCTCTTTTAATAAACAGTCACTTTAACAAAGATTGATTAGTTCCGTGAATTTATTAAGTAGATAATAAAAATTGTCCATAATATTTCAAACTGTAATAGTGATTTGATGAAATATGTGATAAATTCAGTGATTTCATAATTTCAAGAACAAATAGAATAATATTTTTGTCAATAGTCAATTGCCAAAGAAACACATAGTTTAGAGACTATAACAGACAACATACAGTATATCTTTTTAATGTGAAATACACACATGAAGGCCATCACCAGGTTTGCTCTAACATTTTATAACTGTTTATAAGTGGTCTCCTATTTGCTGTGGTCTGTGTCAAGATGCACAAAAAATAATCAGGACTATGTAGCATTAAGATTTTGCTCCAGTTATTAAATCCAAAGTTTCAGGGGATCTCTAACTCTTAATTTTGTCAAGTAAAATCATAAAAATGAACGTCTTTACTCCATAGTGATATAATATTAAAACAATAACACCCTCCTAATAATTCCCAATATTAAATAAAACTGCTGCAGTTGTTCGTGTTTTTTCTCTACACAACTTACAAATGAAGAACTGAACTATCAACCAACACTAGAAATTCCCTGTCATGGTTAACGTTTAAATAAAAGCTTAAGACTCCCTATTTCAATATCTCTCTCTCTCTCTGTCCCTCTCACACACACACAACCATGCACACACACACACACACACACACACACACACACGAACATGCACGCACGCATACACACACACACACGTTAGAACAGCTTACTACATACTGTTTTCTGGGTTTTAATTATGGCAGTCTTCAAGTGTGCTGCAACTAAACAGTTTCCATTGCTTTTTCTGTCTTAGTATTCTATTGTGGCCCTTGCCATTACTGATCTTTGACTAAACTATTCTTTCTGGTATTGAATGAGGACCTAAGATAGATAGATAGATAGATAGATAGATAGATAGATAGATAGATAGATAGATAGATAGATAGATAGATAGATAGATAGATAGATAGATAGATAGATAGATAGATAGATAGATAGATAGATAGATAGATAGATAGATAGATAGATAGATAGATAGATACTTTATTAATCCCAATGGGAAATTCACATTCTCCAGCAGCAGCATACTGATACAATAAATAATATTAAATTAAAGAATGATAATAATGCAGGTGAAAAAACAGACAATAACTATGTATAATGTTAAATATTAACATTTACCCCCCCCCGGGTGGAATTAAAGAGTTGCATAGTTTGGGGGAGGAACGATCTCCTCAATCTGTCAGTGGAGCAGGACAGTGACAGCAGTCTGTCGCTGAAGCTGCTCTTCTGTCTGGAGATGATACTGTTTAGTGGATGCAGTGGATTCTCCATAATTGATAGGAGCCTGCTGAGCGCCCTTCGCTCTGCCACAGACGTTAAACTGTCCAGCTCCATGCCAACAATAGAGCTTGCCTTCCTCACCAGTTTGTCCAGGCGTGAGGCGTCTTTCCTCTTAATGCTGCCTCCCCAGCACACCACTGTGTAGAAGAGGGCGCTCGCCACAACTGTTTGATAGAACATCTGCAGCATCTTATTGCAGATGTTGAAGGAAGCCAGCCTTCTAAGGAAGTATAACCGGCTCTGTCCTTTGTTGCACAGCGCATCAGTATTGGCAGTCCAGTCTAATTTATCATCCAGCTGCACTCCCAGATATTTATAGCTCTGCACCATCTGCACACAGTCACCTTTGATGATCACTGGGTCTATGAGGGGTCTGGGCCTCCTAAAGGCTGAAGCAGAACCAGGTTATGATCTGCTTTCCCAAGCGCAGGCAGCGGGATGGCGCTGTATGCGTCTTTAACGTTTGCATACAGTAAATCAATAGTCTTATTTCCCCGGGTGTTACAGTCCACATACTGGGAGAATGCAGATAATGTTTTATAAGAGTATATCTGTGGTGCTAATGGAAAACACTAATATCAGGTATTCAGATAATTCCACCACAGACGTGAAAATTTCACTATATTATTATAGAATTCCCAGGGTACTGCTGGGTGGGTAGATGTTTTGGGATAGATAAACTTTGAATATGACAATTCTGCTGAAGATCAATTGGTTAATTTTCCCTTGAACTTTTCTAGTCCCACATGTGGCATTACCACTCCTTTGCCATATGTTATTCATACTGTATATTATTTTTGACATTGCAGTGCCAAAGTTAAATCACAAAGTTAGTTCAAGATGGGAAGAATATTTTTATTGACACATACATGGTGCCCCTCAGTACATAGAAAGAGATAGCTGAGTTACAGATGGTGGTAACACTTATCAAAAAAACTTGAAAATTTCAGAAGTGTGTGATTAATTTAATTTCTCATGTCCTTGCTAGTTATTGATAAAAAGGACACTTGGAGTAAGGATTTTGCTACACTAGATTATACTGGCTCTCTTATCAATGCTTAACCTTGTGCTAAAGTAGCAGCAGGACTGGGTCACAGACCAAGAGACTTTAATTTAAATGATTTCTAAAAGAGCTAAACGCAAAAACAGTTAACAAGGACAGAAGTCATTCAGTATAATCATTATGTGATCAAATAATGAAAATCATATTTGATAGTAATAATCAACTCTCACAAAGCTTGCTCCACCTCTCCAAGCATAATCTTCAGAAAACATGGTAAGGCCTGATGGAAAAGTGTTTGAGAATTGAAGAAGCCAAAGAATTTCTTTTATTGAAAAAGAACTAATACTGCAAATTCCAGTATATGGTCAAGAAGGAAAACCGGAAAATCTAAAAGAAGACAATATACATCCTGTCTTGTCACATTCTGGGTTTTAATAATAATAATTAATAATTCTTTACATTTATATAGCACTTTTCTCACCACTCAAGCACTTTACATAGAGAAAAAAGATAACCAAAATTTAAGGGATCACTTAAAACATACATTGGATTTCGATGAAAGAAATTTTCAAGTGGAAAATCTTTACTGAGTAATACTGTGTAATTCGTTGAGAACAAAATGATGTAACAACAGTCAATAGAAACCAACATCACATTTAGGCTGAATTCAATATCACACTGAAAATCAAAGTCAAAAAATGTAAATCAAAGGTTGATCCAGCTTCTGTGAATTTTATCACAGCAATGTATAATGCGCCTCAGTACTGTGTGTGGCTCCCAAATGCTTGTATGCAGTCTCAACAGCATCTGGGCATGCTCCTGACGAGATGATGGATAGTGTCCTGGGAAATCTCCTCCCAGACCTGGGTCAGGGCATCAGTGAACACCTGGACAGTCTATGGTGCTATTTGGTGGTGTTGAATGCATTCATATATAACGTCCCAGAGGTCCTCAGTTGGATTCAAGTCTGGGAAATGGCCAAGTATTGTCCTGCACCAGGAGGAACCATCCACTGCACCAGCAAAGGTCTGACAATGGCTCTGAAGATCTCATCCTGGTACCTAACAGCAGTCAGGGTTCTATTGCCTAGCATATGTGGAGGTCTGTGTAACCCTCCAAGGATATGCCTCCCTTAGACCATCACTTACCCATTGCCAAACCAGTATTGCTAGATGATGTTGCAGACTACATAACATTCACCACAGTGCCTCCAGAGTCTTTCATGTCTGTCACATGTACTCAGTGTCAACCTGCTCTCATCTGTGAAGAGAACAGGGTGCCAATGGCAGAGCTGCCGATTGTTGCATATCAATTAAGCTACATGGTGATAGTCTGTGAGCATAATTCCTATTATAGGATGTCGGAACCCTCATAGCACCCTCATTTCATTAAAGTAACATCTGCAGAAATTATACAACAAATTACTTCAAAATTAATTTAGAAAGAAAACCAGAGAAACAAAAAAAGAAAACAGAGAAAATACAAAATCTAACAAAGCAAGAATTCAGCCTTCACATGAGGGAAAACAATTTTAAAAGGTTATGAAATGTATTTGAAAAGGGTCGGATTGAAAGATACTTATGGAAAGATAGAGATATTTGTGAATATGACTTTGGCAGAGTTTGGCATTCGGGTTTGGAAGGGCCGGACAAACCATACAAATAGTTGATAACAACACTCCCAGTCATTACTTTTCTTCTGTAAATAAATAACCAACTTCAAAGCCCTGGAGGTTACGAACCAATTCTTGGTGTGGATGCAATTCTTACATGAATTCATTATTAGATAAACTCTGTTCCTCACTGCATCGACATACCCCTCATTTCACCCGTGCACTTCGCAGAATTTGTAGCTGACTTCAACTTGACTGACTCCTTTTGGTTGCTCAATCCCTCTGCTACAGAATTCTCATTTTACTTTACTCAACAATACTCTCACTCAAGGCTAGACTTTAGTTTTGTGTCTCTCTCACTTGTCTTATCACTGTCTGCCTGGCTGGCCTCATCATTTTTTATGGACCTCAAATGTGCCTTGTTCAAACTTTATTCCTTCTCTATTATCCCATGCAACTAATTGGTAGTTTAACACACCACTGCTTCATGATCCATTATTTTGTCAGAAGTTACCTTCTGTTCTGGAAGAGTTCATTAAAATCAATTCTGGCTCTGTAGAGGACCCCACTTCCCTTTCTTCTCTTTACCTTTTTGAATTGAAAACAGCAATGCAATAATTTAGACCTATTAATCTCTAACACAGTCACAGTTTGTCACAAAGTAGATAAACATGTAGTTCCCACTCAAAGTGTGCATTTTTAATAAGCCCAGTGTGTTTATAGAAGGTAACTGTATTTCATTCCTGGGCTGTGTAGAGTGTGGCATTATTTCCCTTGGTGAGATTTTTGATGACACAGGACTCAAAATGTTTCAATCGCTGAGGCCCACATTTTCTATTCCATCCTCCTCATTTTCTTTTAATCAGATCTTGTGTCTCCTCTGCTCATGCTCTTTTAACCTTTTCTCATTCTCTCTCTACTAATACTAAACCTGCCTTTTAACGCAAAGCTACCCTTAGTCCTTGCCCATTCAGTCAGTCTGGAAATATCATTTGTCAGTGTATATTCCTCTTGATTGGAACCTGATTTCTGAAAACATCACTTTGGATTGAAAAATGGACATTTGATATTTGTGCATCATTATTTTACCCTACAATAAATATTTTACTATGGGCCTCTCTAATGGTTCCCTTAGCATTCTTTGTTCTTCTAGGTACAAATTACACTTTACTTATGTACTGGGGACCTCCTAAGTTTTAGCCTTTTAGTGAGAGATCTAGCAGCCATACCACATGCACTTCAGAACAGGTAATCCACCTAAAGCTAAGCTATGATGGGAGATCATCTAGGAAAAAGCTTGAGTTGCTGCTGGAATAAGTGTTTGTGACACCAGCAGGGGGCCCTTACCTTGTAGTCTGAATGTAGATCCATATGCCCCAGAGCAGAGACAGGGACACTGTGCTGTCAAAATGGAGCTGTCCTTCTGATGAGATGTAAAACCGAGGTCCTGAAACTCTGTAGTCATAAAAGATCCCTGGGCATTTTTCATAAAGAGTAGGGTGGCCTGGTCATTCTGGCTTCCTCATCATTCCCTGTCTCTCTTTTGCTAACTTTCTCTCTCACCTCTTCAGCACCTAATAAATAATGTGTGGTGAGTGTACTGGTGAAAAAATGGCTGTTGGAACAATTTTCAGGTGGATGCTGCATGTTGACGGTAGTTGAAGTAGTCCCCCCCACTTTATGTTAAGGTGTCTAGAGGTGTCACACTACCTTCTGTTTTCTCCATTATAATACCCTTTACGCCACAAGTGTTTCTTCTCTTAGATCAGGGGTGGCGAACTCCAGGCCTGGAGTGCCACAGTGGCTACAGGTTTTCATTCTAACCCTTTTCCTAATCAGTGACCAGTTTTCACTGCTAATTAACTTATTCCCCATCACTTTAATAGCCCTGTTAGAAGAGTTCAGCCCTCTGAATTGATTCCTTTCTTCATTAAATGACAGCCAAGCAGAAATAAGATGTGAAACGAGCTAACAGATGACCAGATAAACTGGGGCTTCAAACTCCAACCAGTTTCACTCCAATCACTTTCTTAATGAGAAGCCAATTCTTGCTGTTAATTAAATCCATTATTTAATTCCATGGCTTGTTGCTGCTTTCATATTGCCACAACACACATTTCGAAAACTGTTGCTTTTCTGTTCTTTCTAAGAGCACCGTCAAAATGTTTTGGTGACATGTGAGATCAACCTTAGCAAGACCATCACCTCTCTTTAATTTCAGATATTGTGTAATGGGCACAGGGGAGCTGGTCATGTGGTGGCTTGTTTTGTGTCTCATTATTGTTTGGCTGCTAATTAAAGAAATAGAAACAACTATGGGGGCTGAGTCAAGTTAATTAAAAGAAGTAATCAGCAGCAAAAACTGGTCACTAATTAAGAAGATGGTAAGAATGAAAACCTGCAGCCATTGTGGCACTCAAGGTCTGGAGTTCACCACCCCTGTCTCTTTCCAGCAGATATAATTCTCTTTTGGCACAATTACTGAAAAGTAAGCACTAGTTTTAAGTTAAAAATCTTGTGACTTTCTATCTGTTTACTTCTGTAAATCTTCCTTCTACAACCTTATACTTCTCAAACTATCTGTTGCCATAACTAATAGTGCACCCAGACCAAATATTTTTAAGCAGCAATCCTATATGAACATCTTTTTTGTACTGGCTTGGATGAGAGCTCTGACATCCACATAGTATTTATTGGTGTCTCATACAGCTGCCTTTGCTACACTGCTAGCTTACACTGCTTTAGCACATACCGGGTCAATATATTAGGATTTTGATGCCCTGTAAAATGAAGAAGACTGCTAAATAAAAAAAAAACAGGTGCGAGTTCTTTTTGTCCACAACATATTGTATATTTAGTTATTCATCACTCATTTATATCTATTTAGTCTGTGTAAAGTGTCTTATTTTTATTAGGATTTCAGTTTTCTAAGCCTTGTGCAATCATTTAATTTAAAAAGCAATGCCTCACATTCAGATATTCTATTGCTTTTGCAATCCTTATTTATTTTTTCCTCTACCATCTTAACTCTGATAATGAAGTTTTAATGATTTCGTTCAAAGCTGCCCAACAAATAAAGGTAGTATATTCCAATTACAAATATTGGTTTGTTCAGTATTATATTTTGCTTACTGCCCTTAAACAGCATTGAAGCTACCCAGTCCACAAACCAACATTCTGAATTCACTAGTCAGTCCAGGAAAGTATTGCCAAAATTCCCCCTGGGGGCATATAAGATTTTATAAAGTTCTATCTACAGTATACAGTATACCTTTACATTTTTAGCATTAAGCTTCCTCATTTGGATTTGAATAAAACACAGAGACACATGGTGATAAATCAATAAGTACTGGAAATCAGAGCTGTTAGATCAGCAAAGTGTGTGAAACTTTACAAATAGCATGAATACATGATCTGCCCTTTCAGGAATTTACCTGAAATTGACTGACTTCACAAGTATATTCATGTGCCTGTAATTTATTAAAGAAAATCAAAAGTCTGACAGCATGCAGAAAGTGCACATTGTAATATTCACTATTCCAAAGCCTCGCTACATAGCTCTAAGAGAGCAGGCTGCAGTGACAAACTTTGTGACACCTATTTATGGAATTATCATCCAAAATTTCACTGGCATTCATTAAGTCAAATTTAAGATACTAATCTTACCTTTCTATATTGCATTATGAAGAAAAACTACTCTGTAATCTCCCCTTATAAAGTATATACAGTAATACAGCATTTTGATACAAATGTATTGCAATGTACACGTTATTGCACTGTTTATTCCCCATTGAAAATGTAAATGTGGATTAAAGCAAATCGAAGTCACAGAATTGTAATTGCGTAAAGTGGGAAGTGTTGATGTGAAATTCACTAGCAAAACAAACAGGCCGAAAGCCAAAACCACAGACTGTCCTGCTCTGAGTTCTCCCTTTTAACAAAAGGAAGAGTCTGTCAAATCTTACCAAGAAAAATATTGCATGTGAACAAGAGTTTAACTACATATCACAAATAGCTGACTTGCTCTTAAAAATGTCCCCTGTCCTATTGATTTTTAATAGAATACTTGGAGATACACTCCATATAAATTCTGATAACCACATGGAAACTTCCAGTTTTAAATATAAAGTAACAGTACTGCAGAGCTAGTATAAACTATGATTTTCTTTGTTTGAAAACTTTTATCACAAATTGATTTTTGTTCATTTTAACCAATTAGAATAAATGGTTAAAATGATTATATAAACAATACAATGAATTAAAATAAAATCTTTTAGTAGGTCGGCCTTTTGCATCAAGAGTAGACAGCCATGAATCACTCCATCTTGTAGAAAGCACTCCATTAAATGTAACAAAAGTAATGGATTTTGGCACTAATGAAGAGATGAAGAGAAATAGAGCAGAATGATGTCAAAGAGAAAAGAAAACCAGACGTCTACTGTACGCCCATCATGAAGGTTTTGCCCAGTTTATCAAGATGCAGTGTCACATTTATAGCTCCAGTACCACAGTTAAGTACTCTTCTAAGGTCCTTGTGATTTCTCTGTCTGCCCAATAGCTCTGCCCATTCCATCTTTTTTGCAGTGTGCTCCACAACAGCTTAACTTCTGATGCTGAATTGACCAGGATGCTGGCAGATTATGTAAATAAACCTAAGACAGCAGTTAAATCCTGGTTAATTGTTCCTAACTTCAGATTGAGATCTATAGCGTGATATATACTGCTCAAAAAAATTAAAGGAACACTTTGAAAACACATCAGATTGCAATGGGAAAAAAATCCTGCTTAATATCTATACTGATTTGGACTGGGTAATGCATTAGGAATGAAAGGATGCCACATCATTTGAAGGAAATGAAAAATATCAACCTATCAGAGGGCTGAATTCAAAGACACCCTGAAAATCAATGTGAAACAATGATGCGGTAGGCTAGTCCATTTTGCCAAAGTTTCATTGCAGCAACTCAAAATCATACTCAGTAGTTTGTATGGCCCCCCTACGTGCTTGTATGCATGCCTGACAACGTTGTGGTATGCTCTTAATGAGACAACAGATGGTGTCCTGGGGGATCTTCTCCCAGGTCTGGACCAGGGCATTACTGAGCTCCTGGACAGTCTTAGGTGCAACATGGTGGCATCCAATGTACTGAAAAATAATGTTCCAGAGGTGTTCTAGGTCAGGCGAGCATGAGGGCCAGTCAATGGTATCAATTCCTTCATCCTCCAGGAACTGGCTGCATACTCTCGTCACATGAGGCAGGGCATTGTCCTGAACCACGAAGAACCCAGGACCCACTGCACCAGCATAGGGTCTGACAACGGGTCCAAGGATTTCATCCTGATACTTAATGGCAATCAAGGTACCATTGTCTAGCCTGTAGAGATCTGTGCTTCCCTCCATGGATATGCCTCTCCAGATCATCACTGACCCACCACCAAACTGGTCATGCTGAATGATGTTACAGGCAGCATAATGTTCTCCACTGCTTCTTCAGGCCTTTTCATGTCTGTCACATGTGCTCAGGTTGAGCCTGCTCTCAACTGTGAAAAGCACAGGGCACCAGTGGTGGACCTGCTAATTCTGGTATTCTATGGCAAATGCCAATCAAGCTTCACGGTGGTAGACAGTGAGCACAGGGCCCACTAGACGACGTCGGACCATCAGGCCACCCTCATGAAGTCTGCTTCTGGTTGTTTGGTCAGAGACATTCACACCAGTGCCCTGCTGGAGGTCATTTTGTAGGGCTCTGGCAGTTCTCATCCTGTTCCTCCTTGCCCAAAGGAGCAGATACCGGTAATGCTGATGGCTTAAGGACCTTCTAGAGTAACTGCCTGGAATCTCTTCCATGCCCTTGAGGATGTGCTGGGAGACACAGCAAACCTTCTGGCAATGGCACGTATTGATGTGCCATCCTGGAAAAGTTGGACTACCTGTGCAACCTCTGTAGGGTCCAGGTATAGCCACACGCTACCAGTAGTGACACTGACCATAGCCAAATGCAAAACTAGTGAAAAAACAGTCAGAAAAGATGAGGAGGGTAAAATGTCAGTGGCCTCCACCTGTTAAACCATTCCTGTTTTGGGGGTCACCTCATCCATACAGGTGGCACAGTGCTAGTGCTGCTGCTTTGCAGTAAGGAGATTGTGGGTTTGCTTCCTGGGTCCTCCCTGTGTGGATATGGCTTTCAGTAGTGAGAAAAGCACTATATAAATGTAAATAATTATTATTATTATTGTTGCCCCTCTAGTGCACCTGTTGTTAATTTCATTAACACCAAAGCAGCTGAAACTGATTAACAACCCCCTCTGCTACTTAACTGACCAGATCAATATCCCAGAAGTTTCATTGACTTGATGGTATCCTCTGATTAAAAAGTGTTCCTTTAATCTTTTTGAGCAGTATATATATATATATATATATATATATATATATATATATATATATATATATATATATATATATATATATATATATATATATATATATACATATATATATATATATATATAGTAAGAAAGGCACTATATAGCACCCGACCTGAAACAGATTGGACCTGGGAGGCACGTGTTAAAATAAATAAACTTTTATTTCTCTTCGTCTGTGGGCTATGCCTTCCCCGTACCCACAGACACAACACAGTCCCAAGCACACACAAGTAACAAAGCACATAAGCACATTTCTCTCTTCCACCACCACTCCTCCACAAGCTTAGTCCTCCTCCTCCCGACTCTGGCCGCTGTGTGGTGGTCACTGGCTCCCTTTTATCAGGCACCCGGAAGTGCTCCAGGTGGTTGATTGCCGACATCTGGCTGCACTTCCAGGTAAGGCGAAACCAGTGCCCAAAAGGGGCCAGCTACTCCTGTTGCAGCATCCCCTGGCGTCACCTGCGGAACCCCACAGAGCTGCACAGAACTCCAACCCCCATGAAGCCCTGGGAGAGTCCGAGGCACCGCTGCAACCCAGAGAGGCTGCCATCTAGTGTCCTGAGCTTCCTACCCTTGTCCCCCTGGCAGATGTGGTGAAGGGGCATCCCGGCCAGGCATGGGCCCCGGCCATCCGTCACAATATATATATATATATACAGTATATGTAAAAGCTAAAAAGTCCTCACGGCATCTGAAAACAGTGTCATCTAGGTGTTCCAGGCGTATTTGTACTTCTGATAGCCACTGCTCATTTCAAAACAAGACAACCTGCCCTACAGCATGTAATATACTGAAAAGTCCACCCTATCAGAACTCACTTAATTCCCTGTGAGTCCACCACAATACCTTCCTTATTCAATTCTCACTGCTACCTGATGGGTTTCTGCTAATCCCCATTCATTTACCAGAGTGAGTCCCTCTTATGCACAGCCTATGATGGCCCCTACCTCTGTCCTGGGCCATGCCTACTACTCTACTATTGGTAACCCAACTCAAACAGTCAGTTTTATAATGTAAATTAAAATACTAAAATGTAACAAAATAGTCTCTCTTATTGTTAGAAAAAATATATACATTGAATAGTATATATAAAGTTTATGATAACTAACCATTTCCATTCATTTATGTTTTTGGTGAATCCCATTTCAAGAAAATACAGCAGAAGTGTAACTACAGGGGAAATCTGTAACATTTCCTTTCTACTTCCTCTCCGAGTGCTATCATTCCTTGAAAGTTTTATTCTAAGAATATTCTTTAGGCAAAATGTGGGAGGTCCGACTTATGTTCTTAAATTGTGGCCATGCTCATACTTGAGACAGAAAACAGTTAACAGCATCAAGAAGGATCTCCTCACGTTTGAAGTTCTGATAATGAAAATCTTTGTGTTCACCATTGTCATTGCACTTCTCTGCATAGCACAGGAAAGCAAAGCCAGTAAGTCTTTTTGGATTTGTTTTAGTGTTATATCACCATGTGGCTTATTCATAATTTGCTCTGTGTTGTGTACTTGAGCTATGACTCAGTGTCAATTGTTATTAGTATTAATTTAAAACTGAGCCGGGGTTTAGTTTATTTGAGTTTTTTATTCTTTTTCTTAACTGCATTTTGTAATGGGTCTTACTAAGAAAGGAGGAAGGATAAAAGCAGATCAAACGTGTATTTCTGCAATCATCTAAAATTTGATTCATTTTTTTACTATACATATAACAGGTCAGTGAAATGGCACATAAGGATTGTTGATATACAAACCTAAGCAAAAGAGTTGAAATTCTTAATGGCCTTAATTATCGTTCATTATTATATTTAAATATACATATCATTCAAATTTGATTGCACATTTACAGTATACATTATATTGATGAAAGTCCAGTCTCTCACACATGTGCAGTGTAATCTGAAGTTTGTACATGTTCAAGGAACTGAACAGCAAAAACAAGTACCTAGCATTATTAATTATAATTTAATTATTTGATATACTATGTAGTATTTTGGCATGTATTAATCAGTACTTTATTTATTATTATCTCCCTGAGGTATCTGGTGCTGATAAGGTTTGGGGTACCAAAAGGCCTATGGTCTCCCCAGTACAAATGCAAAATCTGGCTGATGTAGGTTTAACTGTGTGGATTTGCATACCAGACAAACACACACACAAACCCAAACGCACACTCTTTTTTCTATTTTAGGTACACATATAAAGTAAATGTTTTCACTGCTTTTTTCCAGGTGAGTCATCACAAATTGCTACAGAATGTTGTTTTACATTCATCAGCAAACAACTTTTTATTGAAATTCCAGTTGACATAGATTCAACAGGATGGATTTGCATATCGGACATACATACACACACACATATGCAAATTCAGCTTTATATATTAAGTACTTCCAGTATATAAAGTAATCTGATTTTTTCACTGCTTTCTTTACAGGTGAAGCAGTACACACTCCAAAAGAATGCTGCTTTACATTCCTAACCAAACCACTACCTAAAAGAACAATTGAACGTTTTGAAGTAACAAGTAGCAAATGTCCTGTAGCTGGAGTGATGTAAGTATATTGTGTCCTGCAATTTATTTAAATATTTGTATATCTGAAAAATATAATTTTGTATACATCAAAAATTAACAGAAATGTTGTTGCACTTATTATTTGAGACATAGATGTGATTTTATGGTCATTAACAACAAAAAAGTTAAAGCACTGTAATATTAAAAAGTTTATATTGTAAATTTTAACTAACTAATAACTAAGATCATAGGGTAAGATTTAAAATGCCTGCATTACAAAATGAAAACCAAGGAGCCATTGCATTTTTTCTTGAACATAGAAATTGTGGGGTGCAACATCATGACAAACTCGTAAAAGGGTTGTACACGAAATCTCCGGAATTTGATCATAACAGATGAAGGTTTTTGTCTTAAACAAACATGAAGGAAAAAGCAATCTGATGCTGTGCAAAAATGTTGAGATTAGAGGCCCAGAAAGAGTGAAGAGCAGCTCAGTAGAACACAACAGTGGGGTATAGGACATAGTCTCCCATGTGAGCCCCAATTTGAAATACAGAAGTTCAGAAAATGGATGGAAGGGCAAATGGGTAATATGGCATAAGCTTCTTTAATATTTATTTATTTAACATTATTTTGGGAAGTCAAGAATAATACAATTAAAAAAGAAAATGCAATAAAAAATAGACTACTTACATTGAGATGCTAAGAAGAATTTTGTAAGGATCCAGTAATGAAAACAGAAAATGAATTTGCTCTAAGAACAGCAGATGTGAGTCCATATTGGTTTGATCATCGCAGGACAGTTTCATTTTCATTTTTCAGTTTCATTCCATTATATTTGTTTTTTTGGATTCCATTATAATCCTAACTCAGTTTTTTTAGAAAAGAATAACATTTTCACACAATTTGCCTGATTTTGCTTCCACTTAGCATTTTTTTGTGTTTTTCAGATTTTACACTAAAAAAGGTAAAAAAGTCTGTACAAAGCCACATGAAGAATGGGTAAAGAAACACATTGCAGTCCTTGACAATTCACAAAAAAAGAAGTAAAAAGGAGGAAGAAAAGATTTAGAAAGGAAATTCTTGGACATATTAGAAAAATGTACAGTCCTTTGAAATACTAATTAAAAGGCTGCCTAATGAAGGCTTCAAAACAAAATCCAAAGACTTTTGTAAGAAGAACAAATGAACATCTGGAGAAAGAAGAATAAAAATCTTATTTGGGATTCCATATCTACTCTTTGTGGTCCTGCCTTCATTTTAAATGTTGAATTCTTCCTGTGACACAGTTAAAGCATATAAATGTGCAAACACTTTAAATTGTATTTACAGGCAAGTTGTAAGAGCATATAAAATGCTTTCAAACATGAACTTTTTTAAATTTTAAGGGAAACCTATTGCTAATTCATGTAACAAAATATTATTGTAACTCAACAGCTAAAAATTGTATGATATTGTAATTTGTATCTGAATTTAAATATTCAATTTAAATTTACTGTATTTAAATTAAGTGTATTGCTTTATTCTATTTTGTTTTCATTCTCATCTGTTTCTGTTATTTTTACTATTTCTACTGATACTTTGTAATTTTATGAGTCTTAATTTGTTGCATTATTTTTTATGGAGCCTTTACTGTAAAGGTCACTACAAATAATAAAGTTTTATTTATTTATAAGCACAATCACATTAACACAGATTATGTATTTGTGTGAATTTATGAGGAAGATAGTGAAAATCCTCTACCAGGGATGGGATGATATCAAAATTTCATATTACAATTATAGTGAACAAAATTATCATGGTTTTCTGTATTATCATGGTATTATTAAGATAGATAGATAGATAGATAGATAGATAGATAGATAGATAGATAGATAGATAGATAGATAGATAGATAGATAGATAGATAGATAGATAGATAGATAGATAGATAGATAGATACTTTATTAATCCCAAGGGGAAATTCACATACTCCAGCAGCAGCATACTGATACAAAAAACAATATTAAATTAAAGAGTAATAAAAATGCAGGTAAAAATAGACAATAACTTTGAATAATGTTAACATTTACCCCCCCCGGGTGGAATTGAAGAGTCGCATAGTTTGGGGGAGGAACGATCTCCTCAGTCTGTCAGTGGAGCAGGACAGTGACAGCAGTCTGTCGCTGAAGCTGCTCTTCTGTCTGGAGATGACACTGTTTAGTGGATGCAGTGGATTCTCCATAATTGATAGGAGCCTGCTTAGTGCCCGTCGCTCTGCCACAGATGTTAAACTGTCCAGCTCCATGCCAACAATAGAGCCTGCCTTCCTCACCACTTTGTCCAGGTGTGAGGCGTCTTTCTTCTTAATGCTGCCTCCCCAGCACACCACCACGTAGAAGAGGGTGCTCACCACAACCGTCTGATAGAACATCTGCAGCATCTTATTGCAGATGTTGAAGGAAGCCAGCCTTCTAAGGAAATATAACCTGCTCTGTCCTTTCTTGCACAGAGTATCAGTATTGGCAGTCCAGTCTAATTTATCATCCAGCTGCACTCCCAGATATTTATAGGTCTGCACCATCTGCACACAGTCACTTCTGATGATCACGGGGTCCATGAGGGGTCTGGACCTCCTAAAATCCACCACCAGCTCCTTGGTTTTGCTGGTGTTCAGGTGTAGGTGGTTTGAGTCGCACCATTTAATAAAGTCATTGATTAGGTCCCTATACTCCTCCTCCTGCCCACTCCTGATGCAGCCCATGATAGCAGTGTTGTCAGTGAACTTTTGCACGTGGCAGAACTCCGAGTTGTATTGGAAGTCCGATGTATATAGGCTGAATAGGACCGGAGAAAGTACAGTCCCCTGTGGCGCTCCTGTGTTGCTGACCACAATGTCAGACGTGCAGTTCCCAAGACGCACATACTGAGGTCTGTCTTTAAGATAGTCCACGATCCATGCCACCAGGTATGAATCTACTCCCATCTCTGTCAGCTTGTCCCTAAGGAGCAGAGGTTGGATTGTGTTGAAGGCACTAGAGAAGTCTAGAAATATAAAAATATGGCAAATAAAAACCTCCAATACAGATTGAATTAATTTCACTCAATTTTACATTCTCATTTAATATAACAAAAATTCAGTGTCTCAGATGTTTTAAATCATCTGTTTAACATCAGGTGTTATACATACATAAACTACACATAACTTACTTAGGAAGCATTTATGCCCAATTTGCAATAACCAAAGCATATAAAATGGAGATTTTTAACAATTTCAGAACACCAATATAAACCACTCAGACTGCTAACTGCTAACATTAAAAGATCACAAATGTAAACAAATCAAATGAGCAGCAGTGATTTAAATCTCTTCATTGAGAAATTAAGTGCTTGTGGTCTTATGGTCTCCACCTACATATATTCAGTTACCTTTACTAGTCTATTGACATGTACAAATGTCAACATATTTACTTTAATCTGTGACCTGTCAGAATAAACAATATGTCCACTAACTTGCTGTGAACAGTCTCTCTGGTGGTACACTGGCTATTGGAATGCATAAAGGCTCGGCAACCTTGGTTAGATGAGGTAGCTCTAATGCATGGCTCTTCCACCACATCAATTGATCATCTTCTGCTTGAATGGATGGCCATGAAAGATAAATTAAATGTATATGAGATTTTTAATCCGAGCAAAACCTGTATCCACTTCTGTCTATGAATCTGCTAATTAAAAATGGGTGATAAAATTTAGCAGAACATTCAGCACATTCAGATTCAAAGATGGATGTTTGGTCAGATGGTTGTTCCAATTTTATTGTCTATCCAAAAGTGCCATTCACACAGAGTTTATGCATAAATCTCCTGTGATTAATTCTCACACTAAAAATAATACTTTAATGTTGCATGTAGAGATTATGAATCATATTTAGCCAAACATCCAGACTTGGAAAAAAAATCGAGAATGTAAATAAAATATGCTGAGAATTTAAAAAAAAAAATTTCCATCCATACCATACTATCTTTAATGTCATATCAGTTTCTAACCCACTTAATCCAACTCAGGGTCGTGGGGGCATGGAGCCCATCACAGCTAGCACAGAACGCAAGGCAGGAATTAAAACCCTGGATAGTACTGTCTTTAATGTCAGCTTTCTTCAAGCAAGCCACAGTAATTTTCTTCTTCCCAAGAGAGCAGTTTTGGAAGTGTAATTTCTTGCTTGGGGCTAGGGCATGCCTCGATTTAGTTTAAGATGGATGATTGGTTGAGTTTCTGCTAATGAGTGAGTCCATCTCATGCATAGTCTGTGATGAGGCCTGTACCTAACCTGTGCCATGTTGTTTTGCTCTTGGCAACCCCTTCTTATTCAGTTGATATCAAAATTATATTGAACAGATTACATTTATGAAACTGGAGTTCTTTTACTCTTCCAATCAGCCAACACCCTTTTATTGAAAGGCAAAGCTGCAAAAATACCCAGTCTGTCCTGTTAACATCAACCACAAGATAGGATTCAGCCATGGATGATGTACAGTAGCTGTCTATCAGAGGTCACATTAAAACAAGATCAATTTAGAATTGCCAAGCTTCATTTGAGACATGATATAAACATTTGAGCACTTTAGTACTGGATGAACATTTTATTTTATATACATACATTACTGTTAAAATGTCTAGACAAAACAGAAGTTTTCTTTTTTTTTTTTACTGAAATTGATACCTTTTATTCTCAATGTACCAGATAGATAGATAGATAGATAGATAGATAGATAGATAGATAGATAGATAGATAGATAGATAGATAGATAGATAGATAGATAGATAGATAGATAGATAGATAGATAGATAGATAGATACTTTATTAATCCCAAGGGGAGATTCACATTAGATTGATTTAAAAATATAACCACGGAATTACTAGTGTTTATAATGGGTATTAGTGCTTGAAATTATTGATTTTTAATATATTATTCACACATGCTGCAAAGCTCCATTTTTAGCAGCCATTCCTTGAGCTGGTCCTGGTTATGACATTAAACTGTATCCGCCCTGCAAACAGTCTTCCAAATTGCAGGGAAAACTTGGGGGTTGGTGGCAGGATGAGCACTCCAGCCATCGTAAAAAACGTTATGCAGCTCTGAAATGACAGACAGGACTTCTTTCTGCTCTCCACGGAGTAGCTCTGCTGCAGCCGCCCATAGGAAGCTTCATCCCATTTGGGCCAGGCCTGTTGTGGATCGGAACTGGTGTGATGCTGAGGTGTTGCCCGCTGCACAGTAGCATTTGGGTCCCAATTTTAAGCGGCTTATCTGAGTAGGTGCGTGGAATGTCTTGTCTCTCCGGCATGATGATCATCTTCCTCTGCTGTCGGAGGAGCTTCATTAACTCCGCATTTCAGTGGTGGCACTCTCTGAGGTGCACAGACTTGGGACTGGCCAGATCTCTGTAAGCAGGTACACCTTTTATTGGTCTGGTCACTCTGATGGCTGTCATACTCAGGGAGTAACTGTTGCTATGGAAGATCGGTCCTTCTGATGGTGTCTGATGTCACTCCTGTCAACAAGCATACTATGAGACTCAGATTAAGGCACTCCCTGAAGAGTCAGCTTGATGGCAACTCCGGTCTGTACCAGGAACCGAGAAGGACGGCTGCGAGGGCTCTGATGGCAGATAAGGAGGCTTGCATGGATTGGGTGCTGGGCAGAGTTGTGGGGTCCAGCGGCTGTGGGGTATCTGTTGGTGAAGAAAGATTCCCTGATTTCAACTTTGCAGATAATGCTGTGATCTTCACAGAGTCAATGACGGCTCTGATCGGGGCTCTGGAGAGGCTGAGCATGAAGTCTGAGTGTTTGGGCTTGCGAGTGGCCACGATAAAAACCCAGATCCAGGCCTTTAATGACCTTGTGGGCATAGCCATCAGCAGCATGTCTGTCTGTGGAGAGAGTGTTCACCTTGTCGAAAGGTTTACTTACCTTGGCAGCGACATTCATGTCTCTGGTGACTCTTCCTATGAAGTCAGTAGACAGATTGGGAGCATGGGGGTTCGTGAGATTGCTGGAAAAGAGTGTGTGGCACTCCTGATATCTTTACAAAAAAGATGAACGTCCAAGTCTTTAGAATCCTGCTGCTTCTGTTTTGCTACATGGTTGTGAGATATGGATGCTATCCAGTGACCTGAGACAAATACTGGACTCTTTCAGTACTCTGAAGAGAATTCTTGAATACCACTAGTTTGACTTTGTGTTGAATGAGCAGTTGCAAAGGCGGTCCAGAATGAGGCACATTACCTGCATTGTGAGGGAGCATCAGTTATGGCACTATGGCCATGTGATGTAATTCCCCAAGGGTGATCTGGCTCACAGGATCCTCATTTTTGAGATCTCAAGTTGCTGGACCAGGCCAGGTGGATGTCCATGTAACAGCTGGCTGCAGCAGATAGATGGTCATTTCCCTTTTGGAAACTGGACCGCATGTCTTTGTGGGGGTTTGCCAAAAAGGATCCCGAGCTGTTTTGTCATGTGGTAGGTGTGACAACGTGCTGCATGACCTGACCTGATTCCTTGAGTGCCCTAATGGTAAATACCCTTAGCTTATCTTTTATTAGTCATGTTTACATGCTAATTAGTAATAAGAGAAACAGTTCTAATTGCATTAGCAAGACAGAAGTTTATTATTCTGTTCACGTGGGTTGCAAAGTACTGGCATTCCTAAAGTTCAGCTCTGGGTTCACAAAGGGTTAAAAAGAAACACTTTTCTCGAGAAACATGTTAGTCTATGGTGTTCTTACAGAATGAAGGCTATCCAATGTGACAGAGAGTTCCTTGGACTTCATGGCTTGTTTTATGTCCTGACATACAGTATGAAATGTGGGACTTTATATACACAGGTGTGTGCTTTTCTAAACTATTCACATTCATTTTGCCACACATGGATACCAGTCAAATTCTAGATACATCAAGGATAATTAAAGCAAACAGGATGCATCTGACCACCATTTAGAGTGTCATAGCAAAGAGAATGAATATTTATTTGAATAAGAGATTAAGGTTTTTTCATTTTTGATAAATTTGAAATACTTCCTGAAATCATTTTCAACTTGTCATATTAGGTTATTGAGTGCAGGTTGATGGGCAATGTAGGATTTAACACAATCAATTGCAATGCAGTGCTAGTAATTAATTCAATAATTTGGCAAGGCTCCTTTCTCGGTTGTAGTAGGTGGGTCTCCAGCCATTAGACTTGTACAAAGGTAACTGAAGTGACAGAATAATATGATTTATTGATAAACACAAGGATTATAGAAATATGATAACTGCATATTAGAACATTAGAACAGTCTAGACGTGAACAGGCCATTCAGCTCAACAAAGCTCGCCAATCCTACCCAATTAATTCTCCTAAAATAACATCAAGTCTAGTTTATGAAAGTCCCTAAAGTCCTACAGCCTACTACACTACTTGCTTCATGTGTTTGCTGCATCTGTTCAATTTTAGGCTGCATCCATACTCTTCCAAAATACTAAGAACTGTATTATATCATGGCCACTTTATCCTAGTGGTTCAATCACTTCTAAACCTTCAATTCTATCTTGATTATTAAAAAATACTAAACTGAGACAGGCTTCACCCACAATTGGCGCTTTAACATACTGTTTTAAAAAACAGTCAGTTATTACTTCTGCTCCTGCTCCTGCTCTTGTGCTCTGCTATATTCAAAGTTAATATTTGGGTAGTTAATGTCCCCCATGACTATAATATTATACCCCCCTTGACATATAAGACAGGACACAAACAGACTAGACAGATAAACATATCACATACAGATGTTGGCTGTTTACTTGGTATTTAGAGTTCTAGTTTATCTTACAATACTGACTCTTTAAAGATGATGTCCAGTGTTGTATGAGAGTTGTTACTTTTGTTTGCTGCTTCCGGGTTCAAGTGGAGGATTCTTCTTATGTTGGAGTGCACTCTTTCTCTTTACTTTATGATCCTTTGTATATGGTGTGCTGTGCTTTCTTCAGATAGGCCCTTTTCTGTGTCATTTGCAACAACTTAGAAAAAACATTACTCTTTGTGAGAGTTTAGATGCTGAAGTTCCCCTTCTTAAAGTAATAGGTTCTTCTCAGCCTTTTCAGTTCACAAACTCATAGCTTGGCTTACAACAACAACAACATTTATTTATATAGCACATTTTCATACAAAAAGTAGCTCAAAGTGCTTTACATAATGAAGAAAAGAAAAATAAAAGACAAAATAAGAAATTAAAATAAGACAACATTAGTTAACATAGAAAAAGAGTAAGGTCCGATGGCCAGGGTGGACAGAAAAAACAAACAAAAAAAAAACTCCAGAAGGCTGGAGAAAAAAATAAAATCTGCAGGGGTTCCAGGCCACGAGACCGCCCAGTCCCCTCTGGGCATTCTACCTAATATAAATAAATGGTCATACAGACTTCTGGCTTTTAATCCATCCATCATTGATGGAACATCATGGTGCTTTGAGTAGTACCACCAAAAGGACACCGGAAAAGGAAACAGAAGAGAGAGTAGGGGTTAGTACAGATTTTAGAGCCACCACGAATAGTTATTATAATGAATTGGATATACAGAGTATCAGGATTTAAATTACAGTGAAGTTATGAGAAGGCCATGTTAAAATAATGTGTTTTCGGCAGTTTTTTAAAGTGCTCCACTGTATTAGCCTGGCGAATTCCTACTGGCAGGCTATTCCAGATTTTAGGTGCATAACAGCAGAAGGCCGCCTCACCACTTCTTTTAAGTTTTGCTCTTGGAATTCTAAGGAGACACTCATTTGAGGATCTGAGGTTACACTTTGGAATATAAGATGTCAGACATTCCAATATATAAGATGGGGCGAGATTATTTAAGGCTTTATAAACCATACGCAGAATTTTAAAGTCAATCCTGAATGACACAGGTAACCAGTGTAGTGACATCAAAACTGGAGGGATGTGCTCGGATTTTCTTTTCCTGGTTAGGATTCTAGCAGCTGCATTCTGCACTAGTTGCAAATGATTTATGTCTTTTTTGGGTAGTCCTGAGAGGAGCACGTTACAGTAATCTAGTCGACTGAAAACAAACGCGTGAACTAATTTCTCAGCATCTTTCAATGATATAAGAGGTCTAACTTTTGCTATATTTCTTAAGTGAAAAAATGCTGTCCTAGTGATCTGATTAATATGCGATTTAAAATTTAGATTACAGTCAACAGTTACCCCTAAGCTTTTTACCTCCGTTTTGACTTTTAATCCTAATGCATTCAGTTTATTTCTAATAGCCTCATTGTATCCATTATTGCCAATCACTAAGACTTCAGTTTTCTCTTTATTTAACTTGAGAAAGTTACTATTCATCCATTCTGAGATACAAGTTAGACATTGTGTTAGTGAGTCAAGAGAATCGGGGTCATCGGGTGCAATTGATAAATACAGCTGTGTGCCATCAGCATAGCTGTGGTAGCTCACGTTGTGCCCTGAGATAATCTGACTTAATGGAAGCATGTAGATTGTAAGAGCAGCGGGCCCAGGATAGAGCCTTGTGGAACACCATATAGGATATCATGTGTCTTTGAGTTGTAATTACCACAACTAACAAAGAATTTTCTCCCTGCCAGGTAGGATTCAAACCAATTTAAGACACTGCCAGAGACGCCCACCCATTGACTAAGGTGATTTCTAAGAATATTATGATCAATGGTGTCAAATGCGGCACTCAGATCTAAGAGGATGAGAACAGATAAATGGCCTCTGTCTGCATTTACCCGCAAATCATTTACTACTTTAACGAGCGCAGTTTCTGTGCTGTGATTTGTTCTAAAACCTGACTGAAATTTATCAAGAATAGCATATTTATTGAGGTGCTCATTTAACTGCATAATGACTGCCTTCTCTAGAATTTTACTTAAGAAAGGCAGGTTAGAGATGGGTCTAAAATTTTCAAGAGCAGAGGGATCGAGATTATTTTTCTTAAGTAGGGTTTAACTACAGCAGTCTTAAGACAGTCTGGGAAGACCCCCGTATCTAATGACGAATTTACTATGTCAAGAACATTATCAATTAGCACGCCCGATACTTCTTTGAAAAAATTTGTTGGTATTGGGTCAAGAATGCAGGTGGAGGGTTTCATTTGAGAAATTATTTTATGTAAATCAGGTAAATCTATCCTAGTGAAAAAGTTTAATTTGTTTATAACAGAATTCTGGGGTTTAGGAGGATCCTTAGTGTTGGGGAGATATACTATGTTATTTCTAATATAATTAATTTTTTGATTGAAAAATACAGCAATAGCCTCACAGGTTTTACTGGAAGTACTTAGGAGGCATTCCTTTGAGTTACCTGGGTTTAACAGACGATCAATCGTCAAGAATAAGACTCTGGGATTACTAGCATTGTTATTTATAATCTTAGAGAAATAGCAGCGCCTCTCAAGACGGACTGTGTTAATGTATTCTGTTATTTTAACTTTTAATATTTCATAGTGGATAGTTAGTTTAGTCTTCCTCCATTTACGCTCAGCTCTACGGCATGTTCTCTTTAAATCGGACACTCTTTGGGTCTTCCATGGTATAACAATGCTAGAAGATTTTTTAACTGTCTTTTCAGGTGCAACTATATCAACAGCAGCTCTTACCTTAGTATTAAATCTTTCCACCTTACTATTTACATTATCCTCGCTATTATAGTTGGCACTATAAACGGACTGATTGCTTAGAATGTTTGTAAGTTTTAAAGCTGCTGATGAGTCAAAGAAGTGTTTTTTAACAATATGCTTCTCATGAGTGTTTTCTATCATTATTTCTATATTAAAAAGTAGAAGAAAATGGTGTGATAGACCCGTATCAATGACCTGCTTTATATCACACTGATTATCTATATGAAAATTAAAGTCACAGACTATTAAAAGTTTGTCATAGTTCGTAATTAAAATTGACATTAAGTCAGAGAATTCCTCAAAAAAAGACGCGTTGAATTTTGGAGGTCTATACACGGATAATACTAGAACATGAGAATCTCCATGAATAACAAGTGCGAGATACTCAAAGGACTTGAATTTACCAAAACTGACATCTTTACATTTTAACAGTTTTGAGTAAATGTTTGCCAAGCCGCCACCTCTTTTTCCTTGGCGATCTGCATGAGTAAAACTGTAATTTGGAGGCGCAGATTCGATTAAAACAGCTGCGCCATCTGAGCTAAGCCACGTTTCACGTGCAATAAAACCTATTTTTTTATCACTAATAAGATCGTTGATAAAAAACGTCTTGTTAGTTAAAGCTCTAACATTTAATAGTGCCATATTTAATGTTTTGGAGGGGCAGAGATGAATACTATGTGCGTTATTGATATTTGGAACTGGAACTAAGTTATTTTTATTACCGCCACACTGTGTGTATTTTTTGTTTAATCTATAATCTGTTTTTATAGTTTTAATACATTGTTCATCTAAAGTAGTAATTTTAATTAAATTATTGGTGTTTATGCCATATTGCCTATATTTTCTATGTGCATTGAGACTGGTTATTACAGTATTTATGTTGTGCACTTTTATGGAAGATTTTATTAAACAATTATCATGTCCTAGCACGGCAGTAGCATTTCGGAAGAGGTTAAGAGCAGAGATAGATAGTCAAGATAAACGAATTACCTTAGATATGTTTTCGGAGAGGACCCGGGCGCCGAAACTGTTCGGATGCAGGCCATCTCGCTTGAAGAAACGCGGTCTTTCCCAAAAGAGGTCCCAGTTGTTGATGAACCCGATGTCTTGATTCTTACAGAAGCCCTGCAGCCAGTTGTTTAATCCTAGCAGACAACTGTAGTATTCGTTTGATCGTCTGACAAGAGGTAGTGGACCCGAAATGAAGATCTTTGCCGATGGGGTCCTCTCCTTCGTGTCTTTAATTAATGCTGCGAAGTCAGCCTTGAGGATTTCCGATTGTCGGTGCCTTATATCGTTTACGCCGGCATGCAAAACAATTGCTCCAACTGCCCTGTTCTTGTGCTTCTCGTAGATTGCCGGCACACGTCTCATCACATCTCGGACACGAGCACAGGGAAAACAAGAAACAAACGATTTTCTATTAGGGCATGCGATATTGAGGTTTCTAACAATAGAATCACCTACCACTATTACATCACCAGGGACTGAAGGCGAACTGGGGACGCTGAGAGGGTCAAACTGGTTCTGAGTTAAGATGCTTGCCTATGCCGATGGAGGTGTTCTGGCCTTGAACCCCTGCCTGCATAGCTGAAATACGCCGAGGTCATCATCGGTGTCGTCGTCGCTCTTATGAGGCGCGGGGGTGAAGTTCACTTGAGCGGCACAACGCGGGGTTGATGTTACGCCGATTACAGATGGCGAGGACGGTTTATCCAGCAGCCGAGCCTTCAGATCTCTAAGGTATCTTCGTCTGGACAGGAGTTTCTGCATCTGTTTGTCGAGTGACTGGAGTTCTTCTACTACGACTGCAACGCAATTCATCTCACGGTCGGCCATTGTCTGCTTCTGCTTCCGCTTCCACTTCGTGCCCTAGGAAGAATGAGAGAGAGAGATTGGTTAGGCTCCAGAGAGAGTGTTAGTATCAGGTCCCTAAACAGAGAACAGGTCATCAGCTTTTTAGTTTCAGAGAGAGGTCATTTTGGAGAATGTGAGAGCAGAGCGCCCCAGACAGAGCTCCCCGAGGGAGTCCAGAATGTTGAGTGAGAGTGTGTGTGAGTGTCCCACTGAGAGAATGGGCGCAGCTAGTTTTTAAGAAGACATTCTAACCTCTCATGATTACATTAAAGTCCATTTTAAATTAAATCCACAACACATCAAAGTATGTAGAAAGGGAAAGGGTCTGAATACTTTATAAATCCAATATGTACGGTATGTATAATATATCCACTATAAATATATATGTACAGTATATTGAACGTTTCATTTAAAATTCATAATAACTAAGCACTTCCATTTATTTGTGTTTTCAGGGAAAACAATTTAAAAGAGAACAAACAGTAGAAGAGTGATTACAGTGGAAGTCTGTAACTCTCCCTTTCTGCTTCCTCTCCCGAGTGCTAACATTCCTTGAAAGTTTTGTTCTAAGAATATTCTTTATGCAAAATGATCTCTCTTATGTTCTTAAATGCTGGAAAGTACAATGGAAACCAAAAACAACTCACACGATCAGGTAGGATCTCCTCACATGTGATGTTCAGAAAATGAAACTCTTTCTGTTTGGCATTGTCATTGCACTGTGCACAGCACAGGAAATCAAAGCAAGAAACTCAGTTTGGGTTTGCTTTAAAGTGCTATAATGCCATGGGGCTTTTTGTTATCATGTTCTGTGTTGTTTCAGTCATTTGTCTTTTTTTTAGCATAACTTTACTCTGTAAAAGGTCTTACAATAAATGGAGATATACTGTTTATTTCTGCACTGTCATCATCTCGTAATGTATTTGTTTCTTATTACACTGTTGTTTGTGCTAATAAGACAGCAAAGTGGCACATCAAAAGTAAATTAATGATTGACACAGAAACCTAAGTAAAATAATTGACATTATTAATGTCTTATTGTTCATTACTATTAATAAATGTACTTTTTATTTCACCACATTATTCATATTATATAGCAAAATTACAATATAAATGTCCAGCCTATCACAAATGTTCAGTATACTTTCAAGTCTGTACATATGCAAGGAACTAAATACTAGTACCTAGTATTATCAACTATCATTTTATTATTCTATACACTATATAGAATTTTGGTGTGTTAATTAGTACTGTATTTATTATTTCTTCTTTCGGGTAATGATCAGGTTTGGGGAACCAAAAGGTGGAAGCATCGACTAAATTTTAAATTGAAACATACAGTAGTCAACAGCTTCCCCTGTAGAAATGGGGAATCTGTGCAAAATGTGGAGGACATAGGCTCAGTGGTGTAGCTCTGCATACCAGACAAACACACACCCAAACACATATTCAGCTTTATATATTAGGTACATCCAGCATGTAAAGTAATTACTGTATATACTCACGGAAAAGTTCTCCTGTGGATAAGTTGGGACTTGATTTTACCATATAATTTCTGTTATTTTATAATGTCAGATGTATAAGTCAAATGCAGAAAACTCACGCTATTGGTCTAAGAGATTATGATATGCTAACGCCCACCTGCGAGAGTAACCACGGAGCACACTGCCTTTGTTTTTTCTATGTATTGTGCCTACGTGACCACATGGTGATACCCAAACTATTCTGAAGTGACGTTTGCACTGATTAGTGTTTGTTGTATCTCACACCCTCATACACCTTTATCGTAAGAGCATCCCTTATCTACGATGGAGTGTTTGGTCAGAAGAAAATATGAAGCTGGTTTTAAATTAAATGTCGTTGAAGTAGCAAAAGAAATTGGTAACTGAACTGAAGCAACAAAATTCGATGCATCTGAGAAACTGATACGAGATTGAAGGAGGCAAGAAGATGTAAAAAAAAATGTGTCACATTTTTTGAATGGGCGTATAAATCGTAGTCCGATTTTATGATCGATTTTTTGTGTTTCAAGACCCGACTTATATGTAAGTATATACGGTACATTTTTTACTGTTTTCCTTCCAGCGGATTTAGTGCAAACTGCTAAACAATGCTACTTTACATTAACCACCAAATAACTACCAAATTGAGTCATTCGACATTTTGAAGTAATAAGTGATAAATGTCCTATAGCTGGAGTAATGGAAGTATATTGGATTTGCAATTTTAATGTCCTGCAATGTACAGTATTTAAATAATTGCACATTACATAATTATAATTTATTAGATATGTAAAACAAGGGGTATTGTTGTGTTTATCATTGTGACTTTAAGACTTAGTTCTGATTTATGGTCATTATATGATCTAATAACAAAAATGAGAAAGTAACATCATAAAGTTATCATTGTGATTTTCATGTTCTGATGAGGTTGTCTGAGGTGAATGACAGGCTGATATGATGAAAAATTTTTGGAGTGCCAACCCAGTTGTCGCCATTTACTTAAAGGCTTGAACAAAAACAATGCATGATGGCACTAAAAAACAAAACAAATTTGTTGCCACTGTATCACTCTGGCTAAGTTTGCCTGAATGGCTTCTTCAGTTATAGTTAGGCTGTGGAGCTTCTCTGCTTAGGTCACTTGAACAAGAAGTGATGTCCTCCTTCCAGGCAGTCATGCATTTTATGGCCGAGGAATCAGAAGGGGCAGAGTCATTTGACCTCAATGGGTCAGTTTCTCTGCACTGTGGTGGAAGAAGAAGACAACACAGTTAGCGGGAGCGCCCCACCTTGGCTTGGGGTGATGGTACATGCCTGGGTGGAACTGGGAGGGTGACCCTGTGACGTGCATATATGACACAGGATTACCATGTAGTGCAAGATTGAAAATGCCTACATTGCAAGATAAAAACAAAGGACACATTTTATTTTGCTTGAATGTAACATTTTGGGCACATCACCATGAGAAACTGTTAAAAGTTTTGGAAATTAAATCTCCAGAATTTGATGATAAACAGGTTGAAGTGTTTGCCTGAATCAAATTAGGAAGAGAAATCAATCTGATGATATGCAAAAACATTGAGATTAGAGGCCCAGAAATAATGAAAAATAGCCTTTCAGCCCTGAACTGAAATAAACATAAGGCCCATTTCATATATAGTATTTATTAAAGTAATATTATTTTAAGAAGCCAAGAATAATACGATACAAAATTAAATATAATTAAAAAGACTGGGTACATCGAAATGCTAAGAAGAATTTGGTAAGGATCGGGTCATAAAGGTGGAATATGAATTTATTCTGCTCACAGCAGGAATGGGTTAAGCAGAGTATCAGCATGGCCATCGCAGAACATTTGTTTTGAGAAATATACATATTATGGTCAGCGGAGTCTCAAGATTCATAAAATTTGCCAAACAAACTTCTGGTGGGCACACTGGAAAAGCGGGCAAAGTTCTGGAGTTGAATTTTACAGTTAATGTAACAGTCACTGTACAACAACACATACTCACTTAAGATTCCTGTCCTTAGGCTTCATAAGCAATATGAATTATGCGGTTTGTTATATATGTAAAGATTTATCCATTCTATTTTATTTGTTTTTTGGATTTTAGTATACATATTTCCACTTTTTAGAAAATAGGTATATTTGAAACAGTTTTTGCCTATGATTTTAACTTCTGAGCATTTTACATAAAAAAGGTTATAAAGAATGGGTAGAGAACTGATTTGCAGAACTTGAAAATTCACAAAACAAGAAGTAATGAAGAGCAAATGGAGATTTAAACAGAAAACGTTACCATATTTTACAGTCTTGTGAAAGACTGATCAAAAGGTTGCGTAATGGATCCAGCAAAACAAAATTCAAAGACTGTTGTAATGTAAATAAATGAACTTCTGCAGAAAGGAGAATTGAAATTTTCATTGGGATCATTGACTTACTCTTTGTGGTTCTGCCTGCATTTTAAATGTAAAATTCTTTCTATTGTAAGCTGTGTAAATGGACAGACACTTTAAATCTTCTTTACAGTTAGGGTGTAAGAACATATCAAATATTTTGAAATGTGAAATAATAAGGACCTATAATGATTATTAAAATTTTAAAGGTCACCAAATACAACTTCAAATAAGAAAACATTACTAGAAACCAACTGTTGAAAATGGGATGATATTATGATTTCTATCTTAATTTTGCTTTTCAGTTTATTCTCACTGTAGTTAAATTAAGTTTATTACTTTATTTTCTTTTTTCATTCTCACTCATTTCTTTTCTATTGTTAATATTACTACTTTTTAATGTTATGAGTTTTAATTTTTGCAGTATTTTTTTTTTGTATGGAGCCCTTACTGTAAAGGTCCCTACATATAATAGCACTTTTATTTATTAATAAACACAGTCATTTTAACACAGATTGGGCAGTTGTGTGAATTTATATAGCAATTCTAAAAATTGTCCACAACAATTTAAGTTATAACAGTGATTTAAAGAAATATGTAGTAAATTCAGGGTTTAAAATTGATTTTAAATACCAAAAATTAAATCTATTTTAGTCAACTATAATACCCATGGTAGAGGTTTGTCTGAAATTGAAGAACTTCACCAGTGTCTTCAGGTGCCTATGGTTCCGTGGAAAGCTTTAAAGGTTTGATAGTCTGTATGAATTATACATTTTACTACTCACTTTCCCAAAGCTTCACTACAGTTGTGGCGAAACGTTTTGAGAATGGCATAAATATTAATTTTCACAAAGTTTGCTGCCTCAGTTTTTATATGATGGCAATATGCATATACTCCAGAATGCTATTAACAGTGATCAGATGAATTGCAATTAATTGCAAAGTCCCTCTTTGCCATGAAAATGAACTTAATCCCAGAAAACCCATTTCCACTGCTCTTGTAAAGAAGGCTTCAGGTCGCCCAAGAAAGTCCAGCAAGCATCAGGACCGTCTCCTAAAGTTGATTCAGCTGTGTGATCAGGGCACCACCAGTACAGAGCTTGCTCTGGAATGAGGCAAAGACTTTTGGAGGACTTTTGGCGTGGTGTCAAGAAGGGCAGCAAAGAATCCACTTCTCTCCAAGAAAATCATCAGGACAGACTGATATTCTGCAAAAGGTACAGGGATTGGACTGCTGAGGACTGGGGGAAAGTCATTTTTTCTAATGAATCCCCTTTCCGATTGTTTGGGGCATCCGGAAAAAAGATTATCCGGAGAAGAACAGGTGAGCGCTACCATCAGTCCTGTGTTATGCCAACAGTAAAGCATCCTGAGACCATTCATGTGTGGGGTTCCTCCCCACCCAAGGAAGTGGGCTGTAAGTAAATGAATATTGCCCGGTGATCTAATGTGGGTGTACACTCCTTGAAGGAAAAAAGAACACTCCCCAAAGCTTGACCGTACTTGGATAAGGCCATGCTAAGTGCTCGAGTGTGTGGGCAAGATGATGTAGTGGGTTCAGATGTAACCGGGTTGTTGGGTATTCCTGGATTAGGATCGGTTGGCACCTTACAGGGGAAGATTGTTTGTTGAGGAAGGATCCAAGGCTCCAGCTGCCCAGGCTGTCAATCAGGAATGGCAGCCCAGTCGTGTACTAGACACGGTAGAGGAGATTAACATTTTATACCAATGCTGCAATAGATATTGGGTGGCATAGACAAATTATCCAATTGCCAGCTTGTTATAATCATTTTAAACTGTCCTTTGGAGACAGGAACTAAAGGACAGGGGAGAAATGTATTGATCTGGCCAAAAATCTCCACAAAGCAGGGTACCTAAAAAATGGAGTCCTTATGAGGCATGCAGATAGAGCTGCTCAAAGCGCTGTGGAGAGAGGTCAGACACAGAGGAGATCCATCAGCCCACTCTTGATGCAAAGCAGCAGGGATTGAGGATGAAAACAGGGTCCCAAGAGGAACTGATATGCTTTTCAGTTTGGATGGTGCCATGAGATTGGCTGTGTGTAGAATATTAAATTCATTTGCCCTGCCGGTGCTAAATTTAGTCCGCTTCTTCAGACTGGTGTGACCTTGATACTGAAAGCTGAAAGTACAAATCATTTAAAAAAAAAAGTAAACAGTAAGGACTGAAGTGACAGCTGTCTTCCATGGCAGTAACAATGAGAGGGTGGTAAACAGTTACTAATTGCTTATTGTTTTGCTCCAGTTTTGTTTGTGTTTTGCTCCCAACACAAACAGGCAGAGACACGAGTTTGTCACTAAACACACATTTATTCAGATGGGAAGCGCTTTTTTTTGCTCCCCACAGCAGCACAACACAAACATACAGCAGCAAAGCCCAGTACTTTTTTCTCTCTTTTCTTCTCTCTTTCTCCACCTCCACTCCTCTCCCGGCAAGCTTCATCCACCTCCTGACTCTGGCTCTCCGAGTAGTGGTGGCTGGCTCCTTTTATAGGACACCCAGAAGGTGTTCAATGAGCTTATTCTGGCAGTACGTCCAGTTGTGGGGGAAGTGCTGCTACAGCTTGGCAAATGTCAAGACGCCCCTGGGCGGTGGCCACAGGACCCAGCAGGGTTAAGCTTGCATTCTCCAAACCCGTAGTCCCGCTGTAAGCCGGGGAGCTGCCCTCTAGCATTCCAGGAGAGATAGCCTGGAATAAGCTCTCTCCCCCAGTCCTTCCATGATCGAAGCATCCTGGCCAGGTAAGGTCCCGGAATATATATATATATATATATATATATATATAGTGTCGGACAGCTGGGGCTCTTGCCGAGCCGAGATGCCTGGAGGATTAAAAGACTGGGAGAGAGACAGTACCTCCCCGGGACTCGAGAGGGCAGCCCCCCTGGTTTGTATTGATGCCACGGGATCAGAGCTTGGAAGTTCAACCCTGTTGGGGCCTGTGGCCACCGCCAGAGGGCACCAGGACAATTGTGAAGCCCAGGACGGCAGTACTTTTGCCAAACTGGGGAGTGCTGCCAGAAGAAAATCCAGTTACACCTTGAGTATTTCTGGGTCCCTATGCAGCACTTCCGTCCCTCTCAGAAGTACTGCTGGAAGTTAATGGGGCAACACCTGGACCACATCTGTGTGCACTATAAAAAGAGGCCGCCTCACTCTGTTTAGGGGGCCAGAGTCGGGAGATAGAGGACAGAGCTTGCGGGAGATGAGTGAAGGCAGTCAAAGAATAGAGAAGAAGAAAAAGACTGAGTTATTGTGGGTGATATGGGTGCTGTATAAAAAGGGAAAGAAAATGAAACCGTGTGTGCTTTTGGGACTTGTGTCTTGGTGTCTGTCTGTCTTCAGCCGTGGGTCACATCTTTCCCATGCACAAATAAAGCACCCAAAACACACTATTCTTTTCCTCCACTCCTCCCAGGGCAGTTTTATCCTCCTCCTCCTAACTCTGGCACCCTCAGCAGTGGTTGTAGACTCCCTTTATAGCCCACCCGGAAGTGCTTCAGGTGGTAATTAACCCAGGGGGCTGCCACCAAGTGTTCTTGGGGGACGTAGCATGGATCAGGATGGGGAGTCAGCGTCCTTTGGTCCATGGCTCCGTCCTGGAATGAAAAGATCAAAAGACTGGGAGGTGTTGCCCTGACGCCCGTGTCCTCCGGGCATCCTCCACGGACAACACCTCCAGCCGCGGCCACAGCGGTTGCAGTCATAGCAACACTGCTCCCCTCTGGTGCAATCCCACAAAGCAGGATGGGAAGTCCTGCCCTGACGCCCACTCAGCTGAGGGTGGCTGGTGGTTCCACCCCTCCACAGCACCCTCCGCTGCCTTTGAGCATATGGGCTCACACTGCGCACTGTTTGGAGGCCCCTTCCTTTTCCGGGGTCTCCTCTTCTTCTGGGGCGCAACGACGGTCTGGGTCCCCTTATGGGTAGAAGGGGGATCACATGCTGTTTGCGCCCCTTCAGACACCTGTGAGACCGACGCCGACATGTGGGCTGTGATTGTTTGGCAGCCGGAACTTCTCAGCCGGCTGCTGACACGGATCTTAGTTAGTCCCGCCCCAGCCACGCAATCCGTCATCACAGCGGCGTCACGTGTTGGAGGCGCGGGCTATTCAGCACGCGGAACCAATCAATACCACGGCCCTTTCGCTCACCCCTCCCATAATGCTCTATGGTACAGACGTCACTCACCTGTACTGCTGCATCAGTACGGTCAGAGAATCCAGCATCGCGCCTCCTCAGCCATTGTGTTATAGCCCTTAGGAGCACGCCAACCTTCCTTTCCAGCTGCTCGAGTGTCTCATGGAGCAGTCCCAGAGCCTGAAATAAAGACTGCCTGGGTTGGAGAAGCTCCTCCAGCTCCCATATAGCCAAACACAGGATAGTTTCATCGGCTGGCGGTGGACTTGGACTTACCTCGTTCCACTTTGCCGACCACGAGTCCTACAGCTTCTGCTCCTTTTCCACCGGCGCCCTTGGGTTTTCATGAGGTTTGGGACGGAGGTTCATCGCTTACCTGTGGGAAGACGACACCCATCCTCTACCCTCTTACCTGCCACGAGGAAGCGGCTTCGCTCCTCCACTGCCCCCTTCACATCAGGGAAAGCCGCGTCGGGGAGATCATCCAGGCGCTCGTCCTCTGCCTGTTGTCCCGCTCGTACTCGGGCGCCCCCTGGCCCCCTGATGCAGATCCAGGCCATTGGCATCTATAAGGATCTCGTCTTCTGGACGAACTTTTGTCTGTGTGGCCTCCCTTCGGGGCGTGCAGACCCTGGCTTATTTTTTGACAGAAGGTGAGTGTTTGACCACCGACCTTGGAGTCCGCCCGGCTTTCTTCCTCCCCATACCGGCTCAGGTGGGGTTATGGAGCCTTCGGAGAGGCCATGGGTGTGCATTTCAGTGTGCTGTTTTGGGGTGCGCACTTCGCGCTCCTGTGCCGAGTCACCACATAAAAAAATTTACAGGTCCCTGTCCCAAAAGACGAACCGGGATCCTGCTGACTGCGCCAGTGTGATATAAGGCGCTTTATTGGCGCCGACCCAACACAGAATGACACCAGAGGCACAGGTAAAATTAAAAAAAGAATTTATTTTCTTCAACCGTGGGACACGTCTTCCCCGTACCCCACTGGCCCTACACAGTCCACAAAACACAAATAAAGCTCCCAAAACACACTCTTCTTTTCCTCCACTCCTCCCAGGGTAGCTTTCTTCTCCTCTTCCAGACCCTCAGCAGTGGTTGTAGGCTCCCTTTATAACCCACCCGGAAGTGTTTCAGGTGGTAATTAACCCAAATTAGGCTGCACTTCCGGGTGTGGCTGCGTTACTGCCCACCCGGGCTCAGGAAGACTTGCAGCTCCCCCTGGCGGTGGCCAGGAAACCCAACAGGGATGAACTCCAAAGTCCCATGCCAGAGGCACCGATGCAACCCAGGGAATCTGCCAACAACTGTTCCGGGGGAAATAGCGTGGATCCCATGGCTGCTCCCCCGGCTGTAGTGTTAAAGGGGCGTCCTGGCCGGGCATAGTTCCCGGCTGTCCGCCACAATATATATATATATATATATATATATATATATATATATATATATATATATATATATATTTATATATATATATATATATATATATATATATATAGTGTACATACATATATACATACATATACAGTACACACACCATAATATTTGGGACCATTGGCATTACAGGTGTGTTTTGCTGCTTCATTAGCACCAAGCATAAGATAACTAGGCTTGCTTGTACCAACAGATCACCTTTGTTGTCTGTAGCTGCCATTGTTCACGTGCTACGCCAATGAAAGTCAAAGAAGCAATTATGAAGATAAAAAAAAAGAATAAAGCCATTAGAAACATTGCTAAAACCTTAGGATGATGTAAAGTAATTTTCCTGAATATCATTAGGAAGAAAGAATGCACTAATGAGATCAATAATCACAAAGGGACTGGTACAACAAGGAATTTGAGGATGGAGTGGTGGCTTTGAGGCTAAGGATCTGTGTCGGTACCCTGAAGGTTGCAGGTTCAAATCCCTGTTACTGCTAAAACAGATCTTACTCTGCTGGGCCCTTGAGCAAGGCCCTTAACCTGCAATTGCTCCAGGGGCACTGAACAATGGCTGACCCTTAGCCCTGACCCTAAGGGGCATGTGAAATAAAAAGACCTCCACTGCTGATGACAAAAGAATCCTTGCTATGGTAAAGAAAAAGCCCCAAATGCATGTCCAACAGATCAGAAACAGTTTTCAGGAGGAAGATGTGTATGTGTCAGAGATTACTATCCGCTGAAGACTTCATGAACAGAAATACAGAGGCCACACTGCAAGATGCAAACCACTAGTTAGACACAACATCAGGATGGCCAGATTACTGTTTGCAAAAAAGTACTTAAAAGAGCCTGCAGAATTCTGGAAAAAGGTGTTATGGACAGACGAGAAAAAGATGAACCGTTATCAGAGTGATAGTAGGAGCAAAGGGTGGAGACCAAGATCCAAAGCATACCACCTCTTCTGTTCCACATGGTGGTGGGGGTGTTATGGCTCGGACATGTATGGCTGCCACAGGTACTGGCACACTTATCATCACTGATGAATTCTGAGGTGTATAGAAACATCTAATCTGCTCAAGTTCCAGTAAATGCCTTCAAACCCTTTGGACGGCACATTATCCTACAACAAGATAATGATCCGAAACTTACTGTTAAGGCAACACAGAATTTTTCAAAGTTAAAAAATTGAAATTTTTTGAATGGCCAAGCCAGTCACCCCATTTAAATACAATCATGCATACCTTCCATGTGCTGATGAGAAAACTTAAGGGGACAAGCCTCGAAAACAATCAAAAACTGGCAGCATTAGAGATTTGGCAGAGCATCACCAGAGAAGGATATGCAACAAAGTACTAACTATGACTGTTTTAATATACTGTACCTGCCATTGCTATGTCCTAGACATTATGTTGCCTTGAAATGGGGGTCCATGTGTAAAAAGTGTTGTCATTGATACATGGTTTAACTGAAATGTATGCAAATTATCTTAAATGAAAATCTGCAATGTGCATTTTAATCGCGTATGAATTGCATGATTTGTAATTCTAACCTGTGGAGCAGAAGGGTAAATTAAGGAAAAAAAAATTGTTTTTGTCCCAAATATTATAGAGGGCACGATATATGAATATTTATTATTTCCTAGAAAACTGTTCAGAGAAAAACACGACAGAATTGTGAGTACAGTGGAAGTCTGTAAACTTTCCCTCTTGGCTTCCTCTCCAAGTGTTATCATTCCTTGAAAGTTTTATTCTAAGAATATTTGCAATAAACAATGTGGGATTTCCCTCTTATGTTCTTAAATACTGGCTGTGCTTCCACTGGAGCCAGAAAACAAGCAGCACCCTCAGGAAGGATCTCCTCACATTTGAAATTCTGAAAATGAAAATCTTTGTGTTCACCATTGTCATTGCACTGCTGTGCACAGCTCAGGAAATCAAAGCAAGTAAGTTAGCCTGGGTTTGCTTTAGTGTTTTATCGCCATGCAGCTTATTGATGATTTCTGCTGTGTTGTGAACTTGAGCTTTGACACAGTGTAAAGTTTTAGAAGAATTAACCTCAGTTTGATCCACTGTTTAATTTATTTGTGTTTTTTTTTACTTTTATGATATAATTTCTCCTTGTACTAGGTCTCTCTGTGAAAGGAGGAAGAAACAATGCAATGTTTGTTTTAGATGTTTGTGTTAATGGATCAGTAATACAGTACATTGAAAGTAAATTAATTGTTGACACAGAAATCTAAGCAAAAGGATTCAAATTATTATAATCTTCCCTATTGTTTATTATTATTTTAATGTACCTTTTTTTTTAGGGCGGCACAGTGGCGCAGTGGGTAGCGCTGCTGCCTTGCAGTTAGGAGACTTGGGTTCGCTTCCCAGGTCCTCCCTGCATGGAGTTTGCATGTTCTCCCCGTGTCTATGTGGGTTTCCTCTCACAGTCCAAAGACATGCAGGTTAGGTGCATTGGTGATTCTAAATTGTCCCTGGTGTGTGAGTGCGCATGCCCTGCGGTGGGCTGGCACCCTGCCCGGGGTTTGTTCCCTGTGTTGGCTGGGAATGGCTCCAGCAGACCCCGTGACTATGTAGTTAGGATATAGCAGGTTGGATAATGGATGGATGTACATTTTATTTCATCAAATTGTTAAATTTCTACAATACAATAAATATAACTGAAAGCCAAACTTTTCAAAGTCCAGTTAGTCACGAATTTATCATGTACTGTTGGATCCACACATGTACAAGAAACTGAACACTAAAAACATGTACCTGGCATTATCAACCATAACGATCATTTTATTATTTCATATACAATATAGTATTTTGGGCGGCACGGTGGCGCAGTGGGTAGTGCTGCTGCCTCGCAGTTGGGAGACCTGAGAACTTGGGTTCGCTTCCCGGGTCCTCCCTGCGTGGAGTTTGCATGTTCTCCCCGTGTCTGCGTGGGTTTCCTCCCACAGTCCAAAGACATGTGGTTAGGTGGATTGGCGATTCCAAATTGGCCCTAGTGTGTGCTTTGTGTGTGTCCTGCGGTGGGTTGGCACCCTGCCTAGGATTGGTTCCTGCCCTGTGTTGGCTGGGATTGGCTCCAGCAGACCCCCGTGACCCTGTGTTCGGATTCAGCGGGTTGGAAAATGGATGGATATAGTATTTTGCCCATTTATTAATTAGTGCTGTATTTATCATCAAATACACACATAAAGAAACCAAACTTTTTTCACCGCTTTTTTTTTCCAGCTGAATCAGCACAAACTCCTACAGACTGCTGTTTTAAATTCACCAACAAGCAACTACCTAAAAAAACAATCGACCATTTTGAAGAAACAAGCAACAAATGTCCCGTACCTGGAGTGATGTAAGTGTATGGGATGTGCAGTATTAATACCTTGTAATATTATTTAAATAATTGTGCATTGGAAAAATGTCCTGTTAGGTATGTAAAATAAGATGAATTGTTGCACTTATTAGCAGTGACTTTATGACGTATCTGTAATTTATGGCTGTTAATGAACGATCAAACAACAAAACAGAGAGAGCATTATCATAAAGTATTCATTGTGAATTTGAATGTCTTGCTCTTAATATCTAAAATGGATCGTAGTATAACATTTAAAATACCTGCTCTGCGAAATAAAGTCTATGTGGCCTTTGTATTGTCCCTTTAGTGCAACATTGTGGGACCCATCACCATGGTAAACTTGTAAACGTTTTGGAAGTGGAATCTCTGGTCTTAGATGATAAACAGATGGAGGTGCTTGTCTTAAACAAACTTGGAGAAGAAAGCACACAGTATCTGATGTTCTTCAAAAACTAGAACATGACAGGCTCAGAAAGAATGAAGAGCAGCTTAGTAGAACGCAATCATCGGGCATAGGATAGTCCATCAGCCCTTTACTGAAATAAGTAAGTTCAGAAAATAGATGGATAGGCAGTATAACACAAGCCTTTCACTAGATTATTAATTTTAATGACTGTAGAAGACAGCAGGAAAGGTTCTGCTTTAGAGGCAGCTGGGAGCAACTTTTTGAAATGATTACTTCATAAATAAACACAATTAATCTTTACATAGTACACATTTAAATTGAGGACTGTTCCAAAATATGTTAAAAAGTAAAGTAAATAACAATTTTCATTTTTCACCTACTGGAAAATAAGCAAGTAAAGTGACTTAGCCAGGGTGACACATTAAGTAACGTGGCCAGGACTGAACTACCAGCCTTGTTGCGCTCTTAATAACACCTTAGCTACTTGGTCAGTGCTGCAATGTTTTATTCATGTTAATTGACCAAACAGTCTCAAAGAACAAGTAAAAGACTTAAAGTCAATTTTAATTAAGCTTTCCTATCCTCATAGCTTCAGGTTATGTGATCAGTTAATCCATTTGTATTTCAAATAGCACCTTTTACAACAAATCCCAATCACTGTGCCAACAATAGTATGATACAAAACAAAGTCAAAGAAAAAGATTAGATATATCGGTTCTATGTGAGTTCACCTTCCTTATTGACAAGATGCAGAAAGTTCATATTAATGCTGGCAGCATTTCTAAACATTCTAAAGCATTTAAGTTGATTTTGTATCACAGCTAAAAGTTAATAAATATTTAAAGTGATGTGACTACCCCCTTTCCTCCATGCAATAACAACCACTCAGATATGCTTCTTCCTTTTACACGGTGAGACTTCATAAACAAAATAAATGATTTAGTTTGTTTCATGTGTGAAGATGTGTTTTTCTGTTATCTTAAATCGAACACTGTTTTTCAGAATATAACAACATAAATAATTTTTTTTTTCCCCTCTGGTTTTGTGCTCCCCTTTAATATTATCTTTTTTGTGTTTTCAGATTTCACACTAAAAAGGGTCACAAAGTTTGTGCAAGTGCAAATGAAGAATGGGTAAAGGAGCACATTAAAAAATCCTGCTGAAGAAATAGTGAGGAGGAAAAGGAAGAAAAGATACAGGAAACACTGTCGGAATTTGGAAATTCAGTGAAAGGTTGTTCATAAGACTCAGTATTGTAAGCACCCAAACAAAAAGAACTGTTCTAAGGTGAATTAACTAACATTTGGTGTTGAGGGAATAAAAACCTTCACTGGTACTAACTTCACTTTGAATGAAGAACTGTTCTTATTGCACACTTTAAACCTTAATACGTTGTCTTTATAATTGCATTGCAATGACATATGTCACAGTTAAAACTGATTTGAAATAATAAAGGAACTCAAATGTACAGGCCTCATTTATTTCTTACATTGGATTCATTTATATTAGTGAGAATGCAAAAAAAAAAAATACTGAATGTCACCAAGATGCAATATTGCAAAAGCAGAATAATGACAGCATGATGTGATCAGATGGGCCACTTGAAAGACTTTACATTTCAATTTGATGCATCTCCAAAACCTCATTACAAACTCCTACTGGAAGTGTTGCAAATTGTGCAATATTGTAATTTGTATCTTAAATTAAATTTTAAAATTGTTCTTGATGTATGTAAAATAATTTTACTGTTTTGCTCTTTGTTTTTCATTCTCATTTTATTGTGTTACTTGTATTATTATTACTACCTGAAATTTTATAATCTTATGAGTTTTAATTTGTTAGTGATTTTTGGTAGTGTTTTTGTTCTGAATGGATCCCTTATTATAAAAATCATTATTTTGAGATTGTATTGATTAATAAACACAATTACTTTGATAAAGATTGGATGGCCATTTGATTTCATAAAATACATAATGAAAACAGTTCTCACATTTTAAAATATAGTGAGCCTTATGAAATATTTAATACATTCATTGATCAAAGGGACTTATAATACAAACAATCATTCTTAGCTATTAATAAATTAAATTATAAAAAAACAATATATATGTGAATAGAAAATTGCAATTGAAGCAGAAATTTTTAATAGTTTAGAAAGTGTAAAAGGTAAGATATGCAATGTGGAAGTTACCCCCAAGGAAGACAGGAATAGATTCCATGGATTCCATGTTGCAAGGCAGAAGAGCAAAGTTCCCTTGTTTCAATCGGCTTGTAATATTCATTTTCCTCCCTCCCCCTTGCTTATGAAACATAATCTAAGCATTTCATCTTATATTACGCAAATCAGCCAACCGTTTATTTTTTGTGTAAGTGTCAAAAGGGTGCCCCAAAGAAGGAAAGGTCATCTTTCATCTGTCTAACAGATACGTTCCTAAAGAAGGAAGTTGTCCTAGGTCAGCTTACGGCAACATGTCTTATGACAGACGCCTGTATGAATAACCTGCCGTTATAATAAAACAGCTTTTAACCCTTTATAGCTTGCAAGCAGTTACATTTTCTTTCACAGCAGTATTTCCTTTTAATGTGAAATACATACACAAAGGCCAACCCAATATCTTCAAGTATAAGCATTTTTCAAAGTATAAAAGTATTCCTTTATATGCTGTTCTCTGGAGTCAGAAAAAAGACAATATAATCAGAACTAAGCATCATGACAATATTGTTTCAGTTTTTATATCTCTAAAGTTCACATGATTTCAAACTTTTAATAAAATTAATTAAAAAAAGTGAATGTCCTTTTCCCCCTGTGGTGGGCTGGTGCCCTGCCTGGAGTTTGTTTCCTGCCTTGCACCCTGTGTTGACTGGGATTGGCTCCAGCAGACCCCCGTGACCCTGTAGTTAGGATATAGGTTGGATAATGGATGGATGGAGGTCCTTTACTCCACAGTGCTGCAAATAAAAATATGTTGACTTTCTAACAGTTCTCAGGATAATTAAAACTACTGTGGGTGAGTAAGACTTTTATTTACAGGGTCTCCAAAGTATGGACTAATTGGTCAGTTAATACTAGAAATCCCTTGTCATCCTTGGCATTTAAATCACAGTTAAAGTCTCATTATTTCAGTGTAGCACATCCACTGCTTACTGGTTCTTCTTTACTATAATTATGGCAACTACCATAATCTGCTGCTACCATTTCTATTCACTTATATTGGCATCCTGTTACTAAGCTATTCTTCTTGGCACTGGAACAGGATCTTAAAGTGTGTCGGTGACTATGATTGAAGATATTGATATCATGCCACTGTGTCATTCATCCTCTGTCTTGAAAATGCTGTTATGCCACTGTAAAAACGTCCAGAGTATTGTTGGATGGCCAGTTGGCATGGGTTATAATGAAGAGGTTTATTTTCCCTGAGATTTAGATAAGTCCCTCTCTCCCATCACCACCATTAATTTCTATGCTATCACAGCTTACTTCACCTCTTCATGTGAATGTTTTGATTTCTTGCAAAGTCTTCCAAGCCATAGGTGTTTTTCTTTTGGGCTTCTTAATTTTTTTAAGGTTTTAAAGGGTACATTTTTTGATTTACATTTATTTTTTTCCCAATTTTGTTAAAATATTTTTTATTTCATTTTAGAATTATTTCATGACACCATTTTGTTTTCTTTATGCAGATGCAGATCGCTGTCTCAAGCCTATGCTTAATAAGGAAGTAGCTTTAAAATGTTATCAAAATGTATTGTTTTTAGTTGTCCAACTATGCGTATAAAATCTAAAACCTTTTAAAACCTCTTTTTCTTGTGATCTTTCTGGTGTAACAGATTATTTGGCAGATTATTTTAGATTTTAGTTTTGGTTTATGTATGGGATTTTGCTACTTTTATTCCTGGCATTAACCCCTACTCTTCTCAAGATAAATGTTTCACCTCCTGATTTTGTTTTTCTTTATTTTGTTTAATTTAATTGTCACACACGTGCAATTGAGAGGCAGCTAAAGGGCCTGAATAACAGTAGTGCCACGCCAAAGCAGGGGATGGCGAGCTGCACTAACTTTCTCTCTCAACCCTCTGCAGACTATCCACGGGAAATCCCGCTAAATTCCGGCGTCATTGATGACATCAGTTCCGGTTCTGGCGCTATTGATGATGTCACTTACGGTACCGGTGCCATTGATGACATCACTTCCGGGCATGCTGCTATTGATGATGTCACTTCTGGTCCTGATGGCATCACATCCATTTCCGGTCCCGATGATGTCACTTCTTGTCCTGGCCTTTAAAGTCGCCATATTCTCACACTAAAATCAGTTCTGTTTTGGACTCAATCCTGTGAAGAACTCAAACAAAATAACCCATTTCTAGTCACAGCATAATACACGGGTGGCTGCCCCAAACCTTTTTGATATCTTGTGAGTGTTTTTGTGACAGTGGCATAGTCGGCAGGATGCAAGAAGCCCAGAAAGAACAGGAGAAGGACCTGAAAATTAACTAGGTGGGAGAGTACCGGGGCCAAGTTTCTGAGTGGGGGGTTCGTCCCGTGATCCAGAAAGGCCCGGTGCAGGCTCTGCTCCCAATATACTTAGCTGTGCTATCAAAGAAACAAGGGGAGATATGGGAGAGACACACGGGAGTGGGCTGGTCCCTATGGGGGGAGCGAAGGGAGCTTATTATGTGCTCTCGGAGGAGAGAGCTGTCCCCCCCACTAGGGTCAAGACGCTAGCTAAATGTGGGGTAACCCCAGACCAGTAGGTGGAGAGAATAAAAAACTGGACATTCGACCCAGAGCGGCCAACCCAGGAGCAAGGCTTTGCTCTCTGGAAGAAGGTGACGCTATGGCTAAGGCCGTTTGAATCCACCACCATCCAGGTAGTGAGGCAGATAACCTGCTTTCTGTTAATACAGACCCTTCCTGAACACTTCATCCAGACGGTCTGGGAAGAGTTTAAAAACATGGATGAGCTCATTGAGCTCATTGAAACATCTAGGATGGCCTTGCAATCTCGGAGAGCAAAATGGTCCTTTAGCGGACGCTATGGGGATTACGTCCAACAAAATCTGCTTCTTCCTTACAAGCCGGAGCCTGTTCCAAAGTCCCCAGATCCGTGAGCGCACAACGTACTCAGGAATGAGGAGGAATGCAGGTGGAGAGAGAAGGGGGGGTTATGTACACATACAAACTCCCTGAAGATATCACATACGGGAGTAGTGATTGATAATGGATTTAAAGTTGAAGCACTCTTTGATTCTGGCAGCAACATTTCCATTGTTGATCACTGATATGTGCTACCGTGACAATGGGTGAAAGTAAAGACCAATATAACTTGTATATATGGAGAAATCTAACAATATAAAATGTTTCATCATGAAGGATCACTAAAAAAATTCCCTGTAGCTGTCCTCCAGAATCTACCTTTTTCGGTGATTTTGGGGTGGGACTGGTCTAACAATAAATACGGTATAGTACTGACTACACCCAAACATAATTTAAGCCTAGTTATAGATGGGAATGTCCCATCTCAAGCTGTCTCCACGCCGTGTAATCAGCTGGCGGAGAGAGATATGGAAGACCAAGAGGCAGATGGGGAGATTACTGGACTGTCACAGGCAGAAACGGTATCACCCAGTCCCTCGACAAGCCGGGAAGAAACCCCATCCCTTGAGGTCAGACTGGACCGTCACTCCGAGATTCAATTTCAACTTAAAGAAACACCGGATTCTTTCAAAAGGGAGCAGTGGAACGACAGCTCCCTGAAATATGCTAAAAATGTAGTTGTATTAGTCAATGGCCAACGCACTTATTAGCCCGTGCCACGGGGTCCTCACTATGTGGTAGAAAATAATCTATTGTATCGGGTAGAGGAGTGTGGAGTATCCCACAAACCTACCGGCGGCAGGTCTGTGAGTTGGCACACACCCACCTCCTAGGAGGCCATTTGGGCACCAAAAACACATTAGAGCATATTAAGCTCAGATTTTATTGGCCAGGAATTAATGAGAAGGTTCGGCATTTTTGTATCTCTTGTCCAGAGTGTCAATTGCAGCAAATTCCTAGGAGGGATCAAGCTCCTCTCATTCCCCTTCCCTTGATTGATATCCCCTTTGAAAGGATTGGAGTCGATATAGTAGGACCCCTACAGCCCTCAGCCCGAGGACATAAATATATATTAGTTTTCGTGGACTATACTACCCGATATCCAGAGGATGTTCCTTTGCGCTCAGGAACTTGTAGAGTTCTTGTAGAGAAGTTGTAGAGAACTTGTAGTCTTTGCGCGAGGCGGCATCCCTAAGATAGTCCTTACGAATCAAGGGACACCTTTTACCTTGGAGACGTTCAAGGAGACGGCCAAGTTGCTTAAAATAAAGCACTTAAAGACCACAGTGTATCATCCTCACACCAAGGGTCTTGTCGAGAGGTTTAATCAGAGTCTCAAGCAAATGCTTCGCAAAGGTGGTCAGTGGGGATGGGAGGAACTGTGATCAGCTCCTCCCCCTTGTTCTCTTTAACTATCGGGAAGTCCCACAAGCCTCTACGGGGTTCTCGCCTTACAAATTATCATATGTACAACAGACTCAGTGAATTTTGGATATTTTGAAAGAAGGAAGGGAAGGAGAGGCTTCCCTCTACAAATATATTGGAATATATTGTGCAGTTATGCGATAGATTTGGAAAAATTCAACCCATATTAAAAAGTCACATGGAAGAAGTGCAAGCAACACAGGCCCACTATTATGACTATGGTACGATTCTCCGAGAGTTTCATCTGGGGGATCGTGTCATGGTTTTAGTTGCTACCTCCCATTCTAAATTGCGGAGAAGTTGAGGAGAAGAAAGGACTGGTTGATTATTTGGTGAAACAACTTAATCGTCAGCTGAGCGAGCGCGTATATTATGTAACCTTGCTGAAGAAAAATATCCTTAACTTTGGTACTTTGGAGCTCGAAGCAGCTATCCTGTCCATCCTGGAGGTAGTGAGCGAAAAACCAGGAAGGACCTCCCTGATTGCACACGACATTGTGACAAATCCCGGGGTTATAGTTCGAGAGCACCCTATCATCTTCCCAAGGCAAAGAAAGCAGAGGTGGAGTTGAAATCAAGCGTATGCTGGAACTAGGAGTTATAGAGGAAAGTCATAGTCCCTGGTCCAGTCCAATAGTCTTGGTTAGTAAGCCTGGTGGAAGCTGGAGGTTTTGCAATGACTTCTGTCGACTTAATCAAGTCTCTCAATTTGATGCTTATCCAATGCCTTGAGTGGAAAACCTCGTTGAGAGGCTTAGACAGGCTAATTATTTGACCATCTTTGACATGATGAAGGGGTACTGGCAGGTTCCTTTAACAGACTCTGCTAAGGTTAAGACCGTGTTTAGCACCCCTAGTCGACACTGGCAGTATTGTGTCCTTCCATTTGGATTACCTGGGAATACTGTGACTTTTCAGCATCTGATGGATAAAGTGTTCTGCCCTCATAATGCATATAGTGCTACCTACTTGGATGACATAGACATTTATTCCAGAACATGGAAGAAACACATACAGCAGGTCTGGACGGTATTGCAGACGCTTGGCTTTGGATCCATCCAAAAAAATGTTTCTTTGGGTTGAAGGAAGCTAAATATTTAGGCTATCTAGTGGATCGGGGCACCATAAAGCCACAGTGTTCGAAGGTAGATGACATACTGAAATGGACCCGTCCGTGAACCAAGCGGCAAGTCCATGCATTTCTTGGTTTAGCCAGGTATTACCACCGGTTTGTACCTAGATTTTCCGAGAGAGTGGTGCCCTTGAGTGATTTAACAAAGAAGTGGGCCCCTAACAACGTGGTATGGACTGATAAGACAGACGCTGCATTTGGTGACTTAAAACAGGCCCTTATGTCAGCACCAGTATTGAAAGCACCTAACTTTTTGCTTCCTTTCCATCTACAGATGGACGCTTCTGAAACAGGCCTGGGAGCCGTACTGAGCCAGAGTGTTGATGGTGTTGAACACCCCGTTATGTACCTGAGCCGGAAACTGTTGGATATGGAGACCAGGTATGCAGTGGTGGAAAGGGAAGCCCTTGCGATTAAATGGGTGATGACACAGTTGAGGTACTACCTCTGGGGCTTTGAATTTACTCTTGTTACGGATCATGCATCCCTACAGTGGATTGCCCTACACAAAAGTCGACTCTGTGGGTCACCAGGTGGTTTCTTGACCTTCAACCATATAAGTTTTCACTTATTCATCATAAGGGTTCTCTCCATGCCAACGCCGATGCACTTTCTTGACTTCATAACCACTCAGTCTGGGCTGAGTGGGGGGGGGGGTCTTGTCACACATGTGCACATGGGATATATTTTTTGGTAATTCTATTATATTATTATCTACGTTAAATAATATGGCTGAGTTTGGATTGCTTACCTGTTTTTTTAATTTAGACTGCTAACCTTACAAAAGTATTAATTTCCTGTTTTGTCCAAGATTATGTACTGTCTAGTAAGAATGGATAGAAAAATATAGAAACAAAAGGAGATTAATGTTAACTGAAGAAGGCAAACAACGAAGGGATTGTGCAACTAAACCAAAACGTATGCCAGACAAAGTCAAGAGGCACTCCCTATTTTGACTCAATATACATTAAGCAGGACAGACAAAAAAGAACACTAAGACATGGAAAATTAACATAAAATGAAATTGAAAAATACTTCATAAGCAACACAATATTATATAATTAAATTATGTACAAAACAAAACAAAAATAGAATTAATAACAGTTTGAAAAATAGTATTTAAACAGCAAAAAGTTTAAATAAACAAGACATAAACACGAGCATCCCTGGCTGCACCATAACATCAAATGGGGATCCAGTAAAGTTTTATAAAAAGTTCCCAACTCAGTTAGTGCCATTGTAGCTGGCAAAGTTTATGTAAGCCACAGTAAAAATAAATAAATAAATTGCTGCTACAATGTGCATCACACAGATTAATTTCACTCCTGAACATTGATGTTAAGATACTGGGTAAAGTTCTAGCTTGGAGAATGAAGAATTTCTATTAATGATAGAAATATAGTATACAATTTTCAAAGCTTATTTAATGTAATAAATTTAACTACAAAATCAGATTCACCAGAGGTCCTGCAATCTTTGAAAGCAGAAAAAAAAATTGGGTGAGGATATTTACTTAGGGGCGGCACGGTGGCGCAGTGGGTAGCGCTGCTCCCTCGCAGTTGGGAGATCTGGGGACCTGGGTTCGATTCCCGGGTCCTCCCTGTGTGGAGTTTGCATGTTCTCCCCGTGTCTGTGTGGGTTTCCTCCGGGCGCTCCGGTTTCCTCCCACAGTCCAAAGACATGCAGGTTAGGTGGATTGGTGATTCTAAATTGGCCCTAGTGTGTGCTTGGTGTGTGGGTGTGTTTGTGTGTGTCCTGCGGTGGGTTGGCACCCTGCCCGGGATTGGTTCCTGCCTTGTGCCCTGTGTTGGCTGGGATTGGCTCCAGCAGACCCCCGTGACCCAGTGTTCGGATTCAGCGGGTTGGAAAATGGATGGATGGATATTTACTTAGCATATTGTGCAAATTGGTTCCAATATATCTGCATAGATGAAATTATTGTATACACTACATGAACTTGGATTACTTCAATTTAGAATACAGTACCAGAATGGGTGTCTATTATCACCAGTGCTTTTTGTAAATACCATCAAACTATTAGCCGTTAATCTCTGGAAGCAATCAGAGATTAAAGGTTTCTTAACGGAAGGCCTTGAAAAGAAAATATTTCTTTATGTCCATGATGCGGTGCTTTAAATATCAGACCCACAATCATCTTTACCACTGGTATTAAACCTGCTATGGAGAAACTCATAAGCTTATCTGGATTCAAAATTACATTGAATAAAAGACTACTTTTTAAAGTGGATTCTCTGGTACATCAGACTAGACTGGATAACTTTCTGCTTAGTGTACCACAACACACTAAACATCTGGAGATAAATATTACAAAGAAAAATAACAAACTCGTTAAGCATACTTTTCATAGCACAATGAAAAAAAGTTAAACAAGATTGTAATAAATGATCCTCTTTCTGTATTACTTTAGCTGGGAGAATCAATAATGTAAAAATAAATATCCTCCCTGCTATGAGTTGGCCTTGAATAAATCTTTTACTTGCTTTTTGGAAGATGTTATCTTGATACTTTGAATGTATTTATGGGTTTTTGAGGTAACAGGGTCCATTTCTGATGTTAGTTTTTCTTTTTATTTGATTATTGTTGAAAATATTTTTAAGTCTTTTTCAATGCCATTTTGTTTTTCATGGGCTATGTTGTTGATGTAACATTGTCATATATAAATAACTAGAAGTGTTTAGTGCATGACGTCCCCCTCATGATGGCATAAAGACCAATACCTTGCACTTCCTGGTTATCTGAGATTAAGGATTATTCAAAGATTTTGTTTGTGTCTTTCTTTGTTTTGGTCCCTGATTAAAGATTCTTATTTCTGTTATTTTGGCTACAATTCTGGTTTAGTGTTTTGATCTTGTTATTTGGTTTATTTGACTTCCTTGTTTTCAACCTTTGGACTGTTATTTGGACTACATCTCCTGGTTCCTAAACAATTCAAAACTGCCTTGTGATAACTGTAAAGAAGCTCAACCTGCTGGGGGTCCATCGCCATCAACCGGGGGCACCTGGACAGCTACAGAGTGTGGGCATGTAGCACTTCCGCCACACCCAAAAGTGCTGCCAGAAGAGGAGTGGGATTCCTATGCAGCACTTCCGCCACACCCGGAAGTGCTGCTGGAGGTTAATCAAGAGACACCTGGAGCACTTCTGGGTACACTATAAAGTAGGCTGCCTCACTCCATTCAGAAGCCAGAGTCGGGAGGAGGAGGACGAAGCTTAGGAAGAAAGGAGTACAGGTGGCGAAAGGAAAGAAAGGATAGAGTGCTGTGTTATTGGAGCACTGTGTTGTGTGCGGGACAGTATAATAGAAATAAACGTGTTATTTTGGACATTTTGAGTCCGTGTCTGTCTGTGTCCGGGCTGATCTTCTACGGCTGATATAAAACTTTTTTCTGCCTACACTGGAAGCATGCAAAACAATAAATCTCAATCCAGCTCCACGGCATAGTGTTGAGATGTCCTTTTATCAAACCACTATGTATAAAAAAGAATGGGAAAAATGTTCATCTACAAAATGTTTCAATGGAAAAGTATGGTTGAAAGTCTGGCTGCATCTGCTCTTGGTTCTTGAGTACTGTAATATTTAATTAATCTTCTGTTACTGATGAGAGTCAGATCCCTGTTAAGGTGGAGTGCTACTGTTAAATAAAAAGCCAACTGTTAGCAAGTTTTCAGAAGTGCTAGTGTTTTTTTAAGGATTTGATAGATCTACAAAGAAATCTGTTGTGCACTTTTATGCCACCATGTTGTGGGTTAACTGTTTACTACACAAAGTTATACACTAAAATTAATTGATCTCCCATTTATTTGGAGGTGCTGCGATATCTTGAGCCTATCTACTTCCCACAGCCTCTACACTTGGCTGCAAACTGCTGTACTACCAGTGAAAGATCAAATTCATAAAGAAAAAATGATACCATCTTTTTTGAATAGCAAAAACAGAACCCTCAGGCTCTCAAACTACTAAATTAAAAAACAGCCATAAAAACCTAATAATTCCATTGCTAACCACAGGACACATAAGATCACAAGAGCAAACATTGAAAATGGTTTTAGGAAAGTTAAAAGGCATTTGGAGAGAAATATTGTAGAAAAGGTTAAAGATGACCCAAACAGATTCTTTCAATATTTCACTACTTAAAAACCAGTGATGTGCAGTGAGGTTCATGGCTGGTGAGGCACTGACTCCTTCAGAGTCAGATTTACAAATATATGAACCCAAAAGAGCAGCTTATTCACTATTAGATTGGCAGCATGCACATTGACTACTTGTTTTGTTTCATATCTCATCAGCATTCTTTACACACACATAGGTGAGGTACATATTTGGCTAAGAAAGAGCGTTACATTTATAGCCGCGAGAGAGAGCGCATTTACTCTGCACCATCCATGTGTTCTAAATTTTCCGTTGCAATTTCACAATTCACACTCATTCAATACATGTGAAAGTACAGAGTCGTGTACAAAAAATAACAGATTACAAGTTTGACCTTAATTGAAATATTTACTTGTTTTTAAAAGCTTTTAATTCTGATGCTTTAATCAATTTTAATAGACTGTTCAACAAAAGGATAACAAGAAAGACAAAAGAATGTTTTATTTAAGGTCAAATTTTTGTTTTTAAATAATGGATTGTTTTTTTCTTAGTTTGATCCCATTTATTTTTATTTAAAATTGAAAACCGTTTATGGTCTTACCTTTATTTGTAAATGAAGTCCATGTGCCTATCCTTCTCCATGAAAATCTGTCTGCAAACATTATATTGGTGATACACAGAGAGACAGAAACAGGCATGAGCCAATTGTATGCATCAAGCCAGTGTGTGAGGGAGAGCGCAGTCTGAGGTGAGGCTCAGCTCGATGCTGCCACACCTCACATTTCTCCTCTGTATTTGAACAGGAAATGTGCCAGTTCAGCGATTTTGAGAATAAAAATGATCAAAATTATTGGAATCATACATAAAACAAATTTATAGCACAGATGAGTGGACATATTTATTTTATGTTATTATTATTACTTTTTTTTACTTTTCATGAAGAGCCTCACTTGCCTCTCCTGACCGCACGTCCCTGTTAAAAATAGCCAGAAAGGAAATGAAGTGTATCATAAACAGTAAGGGAGAATTAAAATATACAGACTGTGAAATGGTTATTTACAAAAATCTTCTTGGGGCTGCTGAAAATCATGATCCATGATCTCTCCAGACTCATTGATTTAGTTACAGCATGAAATGATCACACAGGATGGTGATTGGGCTCCAAAGAATGGTTCCAAAGAATGTGAAGAACTAAATAGTTTTTGGGTATGTTTCATTTTAGGTTTAACTGTCACCTTGGTAGTAGGTTCTTCTGCATTTCAGGGAGATTAGGGACAATGAGTCTAAATAAGTTCTCTTCAAGATATCTCCAGTAAAGAAAGTTTCAAGTAGATATGGAAAAAGCCCATCAGGAACAGAATGCTGTGATCCATTGGTGAACTCATTCTTTAAGTCAATGATTAATTACCGAATGTACAATAGAAAAAAAAAGTTAGGGTATTTTTGGTTAGACAAGATAGCTGAAATGTCATTGATTAAAATTAATTATTGTGTCACTTAAGTTCTTCTTTTAATGTACAAAATATAAACACATGAAAACTTACAGATATAAATACACCACCCTAATTTTGAATACTCACAGTTCAAGTATGCAAATAGTGTGAATTACAAGCCAGAAAGGAATCTGTAGGCAGCATTGATATGTCCCAAAAAAATAAAAATTTTATCTCTCACCAGAACCCCTTTTGGTTAGCTATCCATCTGTTAAAGCCTCTCATTAAAGCAGGTGAGTCTCTTCAAGCGCATGACTTCATTTTGTTTTCAGCAAAGTAACCAAGCAGAAAACCGCACTGGCATTTTTCTATCTTTTTGTCAAGCTGTCTTTATCCTGGGTAAATGCAAACACTAATCCCTATTCAAAGTTTTGCTAGGTTAACTGGCAGATTTCAGTTGATACTGGGTGAGTGTAACTATGGACATATGTGTGAGTGGGACCTGTGGTAGACTGACACCGCAGCTGGTTTCCACCTTGCATCTAATGCTTCCAGAATAGGCCCTGGACACCTCAAGTGCAGGTTTTGACATGGAATGTGCATGCAATATTCACCCAGTAAATGAGGCTTATGCAAAGTAGTGGAGCAATAAACAAACTAAAGGAAAAAGATGAACAAAATATGTTCTCATATATCCAGCTGTACTCTGCCTCCCACACGCTTCCAGCATTGAGCTTCTGTATACCTCACAGCCATTGTAACCTAATTATAAGTAAATTCAGTAAGAATCAAGGGATGAAATTAATTGAAATTAAGCACATATAAATAGATGATGAACCTATATATGAGTAAGAAATTAGCTCACTTGTGAGATGAGAAAGACTTGACTCTTTAAGGCAACACCCCTTCAGTACAACAGGCAATGAAAAAGTATTATAAGCATTAAGCTTTATAATAAAATGACCAATGTATTTCTTATTTTCTTGTATTGACTTTAGGAGAACATTCAGAAAGGAGACAGGTGAGGCACTCATTGTGTAAAGTGTGAAGGATAAAATAAAAAAGCACAATTTAAATTAGGACTATAAATCTAAAATTTCTAAATGGTCAGATATTTACAGAAATCTTTAAATAGTGTAAATATCATACTCCTGCAAATGAAAAGTTCCTCAAACTGTGCAGAAATTGTGTCACATATTTGGAATGTTCTCTCCTACATTGTTGCTCCAGTGCCCATCTTGCTACAAAACAGTTTATTGCAATTTAACTTCACCTAATTTATTATTTTCAGCCCTCATTATTACCTGCTACAAATAATGTATTACAGCAGGACAGCAAATACAGTCATTACCTGTATGCCTGTGTGTTTTCATGAAATATAAAACATAGCATTAACTAAAAGAACCAATTAATGAAAATCTCACTTGATATATTTATAGACAATTATTATTATTATTTGCACCTGTGAACCCAGATGCTTGCACATAACAGGGCAGAGTAGTGGCTCTGAGGCTAAGGATATCCAGGCTGGTATCCAGAAGGTTGCTGGTTCAAATCCCTGTTACTGCCAAAAGAGATCCTACTCTGCTGGGCCCATGAGCAAGACCCTTAACCTGAATTTGCTCCAGAGGTGATGTACAATGACTGACCCCATGCACTGACCCCAAAGAGTATGCAACTAAAATAAAGAAATATATATATATATATATATATATATATATATATATATATATATATATATATATATATATATATATCTATATATATATATATATATATATATATTGTAGCAGTAGAGGCTTTTATCGACCTCTTGAACCCTCAGGTACCACGCCAAACACCAGGTAACAGTCCAAGACTCTTTTTTTTTATAATAATACAGTGCACAAAGCACCCTCCACTCCACACTACTCATATAATCAATAAACACTCTACAAATACCAATCCTCCTCTCCCAGACACTTCGCCACCCTTCCTCCCAGCTCAGCTCAGTGTCTGGGCTTTCCCAGAGTCCTTTTATACCCCCTGACCCGGAGATGTTCCTGTCCAACAGTCCACAAGTCCTTATTACTTCCGGGTCAGGGTAAAAGTCCTTTTCTTCAACCTGGAAGTACGTCATTTCTCCTGTTCATGTGACCAGGACGTACTTTCAGGTTATAGGGCACATAATAGTCTGACAGCCCTCCTACAGTGATTCCCGGTGGCCACCATGGTATCCAGCAGGGCTGCGCATACAAACTACAAGGTCCATGAGGCCCTGCTGGAATTCGGGGAACCTCCATGCTGTTGGGAGAGCTCCACCTGGCGGCCTGGAGGGGTGGGCCGGAATATTTAGCCGGCCATCCGTCACTATATATATATATATATATATATATATATATATATATATATATATATATATATATATATATATATATATATATATATATATATATATATATATATATATATATTCACGGCATTCGTAGTCTGAATCACAATCTGATTGTATGGGTGGTTACCTACCAGGTAACGCTTGTGGTTGGTCAGCAAGTCGGCTAACATCCGCCACGGTGATTTTCAACCATATATATATATATATATATATATATATATATATATATATATATATATATATATATTTTATATATATATAGTGGATGAAACTGGTTACTTTGTGTTGTCTGTTAGTGTACTCGGATGGTGACTTGTACAGCCTGCAACAATATGGTTTAAGATGTTCTTCTGACTGATTGTACATCCTACATTTGCTATCAACTTCTTATTTCAGGATGTTCTTCTGGTGGTATCTGGTGTTGAGTGAATGGTCCTGGGCTGCCATCACTAAAATTTCTGTCTCTTCTTCTACACTGGAACTACATAACCATCCATCCATCCATCCATCCCTCTATCCATCCATTATCCAACCCGCTATATCCTAACTACAGGGTCACAGGGACTACATAACCATTCCATTGCAATTTCTTTATTGTCTGTCAACGTTCTGAAGAATTGTCCATGTAGTGTTCTTTCTTTCATTCTTTCATTATGCTGCATGTTGGTTGATTCTTCATATTATGAGCAATGATCTCTTGTTGTCTCCCATACTTGTGAATGATTAATTTAGGTTGCTTTTGGGGAAAGTATCTTGCTTTGCCAACATCATTACCTTTCACTAGACTGGTGCACTTGTATTTTTCTAGCTTCATGTACTTGCTTAGACCAATGGTGACTAAGTTGTAAGCAGACTTTCTTCTCATCTAATCTACGTCCACTTTTTTTTTAGAATTCCGATGTCAGCTTTTAATGATGGATGCCTCCAATAGTTAGCAGCTTTCTTGTTTCATGATCCATTCTCTCAATGTCCTGAAACTGTAAGTTATATGTGGTACAGTCCAGATGTTGACAGCTGTTATCTTATTCTATGAACTCGGCTCTGTCTCAATATTTGTGGCTTCTTTAGAACTGGCACTTTCCCCCGTGTGTTTTCTTTGGACATTCCGTTTGTAACAATTACACTCAGTTACACATTCAGACTGTGCTAAAGCAAAGCCTGGGCTCAGCCACATTAAACCATACTATGGGCCTCCCTTGTTCACAAAATTGGGTGTCTGAAGCAGGGCTACATAAAATGTCAATCATGCTTTTTTAATGTTTGTTAGTGTCCTGTTTGTCTGACCACAAACACAAAATCAACAACGAACCAAATGAAAAAACAAAATAAAAAAACACAATGAAATTAATTAATATATGACAACATGAAGTCAACAATAAACAGTGACGGCATTAACTTAGCAAATAGTGAGAGCATGAAATTAACAAAAAGTGAGAGCGTGAAAAGAACAAAAACGACAACATGAAATCAACATTAAGAGGCCGCAACATGAAATCAACAAAAACTGAAAACGGAAGTGAACTTCACAACGGAAACAGCATTTTGAAAACGGAAATGTCCACACCGGAAATGAGATTTTCAGAACGAAATCTGTGCATGCTTAGTTGGAAGAGAAATCTGTGCAACGGACTACTCTTCAACTGATCACATTTAAAGGTGAAATGCAGAATATGCTGTATTTTTAAACGTATATGTTATACTGTATACATGCAGTGTGGCGACTGCAAGGGTCTGTAAACGTTTATCTCCTGAGCATTCAACGTGTTAAGTGCGGGAAAGTCCGCTTCAGCGAAGGGTGTTCATGGTTGGTTGTAATAACTGCCCAGATTTCATACGAAACGACGAACATAATACTGGTTGTTCTTGTTAAATATATACCTTTCACAACTACAGTTTTTGTGACTTCCTGGTAATTAAAAAACGAAAACGTTTCTTTGGGAAACTGAGCAAAACGTTTAACATCTTCACAAACTTTTAAAATAAAAATGTCAAACTTGAACTACATAACTGCGGCTACTCCCCGTCGTGTCGGCTTCTTCTTACTCCTCGCGAAGTGTTAGGCTATTAATAGGATATTTTCTTATCATAAAAGTTTCGAGTGCGAAAACGCGCATGGATTTCTTTCTCTTTATTTGGTTGTGGGTCCCATTTTGTGGGTCGAGTGTGCAAACACATGTGGTATTGCAAACACGGGGGGTATGGACGATGCGGTAGGTGGCTTTGGGTCCCCTACGAGGTCAGAACACGAAGTGTCCGTTGTCATCCATCAACTGAAACAGAGAAGTCCTGCTATTGGGTTTACCATTTATTTTACTGTTTTGTTACAAATGCTTTACTTCTTCCTGTAACAAACATTCTCATTCTCCAAAGGCAGACAATGTTTTGTCCCTACTGTGGCAGTCAGCTGGGCACGGGCGCGGCGCCAGCATTTTGTTCCACCTGTGGGCGATCGCTTGCCTTTCTGCCGTCAGGTGACCAATCGTCCGCGGCGCTGGGAGGACCACCAACAGGTAATATGTCTCTTGCGTTTAAGTATATGTAAATTTTTTCTTGCTGTTTTCTCTTACCCTGCAATTAGCATGACATGATCATACAAAATATGGTAAGTGACAAACTGACGCATAAGCCGTAAATGTAATTTATTTTTATTTTAGTCAGTGGGAATGAACACACACTTTTGGTCACCGATTGGATTACGCAGTACTTCTACGCAGGATATAAATATGAGGTCATTCTAGATTTTTTGAAAATTTATCATGGAATAAGTATGTGTTTAAGAAGTTTGAAAATGCGCCTGAAAGAACTGGGATTATCAAAACGTAGGAATTACTCCAATATAAGTCAAGTGCGTTTGGCCATGGAGATCGAGATACAAGGGCCGAGTCAGCTTCTTGGATATAGAATGATGCATCAAGTGTTACTGCAGAAATATAAACTGCGCGTGAGGCGACGTGATGTCATGAATTTGTTGTCTGAAATGAATCCGTCTGCAACTTCAGCTAGGAGGACAAGGAGATTTGTTCGAAGAGTGTACCACTCACTGGGTCCAAACTACGTTTGGCATGTAGATGGATATGATAAATTAAAGCCTTATGGCATAGCGGTAAGCGGGTGCATCGATGGCTTTTCAAGAAAGATTTTATGGCTTTCATGCGCACCAACGAATAATAACCCAGCAGTAATTGCAACAAATTATGTGCTTTGTGTAGCAAAATTTGGGATTGTACCAATGAGACTGAGGACGGATTGTGGAACAGAAAACACCTTGATAGCAGCAATGCAGTGCACGTTGCGCTCTCAAGGAAATGACCACTTCGCAGGTGCAGCTAGCCATGTTTATGGCACTTCTGTAATGAATCAGAGAATAGAATCCTGGTGGGCACATTTCAGAAAGCAACGGTAAGAATATTTATGTATATATTTTGGTATAGTAAGTGTAGTCGTAACTTACTTAATCAATAACTGCAAAATGTTTATAAATAATGTTAAAAAACAGCTTGCCCCTACATCAGATACTTACTTTATTTTAAATGTGTAACTGCGTGCAGTTTTCCAGTCCATAACCTTTTCAGTGATATATTTTACTGATTGCCCTTCACTGAAAGTTTAATTACACCAGTAAACAAAACCATTTATAGAACGCAATTTAAAAAATGCATCCAAAGCTATATTTAAGTAGCTCTTGCATTTTATTTCATTCAGGTCACAGTTCTGGATGGAAGTCCTGGTGGATCTGAAAGATTCTGGCAATTTCAATGGTAGCCATCAGCATAAATGTTTGCTGCGCTTTGCTTTTCTTGAATTGATGCAAAAGGATTTGAATGAATTTAAAGACCTCTGGAACCAACATAGAATTAGACCCTCGAGGATGTCAGTTTGTCCTTCTGGAATTCCCAATGAGATTTTTAGCCTACCACATAGGTATGAATAAATGGCTTTATGTAAAGCAACAGTTTTGATTCCATTTAGAATAATTAGAAAATATAAAAAAATATCTTGCCAGGACTAAGTTTTCTTTGTTTTTTATCATCAGTAAAAGTAAAGAGCTAAGTCTGTAAGGGTAGAGATACAGATTTCTCAAGTTTTGACTACACAGTACTCAATTAATTGTATAGACTTCTGAATATATTAGTTTTTTTTTCTTTTAAACATATTACTTATTTGTCTAGATTCCAATCAAGAAACTTTGGATACGTTGTTTCAGAAGAGAAGCTTCATCAACTGGCAACACAATGCAAGGAAATTTGCAATTGTGGAGATGAAACCATACAGGAATATTTAGATCTCATAAAGCAGCAGTACAATTTACAAACTCCACCCACATGGAAATCTGCTGTAGAATTATTTTTGAGGCTAAAAGAAATTTGTAATATCTGAATATTTTGTAGTATGTATCAATTTGGTGTGTTTTTTCTTGTGTATGTCTCAAAGTAAAGTACTATTACTTCTCACTTATTTTAGCTAATATAGTAACACTTTATATTTAAATAAATATATTTTGGGTATTCTCTTTCCTGAGTGCATTTTTTTGATCTTGCATAGTTTAAATTAGTTATTCTTCAGCACCATCAAGCATGTACCAGAAACCACCTCAGGACTTGCAAATTGAAACACTAATTGAACTGATTTTCACAACCATGAAATGTAGTTGCTATGAATTTGTCTGTGTTCCAGCTACAAATATAACAGTAAAAAGACATCAGTGATAAACATTATTTAATCTTTCAACAGTAGATGCACCAATAGTGACAATATAGTTTACAATATACAATAAACACATGATAAAAACTAATATAACTTGTAGAATTTCATTTTCACTTTTTTCTCTATAGGTCTTTATTAAGTAAAGTAAAAGCTGGTGGAAAGCAGTAGAAGGCTGGGGGGCAACAACAGGCATATCACCGGTTTTGACTAATCAGGAAAGAATGCAAATATAACAATGGTTTATAGTTTAAAATGACGTGACATGTTTGTATCGTTCTGCTTTTAGGTATACTATCCTCCCTGCTACCCAAAAGATTTAATATTTTCTCATGGCTCCTTGTGGCCTTCTGCAGTCTGGCATATAGAATGACATAATCATCACACCTTACAAGTTTTACAGTCAAGCCAGTAGAGGTGCAGTCATTGTTGTACAAAGAGCAAATGGCTGGAAAGAGAAAGTGTCCCTGAGGCAATCCCGTGTTTCTAAGCAGGGACTCTTTTACATGTCTACCCTGTTCCACAGCCTAGAATCTGCTCCCCAAAAAGTCAGATCAGAGGCTGTACAATTCTCCAAGTTTGCATTGGATACATTGTTTTGGAGAGGTTCAGCTACAATGGTGTTAAATAATGTAATAAAATCCTTAAACAGGATTGTAAACTATAAGTACCTTGGCAGTTTGAATAGTGTAAGATGTACTGAAATATTGTGTTTTCTTTTTCTTACTGATGTACAATTAAAGGTTGACAGTAGTTAAACAATTAAATGTTTTTTCTTCTTGAACTTTATTAAGTGTCAGGAAAGGTTAAACAGGATAGACTGTTTTTGTTCAAAAGTTGATTACCAAAATAATTATAATTGAACTGGAAATTGAAGTCAACCACCATAATATTTTATTTGAAAATGAACATTAAGTTTACAAATTTTTGTTTAATAACAACAAGAGCACTTCAATGGTACATCTCATTGAAGCAACATTAACAAGGTTCAAGTCAAACCATTTCAAAAGTATGGTTTAAAACATTACATAATATGAAATATAAAAAAAAGCTATTAGAAGTATTACATTGTAAAATTTCTATTTACACAAAATATGTATAAACACAAAGCTTAGCAACTTCCTTTCTTTGAAAAATTAACATTATTAATAACATAATTGCAAACAAAATGTAACTGTGCACAACTGATCAAAATGAAATTACGTGAAAAATGATTGATGGAAGATCCTGGTAATTCGGTAACAAAGAAAAAATGTGCATGTTTGAAAAATGAACTGAATCAACTTTAAATGTAAAATCAGCCAAAAACTTTCAAAAAATAATAACTGACATAGCTAATAATATAATTTTTGTGGAAAATGTAATGAAAGAGCAAGTTCAGGGCTGGTAAAAATATATGATGATTAATTATATCAGAATTTAGTGTTGCCCAAATCCAGGTGAGTTTAGAATACCAAAATTCATATGATACTTGAATTTATCATATGTTTTATGTATGGGGATGCTTAAAGAATTGGTGCATGTTTGAGCAATGGGATATGGCGACTCATTATGCAAGAAATTAACTGTTGGCTTTGGATGGAAGCCGATTGGTGGGATTGAGGAAACACCGGTTGAGAGCATGAGGATATCTTCCAAAGATGGTTCAGCAAATGATGTTTTACCTAAGAAAATATAAGAACATGTTAATATCAATTGTTTCACATATTAAGTAACTCATTCACATTGCCCTCTTTTTCATTAAGTCCAAACTTATTTAACATATTAGCACCACATCATTGAACAAAGTACTGGCCCACACTAATTGTTACATATTGATCACCCACACTATTTAACACATTGAGATGATAAGATATCTCTAAACAGCATTCAGATAATTCTTACAACAAAACAATTCATAGAAAATGTTTGTGCCTCTTAAATATGTAATCATTTTATCAGAATGTGTTATCAAAGTTTAAAACTTTGTGATGTATGAAACCTGGAATGAATCTGTAGCACTGTTGTCATTTGATGTTATTACTTCAAGCAGTTTCAACCAGTATTATACATTTTGTGCATAGCATAATGCATGATGTGCATCACATTTAATTTTGTTACTAAATGCACAAAGATGAATTGTACAAATAATCATAACTATTTTTATATGCATATGTTTTGACCAAACTGTTTTTCTTTTCTCTTTCCTTAATATCTGGATTAATATCTTCAGATTCAGTAACACTATACTGTGCAACCCCAATGTCAGCAGCTTTGTTGCGTTGTATAATTTATTCTTGCTGGTCCCATTCCTGATCACGTGGCATAGCAGCCCAAACGTATGTTTAGGTGTCATATTGTACTGTATATAAAGCTTTGTAAACAAGAACAATCTTACAATAACATCTAATCAATCCAAAACACACAGTAAAAGCAATCTTTAAACATTAATAATAAATTGGAACCACCCTAATAGATCCACACCCTTATTTCTTTGTTGGTTAAGAGATGTGACAACTTTAGTTTAATGCTGGTGAAATAAACAACTAATTTAACAGGCATAAATTCATTAATTAATACAGTAAATGCATAAATTGCTAGCCAGCTAAAAGGGCCTATGAAGTGTAAAAGTTAAAAAAGCAGAAATTGCTTTATTTGTTTATCTTAGTTCTGTGTTTATCAGAAATAAATTATGTGAACGCCGATTTGTATTCTAAACTTGTGGACACACAAAATACAAACTCTCATCCTGTGGACAGAAGCTTGTGTGTCTCCTGCTGCGCTTACATTCAGTGTCGTTTTTTTCATAAATTGTGTAAGGTGAAAATCTACATGTACTATATACATAATTTTACATATTTCATGAAGTATACTAAACAAATATTTTCTCCAATACTTGAATTCAGACCTTCAATATCTAACAAGTAGTCTGCCCAGTATGCAGCTGTCCTCACTTCCTCTTGTCTTCTGTTGCTACCAGGCTGGCTAAACTCAGCTTTAAAAAGATTCTCTATAATTTCAGAAGTTATTTTTTTCTCAGAAAAACAGAAGTATTTCATGAATCCTGATGGATTTTGTTTCATTGCTTCAAGAACATTTAGTGTGGTTAGTCCTTCTTTGAACCTGCAAATAACATATACAAATAAGATTAGGTTATTATTTTTATATACAGCATTTATTTCATACTCTGAATATTACAAGGTGAGTGTCATTAGAAAACAATAAATAAAATGCATTTACCAAGAGAATGAACTGACAATATAGACCAGGAAATGTAAAACCACCTTTAATGCCCAAGGAAGGACATATTCCAGAGAGGATATTTCATTACTGTGATGTACATCATGTTAAGAAAGGTGGTCAGTGTCTGTCAGCCTTACTTTATATAGTGTTATGACTATATAAAATGTTATGGATAGCTTAGCAGCTTAGGGAATGCAGAGGCCCTGACGACATGATACATTTGCCATATGTAACCTGGACAAACAGGGTGATACCAGAAGACCAAAGATATAGTTCACATAAAAAATATTTATTAAATCCTGAACACAATGCAAGATAAATCATCAACCCACTCCTCCCTAATATGAATGGGATTAGGCAGGTTTGAGAATGTTATGCATGTCACATTGTGAACTCGGTGAAGCATAAAAAAGTTGCCCAAAAACATGGACCGCATACTAATATGACCATCAACACACACCTGTATGTTGTGAAAATTGTTGTGATGTCAACTTCTGAGGATATGTTTCAATAAGATCTGCAGCACTGTTTGCTAGAACCACAGGAGTACAGACGCTAACATTTCTTGGTTTTAGTGCATTTCTCACAGAAATTATAATGTGTCACATTTGCCATTTGCTGATTTGTACATTTCTGAGGAACACTCATAATGAGATATTGTTTCCAAAATCTTTGACATGTCAACAGAAGCAATTGCTATGAACATACAGATCTACAATGTAAATACACTGCTGCAATGTAAACAACAAGTCTTTCTAGCACACACACACACACACGGATGACAAAACAAGCATTTGGACTGCCCTCTAGCTTTGCTATGTTTGCTGCTAAAACAGGGTTTACTATTTTTTTCTTTACATTTCCTATGTTCAGAAATAATACATTATAGTGCAAATTAATATGTTAGTAGTACTGATTTTTATTTCTTCAAAAGAATGCCAGCACTATACAAATGACTAAGAAATAGTCACCATCTAAGGGTGACATGTTGGGGCAGTGGAAGGGCTGGTACACTCGAAGGAAGGAGACCTAGGTTTGTGTCCTGGGTCCTCCCTGGATGGAGTTTGCATGCTCTCCTCATCTCTGAGTGGGATTCCTCTGGGTGGTGCTCTGGTTTCTTCCCACTGTCCAAAGACAAATAGGTTAGGTAATTGGTGACACTAAATTGGCTGTAGTGTGTGTTTGATGTATGTGTGTGTGTGTAAGATTGCCCAGCAATGGATTGGCGCCCTGTCAACAGTTTGTTCCTGCTTATTGTCCTATTCTAGCTGGGATAGGCTTAAGTCCTTCTGTAACCCTCGTCTGAATTAACCAGGTTAGAGAATGACATGATATATTCACCATTACCCTATATTCTTTGCTGCTGCTAGTTTATATATGACTAAAGTGATATGGTATATTGTATGTGTCACATTCCTCAGCAATACATGAAAATTTGGATTAGCTATTAGTTACTATTTAATTTCACTTTCATTACATTTATTCTGATGAAAATCATGGTGGCAACATGCTCAGCTGGACAAATGTCATTGAATCTTCAATATCTTTTGCCAACTCCTCCTGGGGAATTCTGAGACACTTCCATGTTAGTCAAGAGGCATAATCCCTCTAGTGTGTCATTTGTTCACTTCTAGTTTAATGTAAATGCTACTTCCTCATCTTGGTAACTTTTAGTATTTATAAATAAAGCATTTATTACAACATACCTTTGAATACAAGCAGCATTTCTGGTGAAAAAATACCACTTCAGATAATCTTCCACAATTTTGTCTTTATCAGAAAGCTCCCTGATAACATGGCAAAGACATCCCGCTATCATAAGCATTGTAGCATACACCTCCACTGTACTCCTAAGACATTCCACTGAGGACGATGACTTGATCTAATTCATTTCAAAGTTATAATAAAATGTAACATTAGTAGCATTCAGTCACAAACAAAATAATGCATTTTTAAAATATGAAAAGAATATTGATTCAAAACTTTGCAAACAATAGCATTTGCCCAAAAAGGAACCCAAGGGGTGTTAAACCAACTTTTTAAATTAATTTAACACTCAGATTTATAGAAGCATATTTTGTTTGTTTAGTTGTTTATGTTTTTACACATATTATGTATGGTTCTTTATATACATTATCTGTACACAAATGTTTTTTTTTAAATCTAAATACTTTGTAGAAACTGGAGGCATTATAAAAGTAATTTAGTAATAGCCACTACCAAAGGACATCAAATATTTGATCTGTCCATGGTCCTAAAACATTTAAAACAGTACAATACTATTACAATATCTATCTTCAATTACACTGATGACAACAGGGATGCAAAGGAGATCATATTTATTCCCTGGATTACCCCACTGCATTAACTACCTTGCGGTCTAGGAGACGCACATCTAAGTATGGTAGCCTAATAGAACACATCAGTTACATTTACACGGAGCATTTCAAATTAAAAGGGGTCTCATGTATTACATAACACTTTGATTTATTGTATTAAAATCAAAATACATTACAAATAATATGTACTTATATATTTGTATGAAACATGTATAGACACTGACAGAACAAAACAAACAATGTTAGCACTGTAAAATAAATTATCTGTTTAGTTTTCTCATAAACAATCCTAATTAATGAAGTATACAATTTTCAAAAAACACTAAAACATTCTGTGGAAAAAGCATTACTGTGCAATATTACTGCATTACTGTGCATTTAAGTCTTTAAAACTTAAATGCATATAAAGTCATATCATACCTTTTGTAGCATCATCTGTATTTCTGGATCACAAACATCTTTTGTATCAGGGGAAAAGATACCTTCACATAAAATATAGTTGAACAAGTTTTTCGAAATGAACTGTGGCCCAGGACCACCATGAACCATGGAGACAGCGATCATTCGCCCAATGATGAAATATTCATCATTATCAAATGCTAAAACAAAAACAAAGTGCCAAACCAGTCACCATATCCATTCAACTATCCATTGCTTAAATTAACTTATTTCAGCCATAGTTAATGCACATTATATAATGGCTACACTGGGCAAATGACAAGAAATCATACACGTACAAGATGTCAGTCCACTACAGGATGTGACAGCTCATAATACTCACCAACACTGTCACAGGTCAAGTATTTTTCAGTTTCCCTTCCTTCAAATAGTGTTCTGTTTTTAAGATGTTGCATTAGGAGTTCTAAAAATTCTCGTTTGGGTCATCCTGTGTCAATGCCACTCTCCATGTAGCCAGTATTATCACTGAATTTCACTAAAATGGTGTGTGCTGGATCAAAGGACGAACGCTTAAAACCACGTAGAGCTCCATCCCAAATGTCAGCTCTGTTTATATTGAACCGTGAGACTGTTTCAGACTTAATCTGCGTGGCTAAATTTTCCAGGATGTCTTCCACACTAACTATTTTGTCATTAAAACTGTACGTAAAAATAAAAATAGGAGAAAGAAAATTTACTTTTTACAAATAACCAGTATAAGTCAACTACTGAGGAACAATTATGTCAAAAAAGCAATAGTCACACTATCTGTAGGGTATATAACAAGATTTTACTCATTGCTGACAGACTATAAAACACACACATTAATTCAAAAGATAACCATGAGTTGTTCTAAAGAACACATGATATAAATTAAACAGATATTAAATCATTATTAAATAACAATAATTACCATATTAACTACATTTATTCAGACTGGAAGAGAAAGTGTTACCACAGAAACTTACCAATCAACATTGTGAGCAAATTCATCTTCTGATGAGCTACTAGTGTCACTTTCAACTAGAATTGGAGCATAAACCTCTGTATATGTTCTTGGAAAAAATAAGAAAGCCATTACATATTGAGCTATAAGGATCAATAGTAAAAGTGATGAATTTCAAAGTTTTGCCTATAGACAAGCAGGACCATCCCCCCCATAAAATCTGTTTACTGTGTTGTTCTTCCTATCTTATTGTATTTTTATATTGTAAGAAATTTTAAATAAATTACATTTATTATTACTTTGCCCATAAGTAACAATCTGGCTAATGTACAACACTATTACACAAACTAATAAAATTCAAAAAAAGGACATGGCAGCACTAGAAAATGTCCAGAGAAGAGTGACTAGGCTGATTCCAGGGCTACAGGGGGTGAGTTATGAGGAAAGATTAAAAGAGCTGAGCCTTTACAGTTTAAACAAAAGAAGTTTAAGAGGAGACCTGATTGAAGTGTTTAGAATTATGAAGGGAATTAGTGCAGTGGATCAAGACGGTAACTTTAAAATGAGTTTATCAAGAACACAGGGACACAGTTGGAAACTTGTTAAGGGTAAATTTCACACAAACATTAGGAAGTTTTTCTTTACAAAGAGAATCACAGACACTTGGAATAAGTGACCAAGTAGTGTGGTAAACAGTGGGACTTTATAGAGACTTTCAAAACTCAACTTGATGTGTTTTTACTTTGCGAGCTTTGTTGAGCTGAACGGCCCGTTTTCATCTAGAATCAACATGAATACATGATTATTTACATATATATTACATTTGTAAGAGTATCCTCCAATTTGAATGTTACATTTGAAGATGATTTGTGTCCTAAGGTATGCATTAAAGACATTATTAATTGTAAATTGCCTGGTTTGCAATGTACTTTAAGTGGTATTCATGCTAACAACTGAGATACTATAAAACACTTTGTTCAGCAACATATTCAATGGAAATTATATAGGTAGCATTGTTGATAATACCTGTAGCAATGTGCACCCGTACTAACACTAGTGCAGCTTGTGGAAACTTCCTTTGATGATGTGCTTGCCATATTTTGCTTTTCATTTGATTCAGGATTAATCAAAGACATCTATTAAAACAGAAACTGAAAATCAAACAGCTTAAAGTAACAAACACAGCAGGCACAGAGTTACAGTAATTTACTTATACTGTATTTGAACTGAATTACATTTTCATTTGTGTACAGCACTTTTAACTAAGTGCAGACACTGAGCTCTGTGTCAAGTTTCCAGGTAAAATGCAATTACAATTTTTCTAATATTAAAATGAGTACATAAAAACACAAAAGTGGTTTGGAACTTATTAACATAAACAGAGCTCAGCACTATCTGTTCCTTGATTAATTGTTGAACTATGGCCAGTTAACAACAGAGGAGATGAAAACAACTATTCAGTCAGTGAGAATTTGTATCAACCAGCATCTTAAACTGCAAACATGGTTTTAAACTAGTTATATTTTTTTGTTTTAACTGAAATTGTTACTAATGCAGTCACTCCTAGTGGAGAATCTCTTTATAACTTTTGGTCTAATTATGCTGTTTATAATCTGAGTATTAATTCATTTAGATTTTGCTAAAGTAGGTAATTTAAAAATGCTCCATAGCATCCCACATACAAGTGGGATAGACAACTGTCTGTGATGATAAGAAGAAGTGTCCTGGTTTGAACTCTGATCAGTCAGCCAGGTAGTTTTGCTGTCATATTTTGAGATAAATTAAAAGATCCTCTCTAGTCAGGATGAAAACCATCTTTCTTGAAAACTCCAGGCCTTTCTCAAAAATTATCCAAATTAATCACAAAGACTTCTTTTATTTGAACACCAGATCTCTAACCAGCAATGAATGAAATACAATCTAATCCCAATCTAGTCCATCCCCTCTAATCCTGGTGTGGACAGACACAATTAAATTCCAACTTTTTTTATCTTTAGTGCAAAAGGTTATTAAATTCCTCTTTAATACAACAAGATTGCTGCAAAAATATATTATTAGTGTCACCATGAAGCAGTAAGGTAGATAGTATATGTATCAGTAAAGTATATCAAAGTATTAGTATAAAGTAATCAAAGATAAGAAAAAAATATTAAACTGTAAACACAAGATAAGCATGAATAAATATTTCAGATTTACCACATCTTTACTCCTTGCGGTTAGATTTTCATTTTTTTCCCTGGAGGAGCTGTGGACAAAAAGCTGAAAGATAGAAGTGAATTACAAAAAAAACATATAATTACAAAAAAAACAGCAACTGAGTTTCTACACAATACACTTGCTAGTTAGCGGTTTATACAGAACATTTGGGTGAAACATTATGACAACTGTTTTACTTTAAGTGCTACTTACACTACATTTCACTATGAAAGGTTTAGCTGTGGTGATTATAAATGAATAAACCTATTAATTAATTAATTGTGTACCACGATATCATTGAGAAAGTCCTCTTCTATTTTATGTTTTGGATGAATAGTCACTTCTTCAGGATCACTACTGTCATTTTCTGCAAAAATATTAGTTAAATAATTAAAAGTTAACCAACAACTAAAAATGCAGAATTGTATCCTAAACAGTTGATTATATATACTCAATAATAATGTACAAGATACTCAAATTCATCATGCATATATTTTCAAATAAATCACTAAAAACCACTATATTTATTTTCTTTTTTGATAGTCATTTAAGTAATAAACATACTTAGATACATCCTTAAAAAACTATGAAAAATGCAATTTTTTTACATTTTTAAACAGGTTGTCACAAGTTTTGCATAAGTAGGAATTAATCAACCCATCAAACTGTATAAGTTATTTTTACTACTATTTACAGAACAATTAACTTTTAAAAATTAACTGTGATTTGTAATTAAATATACACAAATACTTAAATATTAATTGATTCTGAACCTACCTAATTTATTGTATTCAGCCTCTGGGCAGATGAAGAATGTTATTCTGTTAAATTGTTTGCCAATTTCATTTTTGTAGTCTTGCAGTATAAAATTATTTGCAGATCCTGGTATTTTATTAACAAGACTCCCATCAGCATACAAAAGCACATATGGGCCTGGTGGTAAATCATTGTTGAATGTGCAGAGTTTTGTCTCAGCGGCATGCAAAAGTTCATTTTTGGAACTTCTTGAAGAAATTCGAAGTGGTAATGTCCTGCCTCTTTCTTTTTTTAACATTCCTCCACACTCCCTCATAATTCCTACATTAATCTACGTACAGAAAAAAGAAATAATGAAACAACATGATAAAATAAATAAAAAGAAAGTAGTTTTGCATAAACTAGATTAGAACTGCGAAATTACAATAAGAATTTAAAAAACGTATTTGTGTTAATTTATACATTCATTCATATGTTTTATAAAAAATACATGAGTAAAACGCACGTAAATAACGATGCCTTTAATTGGTAATTGAACAGATTTTTAAATATATTTCACGCGTATAATATTTAAAATATTCAGACGTACCTGTACACAACTTACTGCATCCTTCTGAGACTTTCTTTTAGTGGTAAAATTAACGGATCTTTCATTGTTTTTTATTTCTTTGAAACGAAAAAACTCCGTCAGTGTTGGAGAATTTTCAGGATGCTGACGTCCTAAACATTTTCAAAAGGGTTATTCGCTTTAGCGCGCACAAAGTACTGTAGCGAAAAAATTACACATACTCGTACTTAAACGCAAGAGACATATTACCTGTTGGTGGTCCTCCCAGCGCCGCGGACGATTGGTCACCTGACGGCAGAAAGGCAAGCGATCGCCCACAGGTGGAACAAAATGCTGGCGCCGCGCCCGTGCCCAGCTGACTGCCACAGTAGGGACAAAACATTGTCTGCCTTTGGAGAATGAGAATGTTTGTTAAAGGAAGAAGTAAAGCATTTGTAACAAAACAGTAAAATAAATGGTAAACCCAATAGCAGGACTTCTCTGTTTCAGTTGATGGATGACAACGGACACTTCGTGTTCTGACCTCGTAGGGGACCCAAAGCCACCTACCGCATCGTCCATACCCCCCGTGTTTGCAATACCACATGTGTTTGCACACTCGACCCACAAAATGGGACCCACAACCAAATAAAGAGAAAGAAATCCATGCGCGTTTTCGCACTCGAAACTTTTATGATAAGAAAATATCCTATTAATAGCCTAACACTTCGCGAGGAGTAAGAAGAAGCCGACACGACGGGGAGTAGCCGCAGTTATGTAGTTCAAGTTTGACATTTTTATTTTAAAAGTTTGTGAAGATGTTAAACGTTTTGCTCAGTTTCCCAAAGAAACGTTTTCGTTTTTTAATTACCAGGAAGTCACAAAAACTGTAGTTGTGAAAGGTATATATTTAACAAGAACAACCAGTATTATGTTCGTCGTTTCGTATGAAATCTGGGCAGTTATTACAACCAACCATGAACACCCTTCGCTGAAGCGGACTTTCCCGCACTTAACACGTTGAATGCTCAGGAGATAAACGTTTACAGACCCTTGCAGTCGCCACACTGCATGTATACAGTATAACATATACGTTTAAAAATACAGCATATTCTGCATTTCACCTTTAAATGTGATCAGTTGAAGAGTAGTCCGTTGCACAGATTTCTCTTCCAACTAAGCATGCACAGATTTCGTTCTGAAAATCTCATTTCCGGTGTGGACATTTCCGTTTTCAAAATGCTGTTTCCGTTGTGAAGTTCACTTCCGTTTTCAGTTTTTGTTGATTTCATGTTGCGGCCTCTTAATGTTGATTTCATGTTGTCGTTTTTGTTCATTTCACGCTCTTTCTTTTGGTTAATTTCACGCTCTCACTTTTTGTTAATTTCATGCTCTCACTATTTGCTAAGTTTATGCCGTCACTGTTTATTGTTGACTTCATGTTGTCATATATTAATTAATTTCATTGTGTTTTTTTTATTTTGTTTTTTCATTTGGTTCGTTGTTGATTTTGTGTTTGTGTTTTGCCCCTCAGAGCCACCGTAATACAATATATACCTGAAAAAGAGTTTCCCTGCTACTTCAGCAAGGACGTCACCAAGCACTGCAATTGACCCTTTATGAGGTGGGGTTTCTTGTTTAGTTCCGGGGTTGTGTACATTATAAGTCAAGACTGCACATTTTCAAGAAGTAGAAGAAGGAATAAGGAGGAAAGAAGCATAAGACAACCATGATCAACCACATTAAGCACTGCTATCCATATTACTAACCGAGAATGCTAAACCGGATGATGGACGCAGGCACATCCGGCAATGGGCCGTAGCTGCAAAAAGACGTACTGCGCAGGCGCAAAAAGAGTCCGCGAGAGTCGGCTGAGGAGCCGAGAAAGACGGACAAAAGAGGGCGAGAGAGGCGGACAAGACCACAGAAAAAAGGAGTGAGCACAGGAAAAATAGAGAAATGAGGCGCAAAGAGCAACGAAAAAAGGAAAAGGCACATAAAAAAGTATTCAAACGCAAGCAAAGCACGAAACACATTGCACACGAAACTAGACATAAAAAAAAAAAAAAAAAAAAAAGAGGCTCGCGCACAACAGCAAGGCACCGACCCCCCCCCCCCCCCCCCCCCCTACAGGCACCGGACAGGACACACACAAAGAGGGGGATTCAAACAAGACACAGGAACACAAAAAGAAAGAAGACGCTCGCGCAACAACAATCCTCACCCCCCCCCCCCCCCCCCACACACACACACACACACACACACACACACACATCCATAAGAAGTGACACCCAAAGCCACATATTCTAAAGTGAACGTCAACACCTTCACACTAGACAGCATAGGTGTCAGCATTGGTGGATCTCCTTACAATAAGGCACTATTAACCGTTCAACTGCAGAAAAGGCTCCATATTAACAGTGAGTGCAATACTCCTTATTACTTATCCATATTTCTAAAAGAAAAAATGTCTCGACTCCAAAAACGCAAAGCTCAACTAAAGCTTCTAACTAACGATGTACCTAAAAGTAAAAACTTTATGAACTGCATTAGATCCTACAATGGTTCATTTGCTTTTCCATATACCGGAGTAAATATCAGGCCACCAAAAGGCAATGGCCCATACTGCTTTCGCATATGTGCACAAATACTGCATCGCATTGGAACAGTGCACCCTGAAACAAATCAACAACGCAAATATGCACAAATCTACATCCTAGATCCACATGACGCAATCTATCAATCAAAGTGCTGCATCGCAACAGGCACGGATTCAAAACGGAACACCTCCCGTCTCAGACATACGTTAATGGCAGCGAAGGCTACAACGGGCTTCTCACACAGCACAGGCAAATCGATTACAGCTCCAAAACAACACGTCCCAAATAATACACATGCAACAACGCGCCTCTCAAACGGCACAAGCAAAACATACACCAGGAAAATTCATTCGGATTAATGAATGTCATTTGCAATCATTGTCATTCAGTTCACTTCCCTGAAGAAACAACTGGCAATACAAGTAATACATTTACACGTTGTTGTCAAAAGGGTCAAATTAGACTGCCTTCTTTACATTCATATACTGAATATCTACAGAGGCTTATAACTGACGATGTACCTGAAAGTGAAATCTTTATCAACTACATTAGATTCTACAAATCGGTATCCACTATGAACATTAACGGTGGCACTGTACGTGACATCCGTCTTGAAAAAATGTTGTTTATTGATGAATGTTCAATGACATGAAGTCACTTACTCAACACCATTCATAAACTTCTACAAACGTTTATGAATAATAATATTCGATTTGGAGGAAAGGTACTTTTATGAGGAGGAGATTTTAAACAGTGATTAGCTATTCTTCCAGATGCCATGCACTCAGCTATTGTTCAGTGCACCTTAAAATACGCAGACAATTGGCATTGCTTTCAAAAGATACAGTTAGTAAAAAAGATACGATGTCCAGAACCAGATCATAACAATTGCTTATTACAACTGAGAGATGGTGCACTCACCAATACAGATGGACTTCAGCCACATATTATTACAATTCCTCAAGCCTTTATCTGCGACGACTTAGTTACAGAGACATTTGGAACAGCAATCTCATTAGACCAAATGCCCCTTTTAACACAACGCACTATATTATGTCCAAAAAATATTAATGTGGAAAACATTAATACTCAAGTCATTCCATTACTTCCTGGAGAGACACAACTCTTTCTAAGCTCTGACAAACTTGACTCTGATCACAACAATAACCATCTTAAATGACCTTACAAGTTCTGAGCTGGAATTACCTTTTACACTTAAACGGCGTGTACAAAGACATTTTCAAATAAACCTTTACACTGTGCCACACACTTTATTGTTTGCTTTCTATTTGCATCATCTACACCGTCACACTATTCTATATCTCATTCATACATCACGCTCTTTGTCATTCCCAACACCAGGGGTTGGCGAGCGAAGCGAGCAGGGGGCAGAGCCCCCTAGTTCTTTAATCTAAGGCAGGGGTGTACAAACTCCAGGCCTCAGTGGCTGCAGGTTTTCTTTCTAATCCTTTTCCTAATCAGTGACCAGTTTTCACTGCTAATTAATTTCTTTTCCCTTCATTTTAATAGCCCTGTTTTTAAGGATTCTGTCCTCTGATTTGATTCTTCCCTTCATTAAATGACAGCCAAACCGAAATGAGACATGAAACAAGCTAACAGATAACCAGCTAAATTGGGGCTTCAATCTTTGACCAATTTCACTCCAACCAATCTCTTAATGAGAAGCTGATTCTTGCTGTTAATTAAACCCATTATTTAATTCCATGGTTTGTTGCTTCTCTCATTCTGCCACAGCAGACATTTCCAAAACTTGATTTTCTGTTTTTTCTAAGAACGCCGTCAACATGTTTTGGTGAGCTGAGACCTTCACTTTTCTCTATTTTCAGATATTGTGTGATGGGCACAGATGAGCTGGGGAGTATTTTTTGTATGTCGCTTAAATCATCCAAGATCAGGTGCCTCATCTTGGATAAGTTAATGCTGGTGACACTCATCCGGGATAGGTTGGTTTTTCAAACGCAGCCATGTATTAGATTAGTCTAGCTGGATCTAATCATACGAGATGAATGCACGTGCCCGCGCTGATTGAAAAGCCCATATATATTGAGTCTAGAAAACTTGATCAGCAAGTCTTTGATAGGCTGTAACAAAATGATGAAAGAACGGGCGCATTTTTTTTCACGCACACGGCGCAAGACCTTTTATTCGAAGGACATGAAGAATTTCAAGATTTAATATGCAGAAGGGGTAACACTGCAAAAGCAGCCCAGACCAGAAAAGATGGCTGGCAAAAAGTGGCCGACAAATTAAACGTTAAGTAGAGTGCATACTTTGAAACAGCACTGTTTGAATTCAGGTTTGCTATCATCTTCATTATTTGGGACTTGGCTGGCTTTCATGCATTTCTCATCTCCACAGTTTCCACGCTTTCATTGGACTTTTCTGTGTATATGAATGTTTGTTTGTGGTTTTGTAAATTATATACGTTTTCTGGTTTAGAGAAGGGGAGGACAAGGGAGGTCAGGGCCGTGTTGGATTTTTTTTATTTCTCTAACACTGTATATATTTGCACTTGCATAGGTTTCAGAGAATACTGAGATATCTCTATGTTATATTTCATTCTTTTTCCAATATATTCATTTTTTTTACATACTGAACCTTTTGTCTGTGCCCAAATGGTTTGTTTTTACTGTCAACTGGAGAGCTTAAGTGGAGGGTGGGTAAGGAATAAAGGGGTAAGTACAGTTTGAAGTGGCCGAGTCCAGATATTGCTTCCACAAAGCCCGAGTATGTAACTTGCCACCTCTAAGTGTGAGCGTGGTTGTTACATGGTTTCCTTCCATACAATGTTCAAGTTGTCTTAACTGGGAAATTGAAAAGTGTCCATTTTTAATTGCAAAACTGTGAAACATGAAGCTCCATCCATCCATCCATTTTCCAACCCGCTGAATCCGAACACAGGGTCACGGGGGTCTGCTGGAGCCAATCCCAGCCAACACAGGGCACAAGGCAGGAAACAATCCTGGGCAGGGTGCCAACCCACCGCAGAAACATGAAGCTCACTAAAAATAATTTTTTTTGGTGTAAAGATACAGAAAAAATACAATATTGCTCCATAAAGACTCCTTTACATTTCTATCTTTACATATATCCTTATAGCGTAATCATACACCAATAAAATTAATCTATGTCTTCCTAAGCTTTTTTTTATTTCAAAACATTCCAATATACATCAATAAATCATTTTTAAGCAATTAGATTCAACAATAACCTCATTTATTTGGAACTCAAAACATCCACGTATCCAAAGAGCAACCCTACAAAGACCTAAGGCAGAAGGTGGCATGGCTCTACCCAACTTTCAGTTTTATTACTGGGAAGCAAGCATACAAGCTATAAAAACCTGGAAACAAATAGATGAACATACACAGGCTTGGTCCGTAATAGAAGTAAAATCCTGCAGTACTTCTTTATATTCCCTGCTTTGTACCCCAATGAATGCAAGTTATCGCCAATATACTAATAACTCAATTATGCTTCACTCACTCAGAATATGGAACCAATGTAGAAAGCATTTTAAGATGGAGAAGCTTTTATCTGTGGCACCTCTGCAAGAGAACCACCTCTTTCAACCCTCGCAAACATATGCAGTTTTTAATATCTGGAAAAAATTTGGGATTAAATTGCTTAGAGATCTTTATATAGACAACATCTTTGCATCCTACGAACAATTATATTCCAAATTTAACTTTCCAGCTACACATTTCTTTCACTAACTTCAAATTAGTTGTTAAACAGAACCTGCCTGATTTTCCACATCTTGCACCCTCATCCATGCTGGAAATAATATTGCTCAATTTCAAGGACTTAGACACCACCTCTGCAATATATAAAATTATTTTACAGTCCCTCCCTTTCAAAGATCCAAGAGGACAATGTGAAAAAGATCTCTTAATCAATATATCAGAAAAGGAGTGGAAAACAACAATGCAGAGACTTCACTTGAGCTTCATATGTACAAAGCATACATATTATTCAACTCAAAATTATACAGGGTGGCCCACGAAAAAGTGTCCCGCCTCCAAGAAGATGACTGCATTACATGGTGAAGAGAAAAATTATCAAATCTGATACTCACATTTACAGAAGATGCTGAAAGTGATCTCCTTGTGCGTCAATACATCTCTACAAGGCAGGCAACACGACCGCAGCCGGCTATTGGGCGGCAGACAAGACGGGAGTCGTCTCGATGGAGGCAGGCCACCTTTTCATGGGCCACTCTGTATATCGAGCACATCTGTCTCACCTAAAACTGTCCAAAATGTATCCAGGGCAAGATCCAACCTGCAAACGTTGCAATCAAGTCCTAGCCTCACTGGGTCACATGTTTTGTGCCTGCACCAAGTTAACATCATTTTGGACCAAAATTTTTAAGTTCCTCTCAGACAGCCTTGGTGTCACAATCCCTCCTAACCCATTAACAGCTGTGTTTGGTGTTTTTCTAGATGGGTTTAAATTGGAGAAGGACAAACAAACTGTGATTGCATTCACTACACTTTTGGCACGCAGACTTATTTTGCTAAACTGGAAGAATCCTAACCCTCCTCTTTTAAGTCAGTGGGAAACCGATGTTTTATACTATTTGAAATTGGAAAAAATCAAATATTCAGTTAGAGGATCTGTACAGAATTTTTTTAAAACCTGGCAGATATAATCAATAAAATTTTAGAATAAGCTCTTAAAGGACAGAGGAAGCAATTATCTCCGCATTTCTTTTTCTTCTCCATTCATCTCTACTGGTCTATTAAGCTCATCAATTTAGGTATGTTTACAAGCCTTACATTTTACCCCGTTGGCCATGCTCTCTCTCTCAGGGGTGGGAGTCGACTTGTTTTTCAATCCCATTTTTTGTAAAAATTGATCGATTTGTATGAATGATTAAAATAAAATTAATAAAATTTAAAAAAAAAAATTAATCTATGCCTCTCCTCCACATCACAAAATGTGACATGCTGCATATTTTCCACATGAAGACACACCATTGTGTATATCACTGTGTTTTCTCCACAGGTAAATCCTAATGCATGGGAAACTGCTCTCCCAGCGCTGTATTGCCAGCAACTGCCCTTTCCTGTTTCTTGATTCCTGCTTAAGAGCTTCAGAATATGCAATGTCCAAGTGAAGTGGAGCTGCAAGTTTCTTTTCTGTCTCTGATACATATTTAGGATTGCAAGATGGCGATAATTATTGACAAAGTGGGGATTGTACTACCACAACAAAATGACCACATTTGACAGGAAATGAGTCAAGTGACCTTTTTAAGATCTTTGTTCAAATTTTAAATGACAGACAGAGGGCTGCAATGATAACCCAAATTTACAACAAGGACACAAGGGTTCACGTCCTGGCTGCTTCTGTGATGGTCCTGGTCGGCTCCATGCTCCTAGACTGCTTCCAGGAGTGTCTTGAACCCGGAACTGTCAATGACATACCTGAGGATGAACCCGGGCAAAGGCGGACACACACTTTCAAGCTGGTACAAAGTGTTGGGTGCTTTTATTTAAAATCAAACAAAAGTGCATTGCGAGTCTTCCTCAATAAATAATTCACAAAACCGTGTGCCAAAAAAATGGAGATTAAAATGTCTAAATAAATAAAAATGAAGTTAAAATCTCACTCAGGTTTCTTCCATTAAAGACATTCCCGAGCCACAGTGCCTCCTTCCTAAAACTGACTTCTCCTCCACTTACCCCAGATGGGATCTCAACAACAGGAGGAGATGTTCTCCAACAGGTACAATCAACCCTAACACAGGGGTGAGCAAAGTCGTTCCTGGAGGGCCACAGTGGCGGCAGCTTTTTGTTCCAACCCAGTTGCTTAATAAGAAGCACTTACTGCTCAGGTAATACTTCTACTTCATTTTATTTGTCTTGCTTGTTAAGATTTTGAACACTTATTGCTTATTTTAGTCTTAAATAGCTGTATTCTCTGTTTTTAATTGCTCCTTATTAGTAATTGATGCAAATGACAAAATAAACCAGCATTTCTCCATTTAGGTTGTTTCCATTTACATAATACTTGGAAGGAAAGTTAAGGACTAAGAATTACTCATCCATTTTAGACTTCAAATTATTTGGATGATATCCTTAGAAAGAAATAAAAAATCTAGGATATGGGAATGACCTGACATGGCAGATTTAAAGCACTAACAAGCCATGAAATTAAATTATTGGCAAGGATTGTTTTCTAATTAAGCAACTGGGTTGAAACAAAAACTTGCAGCCACTGCAGCCCTTCAGGACTGATTTTGCCCACCCCTGCCAGTGCACACCGAGTCTTGATCCTCCAGGTCCTGCTGCCAAACCTCAGCCTTACACAGGAGCCCCGCTGGTGTAGTCGGTCACTCCTGCTCCTGACAATCACTCAGCAGGAGTGACCCCTGCCCCTCAAGCACCAGTTGTGCGCTTCTAAAGTGGTTGTCTTCCTGACAACCTGCTCCCATTCCTTTGCACAGACTCCTCCTCAGTTCTGCTTTCTTTTGTCTTACTTAACATCTGTCCTTCTCTCAATTTCGTTTTGTTTCCCCTCTCTACCATGCAGGATTCCTTTATACCTGTATCTCCAGTTGCATGCAGGTGCTGTCCTCATCCTGCCCCAAAGTGTGAATGAAGCACCTGAATGACATGCTCGCATTTGTACATGAATATGCCATTAGTCAGGTACCCCAGTCAACCCTGGAGCCTGCATGCACTGGGGCTCTCCATTATTAATTAAAATTGTGCTTTGCCAAGAACCTTTTATCATAGCCCCCTACATGGAGTTTGTATGTTATTCCCATGTCCTCCTAGTGTTTCTTCCAATAGTCCAAAGACATACAGGTTAGGTGAATTGATGTTGTTACATTGGCCCTAATGTTTGGGTGTTCACCCAGTTCAGCATCACACACATGTGCTTGGGAAACAACTTGAGGGCTCATCTAATGGAAATTCCACCCCAAGTAGAGGGTTGGTGCTGTTACCTAATGCTTCTCCACCTCTTTCCCTTATAGATCTGATGAACGCCACCACCACCATTTACGTCACGTCTAGGTAACAGTTCCTTGGACCTACCTCTTCCAGTGTGGCTCTCTCTTAAGGGGTTCCACCACCATTATGAGCCAATCTGATCTGTTGAGTTGCGATTGAAAAGATATCTCACTATCTTTGTGACCTTTTGTTTTGAGTTTTTAAACATATGCAGGGATCGGGATTGTGGTGCCCCAACATTTTGTAACTCTCCAGTTTTTTTCCTTACACCAGTTAATACTTCTGCCTTGCATGTTTTGGGTGCTTGGACGGTCTTCATCTTCTCTATGATCCTACTCTGAGTAATCAGGTGAAGAAAACAGATGATGGGCAGATGTGTGTAGAATTAAAGCATGTAAATGTTTCCATACAGGAACTAAACATCTGTCTTTTTGCGTCAATAGCATGTTGTTCCCTGGAAGGCAAATGCAATATGTTTTGCACATTTTTTGGTGAATCAAATTAAATTTTGAGCAAATCATTTCACTTATAAATAATTATTACTTAGAGAACCTCTCATTTACAAGCTCAGAATATATACACTTTTAGAGGTATAGTAAAAATAAATTACAAAAAAGAATTCAGCACAAAAATACTACAATAAACATAAAATACCATATAATATGTACACAAAACAAATGTGTATAACATGTATGCATGTATAACAGAGTGGTGGCTCTGAGGCTAGGGATCTGTGCTGGCAATCAGAAGGTTGCCGGTTCGAATCCTATAAATGCCAGAAGTGACTCTACTCCATTGGGCCCTTGAGCAAGACCCTTAACCTGCAATTGCTTCATCTTGAGTATGACATTTATCTGCATATACTCTAGTTTCACATTTTGTAAGCAACATTAAAGCAAAATTTATAAACCTGAAAAACCACAGGATGTAAAATTTGGACTTTGCAAAGTCCAGAGAGAATGATTTGAATATAAGTAATGCTTCAGTAATACTGAACTTGTAAACAATGAAAACCAAAAGCAAAATAAAGAAGGGCAGCATCAGCATAAATACTTGTTTCTGTTTGTAATTATACCATACGGGGAAGTTAACAAAAGAGGAACAGACATGAACTAATACAGAACCCTGAGCTTCACAGAAAGAAACTTAGATAATGTGAAGAAAATAATAGTCTTTATTTAACCCCTAATGGGAGCAGCCGAAGGAAGAAGAAGAAGATTTAACAGTAAAGAAACAAGTCAGGCCAGTGTCAGACACATGTGTGTGTGCGACTCCAGGTGGTCTGAGCAAATTCAATGATCAGCGCTATTAAATGTTGATGACAATTAGATTGATTGTCAGAATTCGGTTTAAAAAAAAGTGAATTTAAATCAGTGCCGTTTCTGTATTGGAAGCTTCCATAAAACTAAATATAAACTGTTTGCAAAAATCATTAGAAGACTGTTGAGCTTGTATAAGTAATGTAACCATTTTATTTAATATTTTGAATAGAAAATGGAAAGTGAATAAAATAATATGTGAACTTGGTCTTTTCATAAATGTAGTAATTACTGCTTTAATTAGTTATACATCAGCCTAAGATATGGTTGTACAAAAAGAGGTGCAGGTGCCAAGAGTTTACATGTAAACTATAATAAAGGATTAAATCATGAAGTGGGTTTTAAAGAATCAAGCATTTCAGCTTGACAAAAAATCTGAAAGAAAACGATAAGAAACACAGTGTGATGCTGTGACCTGGGTACTGAATAAGCAGATACAACAATGTTGTGTAACAGAGCTTTAATTTGTTTTCAGGAAACCATCTGAAGGTGTCCAGGGCCAAAGAATCAGTAGAAGCAGGAAAGTTTGAAATTGTGTAGAAGAGGATATACCTGTTTATATCTAGAAAAAAAGAGTTAATATCAGTTATTTTTATGTAAATGAGATTGGAAAAATACACATTCAGCCAATGTGGTTTTCCATTTTCTTTTACAAAATTTTGTTTAAAAAATTCATTTTACAGGTAGATATTATAGTCTTTTGAGTTCATTATCAAAATAAGGTGGGTTTCAAGAGTTTTAACTGCAATTATAGAATCCAACTTACAACCAAGAGAAGTGTTGTAATTATTAATTAACCAAGCCATGTCCAGAAAATCAATAAGTATGAGTGACAAGTTAGAAAAAGAAGTAACAAAGCATTGGTCATAGGAAACAATTACAGGAAAACAGCTACCAGAACAAAAACAACAAAAATCAGATCACTTACTGGGTAGCACAGGTAGAGGATAATGCTGCTGACTCATGGTTTAAGGGTCCTGGTTCAAATTACAGACCAGTCACGAATGTCTGGAGTATGCACAGATTCTCCATGCCTGTGTGGGTTTTCCTCTAGATTCTCTGGTTTTGCATCCACATTCCAAAAATATGTGTGTTAGGCTATTGGGAAACTTCAAACTAGCCTCATAGAAATGAGTGTGTGTATGTGAACATGTCCTATGATTGACTGGCACTCTATACCAGTCCCGCTTTCTGTATTGTCCCCAGAAAAGGTTGTTGGATAAACTGTCTTGAAAAATGCATAGGTGGAGATTGTTTTGCCAGTAGCAGAAACGTGAAATGGGCCAAAATATCTACTGCTCAGAAGCCCACCGCCCATCCTTCTCCCAAACCAATCACCTCAGATTAACCACTGGCACTTTGCATTAGACAGTACTGCTCTGTTAAACGTTAAAAGCAGTTAACAAGGAGATGTTTGTTTCCTTTAGAAGTAACACAATTTCTTTCTTGAGAGCAAGAAATAAAATAGAAATTCAAAGTTAACCTTATTCAAACACTGAAATTTGTTTTTCTACAGTATACTTTAATCGCTGTCAGTTTAGAAATACAAGCAGCCAAAATTCTAAAATAAAAGCAAAAGGTCAATCCAAATAATAAGGTTCAGAACAAGAACACCAAAATTTCTAACAGCACTTATTCATTGACTGAATTCATACTAGGACATAAAGGCAAATCACCAAATGACAAAAACTTGAAAATACACTGCAATTATGAGACAAGCTTTCGCAATAAAAACTAAACTTGAAAAAAGTTATTTTTATGAGAACAGTCGTAACAATAATCACATTTCGGAAAATCTCTGTGAATGTAATGTGAGAATTCACTGTTTAGAAAGAATCTGGAATTTCGGATAAAACCATTCCTGTTGCTCCACTTGAATTTATTACTGAACACTCATCAAGGTCATGCCTTTAGCAACCATTATGTGCACCTTACCAACCCATTATGCAATAACGAAAAAGATAAAACATTGAAAATTTTAATAAAAAAAAAATGTAAAACTTCCTTGAGCGAGAACTAAAAAACAAAACATATACAATAAAACAAAGCTTGCAAATTCAGCTTTCAAACTATTAAAACCTAATAGACTAATACAACTTGTCTAAAGCAAAAAACTTTTGAAATGCAAGCCCAAAATACAACAGAGATCAGGCTTAAATTAAGAGTAGTCAGAAAATCATAACGTTCAGGCCATACTAAAGAAAACAACAACTGGAAAAAAACCTTTATAAGCACATATAGCATTGGTCAAAGCAGAAACTCAAAGTAAAAATGTACTGTTTATAATTTGTGAGTAAAGATATATTTCAAGAATGATGATGTGGACGGGTAAATAACTGCAGGGAGAGTCCCAAAAGTGATGAGGTGCCAATGAGGTTCACCCCTTTTAATTCCTAAATAATAGAACTCAAAATCAGTGATTGAGGGCACAAAATAGAAATAACATGAAGCAGCCATCCTGGCTTCGTTGAAGGGTTCGGCTCTTGAGAGCAGGTCAGTCCTTTCACCAAATTCGGGTCAAAATGAGACGCCGACATCAGAAGACATCAGACTTTTATAGCCCTATGGCTGGTAAGAGTGGGGTTACTTCCTCTCAAGGGATGTCCTCTCACTATTGCAGAGGAGAGAAAAGATGAGGCTGTTAGCGACAGTGGTCCTCTTGCCCCAGTGGGGTATTGCGTACTTGTGATGAGCAGGGAAGGTGTTCCTCTGACACACATGTGTGACAGTGACCAGTGTGACATGTAACAATACATTTTAAACAAGAAGAAGATTTTGAATGTAGAGATGACCTAAAGATCAAACCTAACAGTATCCCTCTGCATTTCCTTAGGTGTAGTCAGAGGGCCCAATTAGAGCAGCCAGATCTTTTCTGCCTTGGACAAAGATACAGTATAATGTTTCTTTACAAAAATAAAAATAATTTTTCCTTATCACATACTTGGAAAGCATAATCATAAATAATATTGAAGACACTGCATCCCTGGCACTGCATCCTAGTCCTCCTAGGTGCTGATAACTGTCTGAATTTTTGAATAGAGAAAGAAATATGAAGCAAAGTTTGAATTTCCTCTTAAAATGTCTTACTTCAGGCGACTCAAGTTAGCAGGTTAATTACAGACTGAAGAAGAAATAAACCAAATCATGTGTAGTCAAACTTTAAACATTTTATATAGCTGACATTATTTTTACTGTGTTTAATTTTATAATATTATATTGAATATAAAATATTATATTACTATATTAAAAGATACTAATGTTTTATCCTTAAAGAGCTTGGAAAAGCATGTCATGATTTGTTTTGTTACAGACTTTAATAAGTTATATATTTTTAACTTTTTTCTTTTAATTTGTTCTACCAGAAAAGACGATTTTTCTGTAACATGGAAATAACATAACTGGGGAAAATTTTGTGTTTTCTTGTCTTTCAGCATCTGCAGAAAAGAAGATGTAAGCTCACTGTGCTAGGATAAAACAAGAGAAACATTAGTCATGAATTGTACTGAGAAACTTTTTTTTTTGTTTCACTAGACATTATTTAGAGGAAATTCTACAGAACCCTAAAAGTGTTGTGTAAGCATGCGCCATAATCTTCCTACACCATTTCCTAAAAGAGTGAGTGAGCCCATGTCTCTGTCCTATGAATAAATCTGTAGACTAAAACTTGGGAACCCCCTCTTTGAGTTTTAAATACCAGGAGTACTGCTGTACCTTTAGACACAAGAGACTCACATCAGTCACAGTAACAGTCAAGTAAAACTTAAAAATCTCCTGAAAATGAAGATCTTCGGGATAGGCCTATTTATTGTACTGCTGTGTACAGTTCGGGAACTCTGCGCAAGTAAGTAATTTCTAGACTTGTGTTTAAACCATCTTAATATATGGATTTTAAGAAAATAAGAATATCAAATGTTTTATAAACCTGAGGATGTGAAACGCAGACAGTAATAAGAATTGTAGGCTTAGGTGTATCAACAGATTTGTCTTTTTTGGGTTTCCTTAACACTTATTCTGTGTTTTTGTGGGTTAGGCATGTAGATACAGCCATCTAATCACATCATATTTATGCAATGGTGAATTAACTTTAAAAGTTACAAGTTACTGCCACAACTGTGCATTGTGCATACATTCTTTTTTTGCAATTCACACCTAAAAATGTACTTTTTAAAGTTATACATTGCCTTGTATCTTTCAGCAAATGCTTCACACGTGCCAGATGAATGCTGCTTCTCCTTCTATCCCAAAAGGCTGCCAATAAAAAGCATTTCACATTTGAAAACAACGAGCAGCAGTTGTCCTGTTGCAGGCGTAATGTAAGTATCATAATTTAGTTAATGTATAGTAGGGGTAACATAATATGCCGTTCATGATGAAGTCTATAATAAAGTCTGAAGAGGTTCTGAACAAATTACCACATTGTATCTCTGTAAAAGGCGCAATCAGTGTGAGATAGGATTTAATTTCCTTGACAAACTAGGCATTTTACCTAAGAGGCAACAGGTGAATGTTTAAGCTGTGTTGTTTTACATTAGTCATCTTTATAGAGTTGAAAATATCAGGTGTACTGTTCATAACATACTATACTATTTAATAGTTTGCATGTTAAGCAAACTGCCATAATGCGATGGACTTCTAATTTTTACTAGATACATGTAATAGATGGTGGTCTTGATGGGAGGCAGTGACAATGATTATCTTGGGCTAAAAAAGGGGATCATTGCACTGAAAAAATTGTTGGTAGTATGGTGGTCTCCATAATGTGCTGAGGACAGGAGCTTCCAGGTACAAGATGTTCTTTGAAAAAACAGCAAAGTCACAACATTTTGACATTATCAATTAAATCAGATCATCCAAGGTGTCATATCTTGAGCAAAAGAATTTACTTCACTGGTGTAGAACAACATACCATATTACCAGATACATTACCTATTATGGATTTCCTTACAGTGTCAAGATTTTCCAAGTATTGTTGCACAGGTGATCCTAAATCCATTGGGACACAGTCCAAGAGCAACAGGGTGGTGTATCACGTGTGATCTTGTCCTACAAAGAGAAGTGCAAACATATTAGCTTCAGGATTTTTATTCACTGTTTGATTATTGATGATGATTGTTATAACAGATGAACAAACCTCAAGTCTCAAATCTTTGTAAACCACTTTAAAAAATTATTTAGGAAATGAATTAATGAATTTGAACTATAAGGTCTTATTTAAAAAATGAAAAACTTGTTATGGAAGATGAAAAATAACTTTCCAACATTCAACATTACTTAACTGGTTTTATTTACTTTATATACAGATAGGGTATTTTCAGATATGTTTCTGAATTAGAGATTTACTTCATAAACAACCAAAGCCAAACTTAAGTAAATGCGCATTAAAATTTGGAAGAACAGTGATTTAAATCTTATGTTATTTCCTTACTTCAAAACAAATATGAATAGTTTCCATGCTTGAATGTCAAAGCTTTATAAGAGAGTCATGCCAACTTTTCTCTGAGTTAACATACCAGAAAATAAATCTTTTAGGTTTTCTGTTGTGTTACTTGCTGAAATCAACATATACATCAACATTAACATTTGCTGTACACTATGCAATGCCTATGTCTCTTTTATATGTATTTAGTATGGGATTCGTAAAGCAGTGTTAATGTTTGTAATGCAATATCTACTGCAATGACAGAGGCAATGCAATTTATTACTAAAAGTGTTTGCGATGCACCATCTTTTGGAATGACAGAGATATAGCAACCAGACAGACACACAGATGGACACACATACACTTATCCATTATTAAGGTTGATAATACAGTTTTCCTCAAAAGTATGTCTAACATTTTACACACAAGATTTTAAATACACTTAATCCAAATTATAGGTGTGCAGGACTGAAAAAAAAAGGAAAAAACCAAGTATAGGATGTCAGTATATGGCAGGATTCACTCACGCACACAGACACACAATTTGGTAACACCAATGAAACTTACACACACTGTTTTGAGAACACAGAATGAAAACTGGAGAGATTATGTTTTGACCAAAGGTCAGTTAATGGAAGTTTCAAGGAGAAGCTTAGTCAAAAAAAGTTTTTTTCACCCAAACTAAATTACTAACCAAATGACCAAGTTTATGTCACACATTTATTAAACTAGAGGGGTAAAAAAAATACTCAGAAACAAACCAGGAAGTTTTGTATACATTTTCCCAAATCTTGGATATTTTGGAGCATGTGGTATCAGCTTATAAATCGTAATACGCAAATGTCATATGATACAACTTCTGGGATCAGGACCCTTGTTGTATCATAGCAATGGGTGCCACAAATTGGCAGTCATAATGGAAAAATGAGATGACTTTGTACAAAAAAGTCAAAGCATACTGTTAAAAAAATAAACAATTTCAAATGTTATATTCTGCAAAAAACAATTCCAGTACATTCTCTTGGAAAAAGGTTAAGTAATGACCAGAAAAAATATATTTGGAGAAGATAAAAATAATATAGATTAACAAATCATAACTGTTCTCTCAATTCAATGACAATATGAGTTTAATAGACAAACCAGGGGATGCATGAAAAAACAGAAAAGGGTAAAAACCAAGCAAGAAAGCGTGAGGCAAGTCAATAAATACAAGCAAAACTCAGTACCGATAAAGACAATCAAAAGTAGTTTTAGCAAAGGTACTATTAGGGTTTTGAAGCCACAGTCTGGACAGCTAAGTGTTTTTTACCCATTGAATCGATTACCCACATGGCACAACCTCTGAGGACATGCCCCTGATAACTTGGAATGCTATCCTAACAATGGGCTAATGAAATGGCAATGACTGTACAAAACCAAAATGGCAGCCAAAACAGTATAGAATTTATATAACAAAACACAAGTGGTAAATCAAAAAACAAGCACCAGAAATTAATTTCACTGACTCCAAAAATACCTAAAATGAACTGTAAGATCAAACCAAACAATTACAATAAGAGCATAAAAATTATTAACAAATGTCATATCACAGCAATAACAGATTAGTTCAAACTGTGTACAACCAAAGATCAGATGTAAATCAAGGCTGCTGAAATTGTAAGGCAACAGGCCATCTTCTTGCCTTAATATTTTATACTAAACTGAAACTGAATTTTGTTTAACAGGGTACCTTCATGCTCTAAAATTTTAAAAAAGCAGAGACAAACTGGGGTCCACCATGGAATTCCCATTTAATTGTGTTTGAAAAAATAAGACTGGGGAAAAAAGATAATCGATTGTCAGTTGGACAAGCTGATGGCACACTGGCATATCCTCCAGAGTACTGCTCTATGAACTCATAATGACTTCCTGACTTGGTCTTCATTCAGTTCTTGAAGCTGAAACTGGCAGAGTTGGTGTGTGAAACAAGTGATGTCATGGTCTTCCTTCTGGAGGGTTCTCCTCAAGTCAGGGGTAGAAGCAGAAACTGAGCTAAAGACTGCACAACTCTTATTCTCTTCCCCCAGACATATCCAAATCAGTCCCCTTAAACACTCACAATACTTTTGTATTTAACATACGTGATTCAGTATTCTGTTATGTCACAGTAGACGAAGTATTTAATAAATTATCTGAGGTTGTCAGTTAAAGAATGAAATAACCAAGACTTTAGTTATTGTATTGAACTAAGATAAAGTGTTCAACTATTACTCAATCTAAAGTTTAATGTTTCTTCTCCATATTGTAATAAGGTATTCATGAACTAACTGCTTAAACACTTTGAGTTTAATATTTATACTGTATTGTAATTATACAGGCGGCACGGTGGCACAGTGGTAAGCGCTGCTGCCTCGCAGTTAGGAGACCTGGGTTCACTTCCCGGGTCCTCCCTGCGTGGAGTTTGCATGTTCTCCCCGTGTCTGCGTGGGTGTCCTCTGGGTGCTCCGGTTTCCTCCCACAGTCCAAAGACATGCAGGTTAGGTGGATTGGCGATTCTAAATTGGCCCTAGTGTATGCTTGGTGTGTGGGTGTGTTTGTGTGTCCTGCGGTGGGTTGGCACCCTGCCCGGGATTGGTTCCTGCCTTGTGCCCTGTGTTGGCTGGGATTGGCTCCAGCTGACCCCCGTGACCCTGTGTTCGGATTCAGCAGGTTGGAAAATGGATGGATGGATGGATGCAATTATACATGCATGTTTAAGTGGATGCTTGTTTGGATCTCCGTTTTAAAGTGATATTAAAATAATGTAACAATCTGACAGCCATTGTTCTTTTGAATGTTGCTTTCCTCTTCCTTATAAGTTCCGCATTTTTGTGTTTCAGATTTTTTACAAAAAAAGGATATAAAGTCTGTGCAAAAGCAAATGAAAGCTGGGTAAAAAAATATGTGGAACACTTCACTCAACAAAATTCAGAGAAGTAAATGAAGAAGAGGATGATGATGTGTGATAAAGTACCAATCGACATAACAATGACAATAAAAATGATTGTAACCTTTGAGTTTGCAGTCCTGAGCAGGACGAGTGGGTTAAAGAAAGGAAAGCACCGTGGATGGTTATTATAGAGAACAAGCAGACACAACTCATGAAAGCACAATGACTAATGAATTATAATGTACCTAAATAGACCAGAAGTGGGCAGAGCTTATACAAAAAAAACATATTTAAAGCTTTTTAGGTCCTGAAAATTCAACTGATGTATTAATTTTTTTGCTGTAACAAGACTACTACAATTGCTAATTTATATTTTGCATAAATCTTGTATCTGTATTTTTTGCTTGTCATTTATATTTATTAAATGGAGATTTATTACAACATATATTAGGTAGTAATGACTGATGCACTCAATGCTTTGTTGTGTTTTTTTTTAATTTTTTTTATATATACTGAATTTTAAATTAGTGCCGTGTTGGAGCACCCTTAGGTGAGCCCCTATAAGTGAAACTGTGTGAAATACATAAAAGAGTCTTCTCCGACTGGTGGTTCTTATGGTTTTATAGCAACTAGGCAGGAAGATGTGGGTCCAGGGGGGCAGACAGCAGAAGTGATGTCAGTGGAAGAGAGCAGTCAATCTTCTGGACTGCAGAGGGAGGAAAAGAAATAATGTTATCATATAGTGCCATCTCCTGGAGCAGCGGAGAATAAGAGCTCGTTTATACTTCACGCTCAGAACGCGTACGCGCACATATCATGGCTGCCACGCGTTTTCAGCATTCATTTGATGCGTCATCTGAGCAGGTCCTCAGAAATTAAAGCGACGCAGTGCGCAAATTGCAGTACCAGCAAAACGTCGGGGGGGCGCAGTGTGCTAAAAGTTTGAATGTGACATCAGAGTCTCTGTTTACTATCTACATGTGACAGAAAGCCTCTGTGCGGATCCTAGTAGGTTTGATGTGCGTGCTTCGATGTTTGATTAATGGTTCGATGTGGTGAAGCAAAATGCCAACATACAGATGCATTCGTGGTGCTTTTATATTCAGGCATTGCATATTCCCGATCGTAATGACACAATACATTTTAAAAGTCTCACGTACAGTACAATCTTTTGTGCCGTCTTTTTTTTCTGGGGCTTCCTCCTGACCTGACAGCAGCGGCAAAAAGCAATACTGTAGATCGCCACAAAGAACACATTAAATGTATGGTATTCCAAATCTCTGCACATTTAGAATCCTAAGATTTATACTTGATATTACTTTCATGATGAAATGCAATAAATTATGTATGTTACATGTTACAGATAAATCGTTACTTTCGTTTAAATAATGAATACTGTTAATAATTACACACTTGGGGGTGACACGGTGGCAGAGCGGTAGCACTGCTGTCTTGCAGGGAGTCACGTCGCTGGTATTCTCTGCCTGGAGTGTACATGTTTTCCTGCTGGGTTTCCACAATGTGCTCCGGTTTCTTTCCAAAGATATTCAGATTTGGTGACACTAAAATGATGCCAGTGTATGCGAGTGCTTGTATTCACCTTGCGATAAGCTGATGCCTCGTCCAGGGATTGTTTCTGCCTCATGCCCAATGCTAGCTGGAATGGACACAGCCCTGGACTGATGGATTTAATCATTAAACATCCTTTTCAGAGATATTGCGGTAAGGTGTCATCAGAATTTAATGGGTGACCCAGGCAATTCACAACACAGCGAAGCCGAACCTGTTCTCACCGTCATAATATCTTGCACTGCCACCTGGTGGATTCCTCCAGATTTACGTAAAGTACGCGCGCAAGTATAAACAGTACAACACTTACGTAGCAGGAGCATCCGTTGGAGCACGTGTCACATCGCATGAAGTATAAACCCAGCCTAAGCATCACCAAACCCTTAAACTGCCTCCTACAGTGCATCCGGAAAGTATTCACAGCGCATCACTTTTTCCACATTTTGTTATGTTACAGCCTTATTCCAAAATGGATTAAATTCATTTTTTTCCTCAGAATTCTACACACAACACCCCATAATGACAACGTGAAAAAAATTTACTTGAGATTTTTGCAAATTTATTAAAAATAAAAAAATTGAGAAAGCACATGTACATAAGTATTCACAGCCTTTGCCATGAAGCTCAAAATTGAGCTCAGGTGCATCCTGTTTCCCCTGATCATCCTTGAGATGTTTCTGCAGCTTAATTGGAGTCCACCTGTGGTAAATTCAGTTGATTGGACATGGTTTGGAAAGGCACACACTTGTCTATATAAGGTCCCACAGTTGACAGTTCATGTCAGAGCACAAACCAAGCATGAAGTCAAAGGAATTCTCTGTAGACCTCCAAGACAGGATTCTCTTGAGGCACAAATCTGGGGAAGGTTACAGAAAAATTTCTGCTGCTTTGAAGGTCCCAGTGAGCACAGTGGCCTCCATCATCCATAAGCAGAAGACGTTTGAAACCACCAGGACTCTTCCTAGAGCTGGCCGGCCATCTAAACTGAGCGATCGGGGGAGAAGGGCCTTAGTCAGGGAGGTGACCAAGAACCCGATGGTCAGTCTGTCAGAGCTCCAGAGGTCCTTTGTGGAGAGAGGAGAACCTTCCAGAAGGACAACCATCTCCGCAGCAATCCACCAATCAGACCTGTATGGTAGAGTGGCCAGACGGAAGCCACTCCTTAGTAAAAGGCACATGGCAGCCTGCCTGGAGTTTGCCAAAAGGCACCTGAAGGACTCTCGGACCAAGAGAAAGAAAATTCTCTGGTCTGATGAGACAAAGATTGAACTCTTTGGTGTGAATGCCAGGCATCACGTTTGGAGGAAACCAGGCACCGCTCATCACAAGGCCAATACCATCCCTACAGTGAAGCATGGTGGTGGCAGCATCATGCCGTGGGGATGTTTTTCAGCGGCAGGGACTGGGAGACTAGTCAGGATAAAGGGAAAGATGACTGCAGCAATGTACAGAGACATCCTGGATGAAAACCTGCTCCAGAGTGCTCTTGACCTCAGACTGGGGTGATGGTTCATCTTTCAGCAGGACAACAACCCTAAGCACACAGCCAAGATATCAAAGTAGTGGCTTCAGGACAACTCTGTGAATGTCCTTGAGTGGCCCAGCCAGAGCCCAGACTTGAATCCGATTGAACATCTCTGGAGAGATCTTAAAATGGCTGTGCACCGATGCTTCCCATCCAACCTGATGGAGCTTGAGAGGTGCTGCAAAGAGGAATGGGCGAAACTGGCCAAGGATAGATGTGCCAAGCTTGTGGCATCATATTCAAAAAGACTTGAGGCTGTAATTGCTGCCAAAGGTGCATCGACAAAGTATTGAGCAAAGGCTGTGAATACTTATGTACATGGGATTTCTCAGTTTTTTTATTTTTAATATATTTGCAAAAACCTCAAGTAAACTTTTTTCATGTTGTCATTATGGGGTGTTGTGTGCAGAATTCTTAGGAAAAAAATGAATTTAATCCATTTTGGAATAAGGCTGTAACATAACAAAATGTGGAAAAAGTGATGAGCTGTGAATACTTTCCGGATGCACTGTAGGTGCACATGCATGACAGTGCCTTAGTATGGGTATAAATAAAATCCAGAAACAGAAATTGGGGAGAGTGTCTCATTAGGTTCATGGTGACTTATGACAAATACAGATGTAATGATAATCCATCCACCCATCCATTTTCCAACCCGCTGAATCCGAACACAGGGTCACGGGGGTCTGCTGGAGCCAATCCCAGCCAACACAGGGCACAAGGCAGGAACTAATCCCAGGCAGGGTGCCAATCCACCACAGTGTAATGATAATTGTAAATACAAAGTATTATGGCATCTCATTTGTATAAGTACACGTTTTACTAAGAGACTATTGGAATACTTCCCAACCCATAGTAACAATAAAGACATTTTAAAAATTATAAATTGTTTCTTATAAAAATCTGAAATAACAGCCAATAAATATAAACAAAACCCTACATCAACAGGATCTGAAAGATACAGTAATGAGTAAAGACACAAGGGTCAACAAATACAATGAATTCTGACTGGTCATGTCACAAAGAAAACAACTATTTTCACTTATCCTCAGATGGAGCAAAATGTAAATCTTACTTGGTGATTACAGCCGGCTGAGAGAGAAGAGGGAAAAATACAATCTCATCAAGTTCTAAAAAATGGTGCCACTTTATTAACCAGATCACTGCAGTAAAACCCATAAAAATCAAGTCTTTCAATGGATGGTGATGAAGGAACAGATCTTGCCAGCAAAAGCGATTAATAAGCACGACATGCACTTTTGCAATCTCTTTTTGCTGCTTGTGTAATCCAGGCTGTGCTTGTATAAGCAGTATTTACACATAAACTAGCAATTTAACTTAAATCAACTTAATCCAGGGTTTGAATATCATACCCTCAAGTTTTCCATGTGGAATTTGCACATTTTCCCCATGTCTGTGTAGATTTTTCTCCCATATGCTCAAATACTGATAAGGCAGTTTAGGTTAGTCAGCACTTCCAAAATTGTCCCCCTGCTGTGTGCATCTGTGGATTCTGTGGAGGAGTGGAGCCCTGTTTTGGGTTGATTCCTGCCAAAAGTGACTCTTGATTAGTGTATCAGAGTCATCTTTAAAAAGCCTGCTGGGACTGGATCATGCTACAAGTGAACAGTTTTAGCTGGGTTAATTATTATATGAAGATAAGGTTAACTTAATCTATTAAAGCAGTTTAATTTTATGTATTGAATAAGCTGAGGTTCAACGAAGTTTTTTTTTTTTTTTGATGCCTGTATAATTTTTTTTTAAATAAATAATAAAAGAGGCCTCACTTTTAACCTTTGAAGCTTTCAGATTCCATTCAATCAACGGTGCTTGGGTTAATAAACAATCATTATTTGAATATAATACTACTTGATTATAACTTTTTTTAAACTTTTCAGAACTGTCTTTCAAGTTGAATTGCTATGCTGTATCTAGTTTCATGATTTCTCAGAATTTCATAAAGATCTGTTGCTTTAGTTTTCCCTCCATTTACTCTCAGCTCTACAGCACACTCTTTTGAGTTTATAGATTGCTAGAGGGTCTATAATAGTTGAGGATTTCTTAATAAATTTTTGTGGGCCAGCATTCACCTTAGACTGTTGAGAATACAAGGAATCCTAGAAGCATACACAATATGCCAGTGCAGTGAGATTGATCTGATTTTCTTCTTTGGGGATAACATTGTTTTCCCATTCATTTTTTCTTATACTGTACATTCATTACAGTTTTGAACAGTTTATTTGTCAGCATTTTCTATGGTACAAAAAGCCACTCTGATTATTATCTTTTTGAGGAACTGATGGTGTTGTTGTCTATCATTTGTGGACTAGTTTTCTTGCTATGTATGTATTTATATACACTCACTGGCCACTTCAAGTGCTTGTTAATGCAAATATCTAATTAGCCAATCACAAGGCAGCAACTCAATGCATTTAGGCATGTAGACATTGTCAAGACGACCTGCTGAAAGTCAAAGTGAGCATCAGAATATGGAAGAAAGGCAATTTAAGTGACTTTGAATGTGGCATGGTTGTTGATGCCAGGTGGGCTGGTCTGAGTATTTCAAAAACTGCTCATCAACTGGGATTTTCACTCACAACCATCTCTAGGGTTTATAGAGAATGGTCCAAAAAATGGAAAATTTCCAGTGTTAGTTCTCTGGATGAAAATACCTTGTTGATGCCAGAGGTCAGGGGAGAATGGCCAGACTGGTTTGAGCTGACAGAAAGGCAACAGTAACTCAAATAACCTTTGGAACAGGATGGGAGATTTGCATCATGGATGTGCAGCTGATAAATCTGTAGCAAATGCATGATGCTATCATGTCAGTATGGACCAAAATCCCTGAGGAATGTTTCCAGCACCTTGTTGAATCTATGCCATGAAGAATTATGGCAGGTCTGAAGGCCAAAGGTGGTCCAACCAGGTACTAGCAAGGTGTACCTAATAAAATGGCTGGTGACAGTGTGTGTGTGTGTGTATCACTCTCTCTCTCTTTATATATATATATATATATATATATATATACATACAGTATATACAGTATATATATATATACAGTATGTGTGTGTGTATATATATATATATATATATATATATATATATATATATATATATATATATATATATATATATAAGGCGTGAGGCAAATATTTATGTTTGTTATTCTGAGTAATATGGGCAAGGCACTATAAAAATTAAATGTATTATTATTATTATTATTATTATTAGTGAGTAATTAAATTGACTTTAATGTTTGGCCATTAAGAACATTTCTGAATATATACATTCAGAGACAGTTTACAGGCTCAAATAAGTGTATGTTGCCGCCAGATCAGAGGTTGGTGTTGCCCTCTAACTCTTTCTCATCTCTCCCTACAGACCAGCTGATGAACCTGCAACCTAAAGCCACTTCCGGTTCTCAGATGCCAACCACCTTTACTTCCTACTCCGGGCCCTAAGATCCAACCTCCTCCTGGTCCTCAAGGGGAGGTTTCTCAACGCTGTGAGAGAAAATGAACCATGACTGTTAGTGACAGTGCCCCATCTCTTCCTGGGGTAGTACTGCTTACTTTAGATGAACCTGGAAGGTGATTCTCTGGCATACATGTGCGACACACTTACTTGGAAAAAGTTTGGTCTATATGGAAAAGACAAATAAAAACAGAAAGCGGAGATTTTAAAATTCCAATTGACCTGTAATCCATCACAAGCAGTTTAAAGACAATATATTTAATGGTTAGTTTAGTCAACATCATTTTTTTGTAAATATATATTCATTCTTGTCATTGAGGAAATGAAACACATTCCTATAATGAATAAAAAAATGAATAAATAAATAAAAAAGTAAAAATGTGAGTAAAAACAGATGATGTTCAACACGTGATTGTAATCATGTTTTGGTATAAAAGCTGCATCTGGAAAAGGCCTAGTCCTTCAGCAGCTAAAATGGGCCAAGGATTACCAATTTTCCCACAAATATGCAAGAAAATTATTCAAAAGTTTATAAACAATGTTTTTCAAAAAGGATGTGGGTATTTCACCTTCAGCAATGCATAATATTATTAGAAGATTCAAGGAAAATGGAGAAATTTTGGTCAATAAAGGGCAAGGACACAAGTCAAAACTGATTACCCATGATCTCTAATTCCTCAGACAGCACTGCATCAAGAATCATCATTCATCAGTAAGTGATTTAACCACACGGACTCAGGAGTAGTTTGGCAAATCTTTATCAAATAATACAATAAATAGTTACATCCACAAATACCACTTGCAAGTCTATGCAAAAAGGAAATTGTATGTAAAGAAGCCCTTTTCACTTCTCTTGGCTCGGAGGTATCACACAGTATAAATGTATATCATGGTCGGATGAATAAATATTTCAGGAAATGACATCCAGACTGTTATGAGCTACAATTCCAGAAGCCATCATCGGTGATGGTATGGTGTTTGTGTCAGAGCCCTGGGCAAAGCTGACATGCTACTTCTGTGAAGGCACCATTAATGCCAAAAAGTTACATATGCTGCCTTCATGAGAACATCTCTTTTCATGGACGCAAGACAATGCAAGACCACATTCTGTGTGAATTACAAAGATATGGCTAAATAAGAAGAGGGTGTGGGTTCTCAGCTGGCCTCTGTTTTCAGTATGTAGTATGGAGAATGTTTGGCACTATTTTGAAATGCAAAAGGTGACAATAAACACCCCACACTGTTGCAAACCTTAAGCCTTGCTTTGTATTGCAATTTGTGTCTCGAATTAAATATATCATCTTGTGCCTAGTAAAGATAAGGGCCAGTTGGAGATAATGGTTGTTTTTGTTGTTATGGGATTGGGGGAGATGTGTGAGATGTGACAAAACCATTTTTTCTTTCAATGAAATAGTCCAACATAAAAATGTTAAGTAAAATCTAGTATGATTTAGTAGCATCAGGCTGCTTTAGCTCAAGGTCTATAACACTTTTAGAAAGTTCCTACAATAAGGTATTTTATATTCTGAGTTGAACTCTAGAGACTTGATTACTTTGTTGTAACTGCCTCATGCCAGTGTATTGCTGCACAGTATACTATAATAAGCAATACAAAAGGCAGGACGGCATTGTGACATCATAGCAGCAAGACTTTTCAGCAACTGACTCTGGCCGAGACCCCTCTGTGGCTGATCTACCTTTGGGAATTTGTAACATCAGTCTTGAAAATGTGCAGTTCTGTGGCTCCCCAGGACTAAAGCACTGATATAGTGTATAAACATTTGGTGCATATAAAGGCAAATGTGAGCATAACAAATAAATGAAATGGAAGCTTTTAGAAAAATAAGCAAGGGTGTTAGCAAAGTTCAGTGCACAAGACGTTACATCATTCACCAGAGTTCAAGGGATTATACTGAATTTGAAGTCAAGAACAAAACCCAAAATCTTTTCTCTAGTAGTACGCTTGCTCAGGCACAAGTCTGTCACAAAGTAATTCCTTTAATTTTTTAAAGTTCCGGAACTGTTTAATGGCAGACATAGTTCTTACTATACAAAATGAGGACAGGATGAGGCCCCCTAAATAATGCAAATATAAATTATCCTGCGGTGGGCTGGCATCCTGCTCGGGGCTTGTCTCTTGCCTTGTGCCCTGTGTTGACTGGGATTGGCTCCAGCAGACCCCCGTGACCCTGTAGTTAGGATATAGTGGATATAAATTATCATTAATAAAAATTAATAGCATCAAAAACAAACAACATACTGTATGTTAGAAATTAATTACTAAAATGTTCCTGACAGAGTGCAACTTCCTTTTGTACATTGTTTACATTTTTACTTACTGGGATTTTTCTGTGTGTCTCAGCTGAGATCTTTTGTATTGAGTTGTCCTTGACCACATCTTCTAGCTCCTTTTCCTTGTTTTCATTTTGCCCTGTTACCCTACTTTTATCCTATTTACGTTTTGTTTGAAGTTTGTAATTCTTCTCTGAGCCCTTACTTTTCTTATTGTTCTGATTTGACAGAGATAGGGATACCCTTTGAGTTGGCCCTCTCAGGTGCAGCCATCACATGGAAAAGTTAAAAAAGGCAACAATTCCATGGTGACACCCAGGTTGGCTACAGCTCACATACTCCCCAGAACCCCATAGATTGTGGATGAATCAAAGCAATGAAGACTCAAACCAGCAAAGGTTGCTGTAAAAGTGAATACTGATTTAATTCTTCAAACAAAGTGGTCAAAAAGTGCAATGTGGCCAATCGAATAAATAAATAATCCAAGATCAAAACAGCGTGCATGTGGCAGTTCGCCTCTACAGCTCTGCTTTTCAAGGTCTACTAAGCTGCAGAGTGCACCCTTGCATTAGCATAGTCATATTTTGGCTCAGTGTCCATGGGCAGTTCACGAGACCTGATCCCTTCTCCAACCGCTATTCCTCGTCTTCCATGGGACCTCACGAAATGAATGGTTTCCCCTGCTCCACTGCAATGACCAATAGGGAGCAACCCTACACCAGCTTCATACAAGGCCTCTTCCTGACCACTATGCCTTCTCACCACTGCATCAGCTCTGCTGTGATCCTGACTTTCCCTTTCATACCTTGTCATTTGGATCTTCCTCGCCTCGCCCTGCTCTTTTCCCAGGCTACTTTTCTCCCTAGTGGAGGCAGGTGCCTAATAACACAGAGAATGTCAATGGGTAAGAGCTGAGCAGATCATTTTTGTTTGTAACAAGCAATCAGCTCACTTCCACTATCGAATACCTTATGGCTACACAGCAGGGTGCCATGCACCCACAAGACTGAGTGGAGTCGCACTGGTTTTAATAAAACTACACATTACCACTGACCCCATAATGCATTGCATCACATCCATCTGCCTTTGTGACAAGCTTTAGCCATAGTGCTCTTCAGGTTTCATTTGTGTTTATTCCTTGGTTGTTGGGTTTTTTTTAAAGGTTTTTTGGCTTTGTTCTGGTCTCTTAGAAATATTTAGATTTAGGATTTTTCTGTGCGTCTCAACTGAGATCTTTCATATTGACCATGAGATCGTCCCTGACCATCTCTTTTAGCTCTTCTATCAGCTGTCTTTAACATTGAATAGTGATGAGTGGAACAGCAGAGTTTCATTATGCATTATTTCATTTGGAATTTCCAAAACTGATTAAATTGAGGTTTTTTTTTTTGTTAGTTTTTTGGGGGATGAAAATCAAGGTTTATTTCTTCCTAAGAATTATTCAAAACCACTCTTTCCTTCTTTGTCCACCATCCAATGTTGCCCTGATTTTCCACGGCTCTCTCTATGTGGATACATTCACTCCTACATGTTCTCCTAGGTACTTCAGTTTCACTCCTACTTTAGATTAACCATTTCGGCCCTGGATTTTCTGTTTTTATGGGAAAAATTATTTTGTGAGATATTCTACCTTTGAGGTGTCTAGGAAGCTCAAAAATGAAAAAACAAAAAATATCACTATTATTACAAAATAGCTGCCAAATACTACAATCTTCTTGAGATAATAAAATTGAAAGTGGACCTACTTACTATGTGGTGCGCACAGTCCAGAAGCGTCCATTTTCACTTCTGTGTTTTGCAGACTGTATGCCAGTCTCTCCAGTGTGCGCTAATAGTAGCTTGCCCGGTTCCAACAGCTGCAAATGTACCTGAGCTTTACAAAAACAGCTGCATATATATGTACTAGTAATAGGATGTCAGGACCAAAAGGGTTAAAGGAGACTCTAAACTAGCCTGATACAAATGGCTGTGAGTCTGTGCATGAAAAAGCCTTGTGTTTAGATGAGTGTCCTGTCTAAGGCTGGATCTTGGAGTGTGCCTGATGCTTCCGGGATGTACTCAAGCTATCTATTGCCCCATTTAGAATACAAAATTAAGAGATTTAGAGAATTGCTAAATGGGTGGAAAGTTTCATTTAGCAAACAAAACTGCAGAGGTGTTCATGTGTGCATGTGGTGATTTCAATCTCCTATTAATATTTTTTACTACTTATTCCAATGACAGCAAAAAAATTTAAAAATGACGCCTGTCAGAATTTGTATTATAGATGAACAAATAAACTGAAGCTACACTACTAAGTGATGGACTGTAGAAGTGCTCCACCTGCTGTTTTCTGTAAGAACAGTCCTAAACCACAGTTATTTTGCAGAAAGGTACAAAGATTTCACTGAGCCCCCTTTATGTTTAGACATATCAATTAGCATTTTGTCTCAAAGCTTTAGGGAACCAAGTCCTGTCCTTGTTCCTTCTGCACACAAAACAGTATGGAATTTCTCCTGGTCCTCCAGTTTCCATTCCCACCACAAAAATGACTCAAAACTGCATTCTATTTTTGGATTTGTATCCCCAATTCATCTTTTTAACTTGAATATCATGGATGTTTTTTTTGTCCAGAGCTGTGGATTTGGCAATATTTACTGAAGTCAAAGAAATGCATCTTTTCAATAATTTCCTAACTCATAAATCCTGATAAGTTAATACATAATACAGCAAAGATGTGCTTTTTATTGCTCTAAGAGTATTCCATAAAAAACATATTTATGGTCCTTATTATGGTACAATGAAACCCTATTGCTTTTTCTGCAAGGGTTTCTCAAAGCATCTTTAAGGTTTTGGTTAATTATTTATATTTCAGAAGCACCATATGGATACTTTAGTTCACCGCACCTATGTTTCTGGCACCCTTGCTCACTTCCCCAAGTAAGAATCGGAATGCAAAGACCGACACCAAGTCTCTTCCCAGACAGCTGAAAGCTGGAACCTTGGTAGATGAGGTGTGGCTTCACGGGTTCCCTTGTAATAGCAGATTGGAGTCTTCTTCACACACAAACCACACTCAGCTACAAGAACACTTCACAACAATGTTTTTGCTTCTTGAACACTGTTGGGTGTTTCTTATAGAATTTTGGGTGCTGATCACAAATATCACATCAAAATTTACCCATCACATACCGATTCAGTTTTGTCATGATTTTTTCTTAGATTTGTATCCAAACATTTTCGCTCTCATAAGTGACTTATCAACAACGGTTTGTGCAGCCTGGGCATGTCCAGGCATGGAATCAGGCCAGGTTGGAAGCTCTTCTGTGGAAGTTGACATCCTGGGCAGGGCAGGGCAGGGCAGGGCAGGGCAGATAGATAGATAGATAGATAGATAGATAGATAGATAGATAGATAGATAGATAGATAGATAGATAGATAGATAGATAGATAGATAGATAGATAGATAGATAGATAGATAGATAGATAGATAGATAGATAGATAGATAGATAGATAGATAGATAGATAGATAGATAGATACTTTATTAATCCTAAAGGGAAATTCACATACTCCAGCAGCAGCATGCTGATAAAGAAAATATTAAAGAGTGATAACAATGCAGATATACAGACAGACAATAACTTTGAATAATGATAACATTTACCCCCCGGGTGGAATTTAAGAGTCGCATAGTGTGGGGGAGGACCGATCTCCTCAGTCTGTCAGTGGAGCAGAAAAGTGACAGCAGTCCGTTGCTGAAGCTGCTCCTCTGTCTGGAGATGACACTGTTTAGTGGATGCAGTGGATTCTCCATTATTGACAGGAGCCTGCTCAGTGCTTGTGGCTCTGCCACAGATGTCAAACTGTCCAGCTCCGTGCCTACAATAGAGCCTGCCTTCCTCACCAGTTTGTCCAGGCGTGAGGCGTCCCTTTTCTTTATGCTGCCTCCCCAGCACACCACCGCGTAGAAGAGGGTGCTCGCCACAACCGTCTGATGGAACATCTGCAGCATCTTATTGCAGATGTTGAAGGACATCAGTATAGCCGGCTCTGTCCTTTCTTACACAGAGCATCAGTATTGGCAGTCCAGTCCAATTTATCATCCAGCTGCACTCCCAGGTATTTATAGGTCTGCACCCTCTGCACACAGTCACTTCTGATGATCAAGGGGTCCATGAGGGGTCTGAGCCTCCTAAAATCCACCAGCAGCTTCTTGGTTTTGCTGGTGTTCAGGTGTAGGTGGTTTGAGTTGCACCATTTAACAAAGTCCTTGATTAGGTCCCTATACTCCTCCTCCTGCCCACTCCTGATGCAGCCCACAATAGCAGTGTCGTCAGTGAACTTTTGCATGTGGCAGGACTCCGAGTTGTATTGGAAGTCTGATGTATATAGGCTGAACAGGACCGGAGAAAGTATAGTCCCCTGCGGCGCTCCTGTGTTGCTGACTACAATGTCAGACCTGCAGTTCCCGAGACGCATATACTGAGGTCTGTCTTTAAGATAGTCCATGATCCATGCTACCAGGTATGAATCTACTCCCATCTCTGTCAACTTGTCCCTAAGGAGCAGAGGTTGGATGGTGTTGAAGGCACTAGAGAAGTCCAGAAACATAATTCTTACTGCACCACTGCCTCTGTCCAAGTGGGAGAGGGATCGGTGTAGCATGTAGATGATGGCATCCTCTGCTCCCACCTTCTCCTGGTATGCGATCTGCAGAGGGTCAAGGGCATGATGGACCTGTGGCCTCAGGTGGTGAAGCAGCAGCCGCTCCATGGTTTTCATCACATGCAACGTCAGAGCAACAGGCCGGAAGTCATTCAGCTCACTAGGATGTGATACCTTTGGGACTGGGGTGATGCAAGATCTTTTCCAAAGCCTCGGGACTCTCCCCTGTTCCAGGCTCAGGTTGAAGATGCGCTGTAGAGGACTCCCCAGCTCCAACGCACAGGCCTTCAGCAGTCGTGGCGATACTTCATCTGGACCCGCTGCTTTGCTGGCACAAAGTCTCCTCAGCTCTCTGCTTAACTGGGCTGCTGTGATTGTGGGTTAGGGTGGACTCTCTCCTATGCTAGTATGAGCAGAAGGATGGGTGGAGGGTGAAGTACTCCGAGGTGAGAGTGGGTTAGGGTGGTCAAACCTGTTAAAAAAAGTTGTTCATCTGGTTTGCTCTCTCCACGTCTCTCTCGATGGTGGCACCCCGCTTCGAGCTGCAGCCAATGATGATCTTCATCCCATCCCACACTTCCTTCATGCTGTTATTCTGCAACTTCTGCTCCAGCTTTCTCCTGTATTGCTCCTTTGCCGCCCTGAGCTGGACTCGGAGTTCCTTCTGCACGCGCTTGAGCTCATGCTGATCACCGCATTTAAAAGCCCTTTTCTTCTGGTTCAAAATGCCCTTGATGTCACTTGTCACTTGGCTTGTTGTTAGCATAGCAGCGTACTGTTCTTTCTGGAACTGTTCATACAGAAGTTGATGTAGTCAGTAGTGCAGCCAACAACCTCCTCGATGTTCTCACTATAAGATCCCTGCAGGATATCCCAGTCCGTAGTTCCAAAGCAGTCTCTCAGAGCCTGCTGTGCCTCAGGGGACCACTTCCTGAATGAGCGTGTGGTTGTAGGTAGCTCCCTCACTCTTGGTTTGTAGTGAGGCTGAAGCAGAACCAGGTTATGATCTGCTTTACCAAGTGCAGGCAGCAGGGTGGTGCTGTATGCATCTTTAACGTTTGCATACAGTAGGTCAATAGTCCTATTTCCCCGGGTGTTACAATCCACATACTGGGAGAAGGCAGGTAATGTTATGTCCACCGTTACATGGTTGAAGTCTCCAGCGATTAGCACAAGTGCCTCTGGGTGTTGTGTTTGTAATTTAGCCACGTCTGAACGAGCTTAACACTGTCTCAGCATGCTATAAAGGTGTCTTGCACATGGCCAGATTAAGGTGGGTGCTATTGATGCTGCAGCATTAGGCCCATTCCTGAAATAGGCCCAGATGAAAACAGACAAGAATTTTCTGGAAGCTGAACAGTTTTCCTTTGCTACATTAACCTCAAAATAATTCTTAGAATGAAATTTGGAGTCCAACTTTCGGACACCTAGACACAGCATTACTTATTATACAGTTACTATTGTTCTTTGCGCTGTGACGTAACTACAGTATAACGTCATAGTGTTTATTGTTAACCGAAGATTTCAAGTTAATGCTATCAATTTTACGTTAAATGGTTTACTTAGTAATTTAGCTGTGTTTTTTGCAATATCTTGGGGATTCTTGTAAAACATTCGGATTTCTCTCGGAGCTAACGTCATTGAGCATTGAGCAGATCGAGGACAAAGCTAAGAATCTTGTTTCCTCATATCCAGATGACTTGGAAGACACACTGGTGGCTGAGCTGATACAGTTTGCTGCATTTATGCGCACTCAGAAACTGGTGACTGTGAATGAATCAGCAGAGCTTACCATGTACAGGCTTTTGTCATCGTTGAATCTTTCTCAGACATTTTCAAACGTCGAGATTGGGTTGCGCATCTATCTGTGCATGATGGTGTCCAATGCCTCCGGTGAGCGGAGCTTCTCAAAGTTGGGAATAGTCAAAGGAGAGCTGCGGTCCTCAATGGGGCAGGAAAGGCTAAGCATGCTGGCACTTATGAGCAATGAGCATGAGCTGCTGCGCAGCCTTGACTTCACTGACACGATCGAAGTATTTGTGCTTGCTAAGGCTCGAAAAACAGCAATATAAGTAAGCAGCACTAGCACAGTAGTTAGGGTGACAATATGCCTAGGTTAAGTTGATCTGGTTTAGCCTTTTCTGCATTAAGTGCACTTTTCAGACAATTGCCATTGAATGTTGATGTTACATAGTTTGATGTTAATCTCGAGTTGTTACGATACTACGTCATTATTATTATTCATGTTCAATAAAGGCTAGCTGGTTGCATCGCAAGCAATTAAGGCTCCTTGGTCGGTCTGAGTGCGCATGTACAGTGAGTGTCGAATGCACACGCACCAATGCCGAGAAAAAATAGGCCATTTTTGTGCTGCAGCATCAGGCCCAATTTCATCTTAAACCGGCCCTGGGCTTGCATACACCAATCCTGCTCATTTGGTTAATATAGATAGTCAGTGTGTATGTATAGTATCAGTATAGTAAAGTATAGTATCTGTAGCAATATAACAGTAAGTAAGCTTGATGCTATAGACGTTTTGGTGTCGGGCGATATGTCTCGTCAATGTCGTAACAGCCACGATACATTCTGCTATATCTGTGGCGAATATACACTTGAGCCTCAGAGACTTTGGATGACTGCTCTTGTGAAGAAAGCTTATCATCTGTATTTCGGATGCAAAATTGGTGATCAAGACAAGGAATGGGTGCCTCACATGCTGTGCGACATGTGCTGTCAGTCTGAGAGCCTGGCTCAGAGGAACTCGAAAGACGATGCCGTTTGCTCTTCTGATGATATGGAGAGAACAGAAAGACCATGTGACAGACCATTACTTCTGTTTGACTAATGTGTCTGGTTTCTCTGCCAAAATCAAGAAGTCAATTGAATATCCTAATCTACCTTCAGCAATGAGACCCGTGCCGCATGACGACAGTCTTCCAATTCTGAAATCACCAGAGGACTGGACCTTAGACAAACCAGATGAAGAAACTGCAATGCAGGGTACTGACAGTGACATTGACCCGGATTTTGAACCGTGCTTATCAGGCGATCCACATCTGATAATACAGTCCGAATTGAATGATTTGGTTAGAGATTTGGGTCTGTCAAAAGCAAAAGCTGAGCTGCTGGGTTCGAGACTGCAGGAATGGTGTTTGCTGTTTTCTGTTTCGAGGCCAACATCATGATATAACCACATTTTTTGCACAATTCGACAGTCTCTGTTTCTGTTGTGACATTGAAGGATTGTTCTCGGCCTTGGGTTGTGATCACAACCCGGAAGAGTGGCGTCTCTTCATTGATTCGTCAATGTTAAGCCTGAAAGATGTTCTGCTACACAATGGCAACGTTTATCCTTCAGTACCTGTTGGCTATGCAGCACACATGAAAGAAACGTATGAGAATATGGAACTGTTGCTGAAGCGCGTCCAGTATAACAGGTACAACTGGAATATCTGTGGAGATCTTAAAGTCGTTGCTCTGTTACTCGGACTGCAGCTCAGCTATACAAAGTACTGTTGTTTAATCTGTGAATGGGATAGCCGTGCCAAAGAGTCGCACTATTCTCGACAGAACTGGCCACTCCGTAAAAAGCAAATACTATTCAGTAAGCAAGACTTTTCAAAAAAATTGTTGTGCAGTGTAATGGAACTCACAACAGTGTAGTGATAGGTCAGTAGGGCTGACAATGCAGAAGACACCGGGTCATTTAGTGCAGCGAATCTTATGTTGCAAGACTTGATTACTCCAGGGGGAGGGTGGTTCCCCTTTATCATTTCAACTCAATTGTTTCATTGAGCAAGGGTGGGGGGTTCTAGACATGAAACTTCTCTGCTACGGGTAACCAATGATTTGCTTATGGCAGCAGACTCTGGACAAACCAGCATATTAATTCTGTTTGACCTCAGTGCAGCATTTGACACTGTCAGACATGACACCCTACTATCCAGAATGGCGAACATGCTGGGTATCTCTGGCACTGCCCTCCAGTGGTTCAAGTCCTATCTGACTGATAGGCAAGAGTTTGTTAGTCTTGGCAAGAGCAGATCCAGCTCAGCACCAGTCACACAAGGAGTCCCTCAGGGCTCTGTCCTCGGTCCTCTGCTTTTCTGTATTTACATGCTTCCCCTTGGCCATATTATCCGTAGCTATGGACTGGGTTATCATTTTTATGCAGATGATACTCAACTCTATTTCAATGTTAAAAGTGGAACTTCATCAGAGCTTTCTCAGCTCACAACCTGCCTTAGTGAAATTAAAACCTGGATGGAGCAGAACTCTTTAAAATTAAATTGCAATAAAACTGAACTCCTGCAAATTGGGACTAAAATGCAACTTAATAAAATGAGCTCCTTCCCAGTCTATCTTGGCAGTGATCTCATCAGACCTGCCTCTACTGTAAAAAATCTTGGTGTCATTTTTGATTCCTTCCTCTCTTATTCTGCCCACATAAATCACATTAAGAAACTTTCTTACTTTCACCTCCGTAACATATCCCGTGTTCGCTCCTTCCTCTCCTTTTCTAATGCTGAGAAACTTGTCCATGCTTTCATCACATCCCGCATCGATTATTGTAATTCCTTACTGGCAGGTGCCCCTTCTAATCTTATATCACAGCTCCAGCTTATTCAAAACTCAGCTGCAAGAGTCCTTACTCGAACCAGCAGGAGCGAGCACATCACACCCATCCTGCTCCGTCTCCACTGGCTCCCTGTGCCTTACAGAATCGAATATAAAATCCTACTAATAACCTACAAAGCCTTAAATAACCTCGCGCCAAACTACATCAGTGACCTTCTCCATCACTATGTGCCTGCCCGCCCACTAAGGTCCTCTGATTCTGGTAATCTTGTTGTGCCCCTCACTAATATACACTCCATGGGTGACAGGGCCTTCAGCTGTATAGCGCCCAGACTCTGGAATGACCTACCAAAATTAATCAGGTCAGCTGACTCCATGAATTCTTTTAAAAAACAACTCAAAACTCATCTGTTCAGGAAGGCTTTTAGCTCTATTTGACTTTATTACCCTTCTCTCAGTTTACTTCTCTGTCAAGATGCTAATGTAACCTGTGTGTGTGTGCTAGACCATCAATTATGTTGTCTGTTTCTTTTTTTTTCAGAATTCACTGTCTTAATCTTTTATTTATCTGGTTTGTACAATGCTATATACTGTATATGCTGCCGTTCTTTATTATATTCTGTAAGTGCCTTGAGCATGGGAAAGGCGCTATATAAATAAAATGTATTATTATTATTAGTTAATCATTTCCTCAAGTGAAAAAGCTCCTTGCCATCGAGAGCCCCTTGCAGCACACCCAGTAGATCCACCCCTGAACTTCTATGTGACCTGTGACTAAACCTGAGCCTACCCCTTCCAGTGTATTACCAAGAGGCACATACAAATCAATGTGCACTTACAGTATTTGGTAGCAATGGTAGTGAGCATATCGGGAGGAAAAACATTCTCTGTGATGTACACTCTATACACAGATAAAAAATGAAATGTTTTCAGCGAAATCCTGCACTCCAGCTGACTGTTGATCTTAAGTGGCAAATGTCATAGCAAACTAAAGTGGCATGGAGGCACTGTGGCCTCACGAATCAGTGGCTATGTTAAGATGCCATGTTCTCCCCATGTATTTGTACATTTTTATATTTATTCCTGTTTTCCTCCCGCACACAAGCGATCATTGAGTTAGGCAACTTCTGAAATGTTCTATATGCCAATGCACATGAGACAGACCTGTGATGGACCAGCCCCCCTGCCACCGTGAGCTGGGTTTTCTGAGTTTGAGAATGTAAAGTAATGTAATAATAAATAAAAAAAGAAATCAAAGATCAGATGCTTAGTACAATACATAAGACTGTGATGCTTAATATCCATCCAGCAATTTACTTTCATTATATTTACATTACCATGAGTTTAATGCAGCTTAGTATCATATGGGTAGGAGCCTCTCCAAATCCTGATGAGGACACTGGTAGAAAAAATAAAAAATTATTTTTAGACATTAAACTAAATAATGTATAATACCAATAAAGCTAGGCCTAAAGATAAATGGAAAATTAGGAAATTAGATGCAGCACACCACTTCTCAGAAGCTAATTACGGTGATGAATGAATCATGCCATGTCAAAAGTAATAAGGAAGATGCCTCATCAATTTCTGCATAAGGACTTACTGGAAAGACACTAGTCTTAGGCTCATTTTACTTTCTATATCATCACATATACAGTATATACATTTAAAGACAATATTCAAATGAACTTTGAAGTCTGTGCAGTAAGCTTATCATTTCTACTTCAGCCAAATCTTGTTTCTTCTCTGAAAAGCAGCAGATTGTGCGACAATCAATGACTTCAGGTTAAACGTGAAATGTTGAAAACATGGGCGAGTATTAGACATTTCAGTTGAGATACAGGCAGTCCCTGGGTTATGTACGAGATAGGGACTGTAGGTTTGTACTTAGGTTGAATTTGTATGTAGGTCGGAACAGGTACATTATTTTAATAAATGCTATTGTTGACTGACTGTATCCAAGTGCTCTGCCAATGAAGGATGGAGTTTCACCTCTCTCTGACCTTATTATTATTTCTACTTTATTTTCAATGGTGATGGTTTTTCTCTTCTTTACTGTATCACCAGCATTTGCATCAGATTTGTGTTTCAGAGACATTCTTGAAGGGTGAAGACAAAAGGTTAAGATGAGCTCTTCTGCACAGCACTATACACGCTATCACAGCAGGAAGGCACCAGTCATCAACATGTCTGATGTACTGAACGAGAAACAACTTCCTGCTATGTACGTAACGCTTTTCCCTGAAAATAAGACAGGGTCTTATATTATTTTTTCCTCCAAAAGACGGGCTAGGGCTTATTTTCAGGGGATGTCTTGTTTTTCCATGAACAAAAATCTACATTTCTATTATAAAAAAAAAATCTTGGAAGTCTTGGAAGGAGACGATACGTGATTTTCTTGGAGACACTTTAATGACACGCAAGACAAGGCAGTGAGACAAAAGGACAACTGCTGCATAGGCTTTTAAAAACACGCAGCACGACAGCAGTAAGACAGCGGCTGATCCGACAGCGTCTCCTCAGCATGTGTTCAGCATCCCCTTCACAACGCGAGCAGCAGAGACGCGAAGTGGCTGGCGCGCAGCACGCCCCGGGGGGTGGGCGACTGAGGCAAGCCGGGGACACAACCCCCTAGTATTCTGGAACAAAAATCTACATTTATTCAAATACAGTCAATTTCTTGTGACTCCATTTCCTTTAGAACAACTGGCCACAATCTCTCATGTCCAGCAATAGAGCTTTCTTTAAATGAGCACCTCTTGTTCATGTAGCCTGCTTGTAGTGCATTCAGATATCCAACTTCTTCTCTTTGCAGAAAGCAGTAAGATTTTTGCCCCGGGACTGCTCCACAATTCCTTTCTTGTACTCGACAGAATAGCTCTTTATTTTTGTACTCACCTTGTTGGTGGATCAAAATACTGGTATTATTTCCTGTTCATCTGTATACATACAGTAGGGATAGGCGTTTATCGCTCATCAAACGTCGCCTGCACGGGATTGTAACTAGGGCTTATTTTCGGAGTATGACTTATTTTCGGGGAAACACGGCAACAGTACAAGCAGGCTTGCTATTGAGAATGAAATCACCAGCCCACCTCACAGTCACCTCCACTAAAGTATGTTGCCTGCAGCGTACGCCCACCGCGAACGAACACTGTGCGGTCAAAGGTGCGTAGTGAATCGCCCACCACTGCCCCCATTCAACAGGCAGCCATCCGAGGCACACTACAATGCTACCCCCTGCCACCCCACTCATCCTCAATGGCCTCCGTTCAGCCACAACCGGGTCACTGCTTGCAGCATTACCAGCCGCCCACAGAGAACAAATGGGGCAGCCGTGTTTGGTGGGCGGGCAGTGAAACCGCTTGCCACCTGGAGCTGCCTGAGGGACACAACACTACACTGCGCGAGCTGCGAAATCGCCCCCCTCCAGCCTCCATCCAGCCACCACTTGCAGCGTCCCCAGGCCGAAGATGACAGAGCGGCAGTTACTGAGGCACATGCGTCGCAGCTTCGGCCCCGTTCATAAGTCGTAGGTCGGATGTCCGTAACCTGGCGACTACCTCTATATACATTGGTTTGAATAGAACAGCTGGGATTTACGGGCACAGTGCAGCTATCTAAATTTCATTTGTATATATTTTATATGAGAAACATATGCCTGTCGGGTAAGTTTTATTTCCCAAACTGTCTTGGTTGGGGGTTCTCAATTCCAAAGCAGTCCTTTATTTGCAAGGCAGGGGATTATGAGAGAATTCAGTCTCTGGAGAAAGTCAGCTTTAGTCCATGGATTTTACATACCCAAAAATATCTTACCTTATGTGCCTACTTGATTGTGAAAAATATAAAATGTATTACTTGTCAGAATACTTGTCAAGCGTAGCATACAATGGATACATTAATCAATTTTATTAATTTCTGTTTATGGTTAAAACGCCCACCCCCAGCACAAAACATCAGTTATTTGTGAAGCAGGAATAATCAGATCATTCTGTATCCCTGATCATTGATCAGCATTCACAAGAAACCACGCAACTCCAGTTTTCTCTACACAAAGAGGGTCTGTCCTTTACAGATTCCTGATCTGGATTAATCTTAAATGAAATGCTGACAATAAGGAGTAACAGAAATCGCTGTGGGGCTTTAATTCAATGATAAACTACATTTCATGTGGAGAATAAGTGATTAGTGATCACCCTTGACAGATACAAATATCAATGGAATTCATCCAAACAAAATAGAGGGGTATGCGGATGACAGTACTCTGTGTGATGGAAAGAAAGAAAAATTGAGACTGTGATCAAGCTATTTGGAAGCTCAGCTGCTGGTGTATTCAGTTAGAACAGATCATCTAATGACAATTTTTGTTATTCCTTAATGATACTGTCAGCAACAACACCCCTCCTGTCCCTGAGTGGTAGTGCTTATTTCTAAAGAGCCTGGAAGGCAGGCTTTAGGCTCATATACTTCAAACTTAATTTGTTTCAGGATGCCTTATGAACTCTGAATTGTTTGAAGTCTGAATCAGTTTTCCCCATTAGGAATAATGGAATGTGAATTAATCTGTTCCCAGACCTTAAATAATACCCATTTCAATAAACTTAAACAAAAAATACACGTAATTTAAGGTAAAAATAACACAAATGCCCTACATAATAAATTAAAACATTAAGGCAATAAATAAAAAATGTAAATACTGTATAATAAAATGAAAATTGCATTTACTGTACCTAAGTACGGAGTGGTGATGTCCCATGTGTATAGCATGGTTAATAGATAAAAACACTGAAAACATATGAGTGTAACGCAAGAGATGCTTTCACAGGAAGAGAGGGACACGACTTGGGCACACAACAGATGAGGTTTACATTCGCTGTGCAAGTGCCATCTGTTGCTGCATGTTTTTCACTGCACACACAGTTTGAACGTAGAAGTATTGTTCGAACTTCAGATCAAATTTCTCTTGAATTTAGTGTTAGAACTCTGGGACATTCGAAGTTAGAATCTTTCAAAGTACGAGGCACCACTCTCTCTCTCTATATGTATAAATATATATATATACTGCTCAAAAAATTAAAGGAACGTTTTTCAATCAGAGTATAGCATCAAGTCAATGAAACTTCTGGGCTATTGATCTGGTCAGTTAAGTAGCAGAGGGGGTTGTTAATCGATTTCAGCTGCTTTGGTGTTAATGAAATCAACAACAGGTGCACTAGAGGGGCTACAATGAGATGACCCCCAAAACAGGAATGGTTTAACAGGTGGAGGCCACTGACATTTTTCCCTCCTCTTCTTTTCTGACTGTTTTTTCACTAGTTTTGCATTTGGCTACGGTCAGTGTTACTACTGGTAGCATGTGGCGATACCTGACCCCACAGAGGTTGCACAGGTAGTCCAACTTCTCTGGGATGGCACATCGATACGTGCCATTGCCAGTAGGTTGCTGTGTCTCCCAGCACAGTCTTAGGGGCATGGAGGAGATTCCAGAAGACAGGCATATGAAAAAGTTTGGGTACCCCTCTTAATTCTTTAGATTTTTGTTTATCATTGGCTGAGCTTTCAAAGTAGCAACTTCCTTTTAATATATGACATGCCTTATGGAAACAGTAGTATTTCAGCAGTGACATTAAGTTTATTGGATTAACAGAAAATATGTAATATGCATCATAACAAAATTAGGTGCATAAATTTGGGCACCCCAACAGAGATATTACATCAATACTTAGTTGACCATCCTTTTGCAAATGTAACAGCCTCTAGACGCCTCTTATAGCCTTTGATGAGTGTCTGGATTCTGGATGGAGGTATTTTTGACCATTCTTCCATACAAAATCTCTCCAGTTCAGTTAAATTTGATGGCTGCCGAGCATGGACAGCATGCTTCAAATAATACCATAGAATTTCGATGATATTCAAGTCAGGGGACTGTAATGGCCATTCCAGAACACTGTACTTCTCCTTCTGCATGAATGCCTTTATAGAATTCGAACTGTGTTTTGGGTCATTGTCTTGTTGGAATATCCAACTCCTGCGTAACTTCAACTTTGTGACTGATGCTTGAACATTATCCTGAAGACTTTGTTGATATTGGGTTGAATTCATCCGACCCTCGACTTTAACAAGAGCCCCAGTCCCTGAACTAGCCACACAGCCCCACAGCATGATGGAACCTCCACCAAATTTGACAGTAGGTAGCAGGTGTTTTTCTTGGAATGCGGTGTTCTTCTTCTGCCATGCAAAGCGCTTTTTGTTATGACCAAATAGCTATTTTTGTCTCATCAGTCCAAAGCACTTTGTTCCAAAATGAATCTGGCTTGTCTAAAAGAGCATTTGCATACAACAAGACTCTGTTTGTGGTGTGAGTACAGAAAGGGCTTCTTTCTCATCACCCTGCCATACAGATGTTCTTTGTGCAAATTGCGCTGAATTGTAGAACGATGTACAGATACACCACCTGCAGCAAGATGTTCTTGCAGGTCTTTGGAGATGATCTGTGGGTTGTCTGTAACCATTCTCACAATCCTGCGCATATGCTGCTACTGTATTTTTCTTGGCCTGCCAGACCTGGGTTTAACAGCAACTGTGCCTGTGGCCTTCCATTTCCTGATTACATTCCTTACAGTTGAAACTGACAGTTTAAACCGCTGAGATAGCCTTTTGTAGCCTTCCCCTAAACCATGAGACTGAACAATCTTTATTTTCAGATCTTTTGAGAGTTGCTTTGAAGATCATATGCTGTCACTCTTCAGAGGAGACTCAACGGGAAGCACAACTTGCAATTGACCACCTTAAATACCTTTTCTCATGATTGGACACACCTGTCTATGAAGTTCAAGACTTAATGAGCTAATCCAACCAATTTGGTGTTGCAAGTAATCAGTATTGAGAGTTACATGCATTCAAATCAGCAAAATTACAAGGGGACCCAAATTTTTGCACAGCCAGTTTTTCACATTTGATTTAATTTCATACAACTAAATACTGCTTCACTAAAAATCTTTGTTCGGAAAACACCCCAGTACTCAGATGTTCCTAGGAAATGAAACACATACCACTGAAATCTTTTTGTTGAAAATAGAGTAAATTATTATGCAGGCTGAGAGAGGTTCCCAAACTTTTTCATATGGAGAGCTGGACAGGGCCGTAAAAGGTCCTTAACTCTTTAGCAGGACCATTATCTGCTCCTTTGGGCAAGGAGGAACAGGATGAGCACTGCCAGAGCCCTACAAAATAACCTCCAGCAGGCCACTGGTGTGAATGTCTCTGACCAAACAATCAGAAACAGACTTCATGAGGCTGGCCTGAAGGCCCAATATCCTCTAGTGGGCTCTGTGCTCACTACCTGGCACCGTGGAGCTCGATTGCCATTTGCCATAGAATACCAGAATTAGCAGGTCCACCACTGGTGCCCTGTGCTTTTTACAGATGACAGCAGGCTCACCCTGAGCACATGTGACGGACACAAAAGGGTCTAGAGAAGCTGTAGAGAATGTTATGCTGCCTGTAACATCATTCAGCATGACCGGTTTGGTGGTGGGTCAGTGATGGTCTGGGGAGGCATATCCATGGAGGGACACACATACCTCTACAGGCTAGACAACGGCACCTTGACTGCCATTAGGTACTGGGATAAAATCCTTGGACCCATTGTCAGACCCTATGCTGGTGCTGTGGACCCTGGATTCCTCCTGTAGCATGACAATGCCCAGCCTCATGTGGCGTGAGTATGCACGCAGTTTCTGGAGGATGAAGGAATTGATACCATTGAGTGGCCCTGACGCTCACCTGACCTAAATCCAATAGAACACCTCTGGGACATTATGTTTTGGCCCATCTCATGCCTCAGTGATGCCCTGGTCCAGATCTGGGAGGAGATACCACCATCCGTTGTCTCATTAGGAGCACACTCTGACGTTGTCAGGCATGCATACAAGCACATGGGGGCCATACAAACTACTGAGTACGATATTTAGCTGCTGCAATGAAATTTTGGCAAAATGGATTACCCTGCCAGATCATTTTTTCACTTTGATTTTCGGGGTGTCTTTGAATTCAGCCCTCTGTAGGTTGATAATTTTCATTTCCATGAAACAATGCGACATCCTTTTGTTCCTAACACATTACTCAGTCCATTATCAGTATAGATATCTAGCAGGATTTTTTTCCCATTGAGCTCTGATATGTTTTCAAAGTGTTCCTTTAATTTTTTTGAGCAGGTTATATATATATGTGTATGTGTATATAACATACACCATTATTGAAATCTACTGTGGAGGATCTCACATGACCCGACCCAGTTTGTAGCAGAGACTTAATGGATTGATTACAATGGCCAGCCCATCCTCTTCCATCTCCTCAGAAGTCCTAAAACTAAACCTTTTGTTGTTTTCTTTCACTAAAAAATGCAAAATGAATTTTCCACAGACACTCAATTTAGTGTTTCAGCACATTTTTTGTTTAAAAAAAGTTTTTAAATTAATTTGCATAATTGAAATGAAAGTTTATTGTAAGATGCAACCAGAAACTCCACAGTTTATTTCCGTCAAACGTATTCTTTATTTTTTTTTTGTACTTGGTGAAAGAAGGCCACAAATTAAGTATAATATTTAAGTATATATAATTATAATGTGATAAAAAACAAACAGTCTGTTTTTGAATTAAAGGCTGCTTTGAACAGCAAGTCAAGCTCCTTATTTTTAATTCTTAGGACTGGTTATCTTTAGGAAGATTCATTTCAAGTCTCATATCCAGTTTCTGCTGGACCACTGTGGAGTATATACACATGAAACCCTGTGTGGTGAATTGCATGACATGGAGTTGACCTGCTTTGTCCAGATGAATGAAGTCCTGCCTTTAAATAGAGACGCTATCTATGCAATGGTTGTTGGTAATTAGAGCCACACGACATAGCTTCATTAGTGTACTGTATAGCTTTGAAATACGAGAGGAATTACCTTAGGAGGCTCTGAAGTGATCAGACTGAAACTCTTCAGCGTATTACCAACTGACAGTAGTATAGGCAATTTTAAATGAGTCTTGTAAGGTCACTTTTGACATTTTATGGTTTTCAGAAGTCTTAATGCACTCATCTGAAGCGATTATCTGTGTTGTAGGAGGTCTGAGAGAGGGAGACTTGAGAGGTAAATTTACACAAGGCTAATTTATACTAAGCCTGTTTGATATTCAGTCATATAGTATGCTGTGTTGAGTACAAGTCATGGCGTGTGATACCTAAGCTGTGCAACACCTGAAACAGACACATGAAACATTGTAGTTGTGCTAGAGGAAGTCTAGAGACAAATTGCTAGACTGATTGCAGAACTTCTGGGTAGGAGTTAAGAGGACAGAATGAAGTTGTCTCCATTTACTTCAATTGAACTGGTTCAAGTAGCAAATGAAAGAAGAATATCAAATTATGAAGGGAACGAGCATAGCTGAAAGCAGCGACTACTTAAAATTGAGTTGTTTGATAAGAATTTGCATCAAAGAAGGAAGCTGGATAAATGTTAATTCTGCACAAATATTAGAAAGTATTTTTTAATACAAAGAACAATATATGTGATGGTATGTTAACCATCCCCTGTAGTTTAACACTTTCCCAGTTCTGACATTGCCCCACCATTGTGTGCTCATCCTGAATTTTCTCATCTGTATAGGATGGCAGCTTCAAACTGGGGATGTATCTTTGTGCTACTTCAGCATTGTAAGGAAGGGTGGGTTCAAGATTGAAAGTAAAATTAACAAATTATTTCAGCCCTTCCATTTTTGTGGGAATTTGTGTTTATTCTTTCCCTGGCAAAATTAAAATAAAGAGTTACATTAAAGGTGTATATTTGAAAATGTCTCACTACAGTTGAGCAAGAGGCCCCTGTTTGGAAACAGCACAGCCACATCAGTTGGGAATGGCTGAGTACATCCCATTTAGAGGTGTGGTGAGGTTTTCTGGAGTGATCTGTTTGGCATTGATCATTAATGGCCAGGATTTTTACTTCCATCTCTTTTTGGGAATAACTATGTGCTTTGTGACTGCTACAAAGACATTTTCTATGCGGCTATTTTTTTTTTTTTTTAAACTTAGTGACCTGGCCATATATTTGTATATGGTTTCCTTAGTTATTATTTTTGTTTGCTCATATTTCCTCTATGTTCTGGATTATCAGGTTTGTTTATTCTAATCTTTGTGGACCACCATAAAAGAGGATTTGACCTGTGAAATTATTAAAACACCGGTTTTAAACATCACTCACCTTTCTTATGGTACCCTTGGCGCCATCCAATTATGCATATATTACTAAGTAGTAGAATATAGAAATACAGCTCTCCATTGGTATCCTTGGGGGATTGGTTTCAGGAACCCCATGGAAGCTCAAGTCCCTTATATAAAATGGTGTAGTATTTGCATATACAGTAACCTACCCTACTCTTCCTGTATACTTTAAATTATCTGTAGATTACTTGTAAAAGCACTAACAGCACAAACACATCCACAGATTTCAGCTTCTTTCTGCTTTATTGTGGGAATGCTTGACTCATTCATACCAACATCATGGGCCACTTTGGAAAGCAACATACAACTTTTCAAATCCAAGATCTATTACATGTTTGTCAAGAAATAGCACTTTACACTTAGAGGACTTAAGGCTTGTTTACACTCAGATGCAGAAAGCTACAGACACGGTTACACACAAAGTGTACACATTCCAGGTCTGTGTATAGTTCAACTATTTGGTGCACAGCACTGTGTGACAGTGCCAATTTTTCCATGCCTTCACATATCGATCTTGCAGATATTTAAATTTTTACCTGCAGAAACTTTCATATTTGCCCAGTGTCTGAATTTGCCTGTCATGAATCTGTAGACATATGACTACCACTATGTGCTTTTATATGTTCGATTGCATAGGTGCAGGTAGCAACAATTCAGACAACTGTTCCTCCAATGAGTATACAGTTAGGTCCATAAATATTTGGACAGAGACAACTTTTGTCTAATTTTGGTTCTGTACATTACCACAATGAATTTTAAATGAAACAACTCAAATGCAGATGAAGTGTAGACTTTCAGCTTTAATTCAGTGGGGTGAACAAAACGATTGCATAAAAATGTGAGGCAACTAAAGCATTTTTTTTTAACACAATCCCTTCATTTCAGGGGCTCAAAAGTAATTGGATAAATTAAATAACTGGAAATAAAATGTTCATTTCTAATACTTGGTTGAAAACTCTTTGCTGGCAATGACAGCCTGAAGTCTTGAACTCATGGACATCACAGAGTTGTGGACGCAAGGGTTCTCGTGTCAGCACTGATGATGAAATCTACATCACATGCACCCTAGCTGAGCCTTTCAGTGATGTGGGCACATCAAGCCTAAATGGGCCTTTAGCCTTTGACCTTGCACTGATTAAGTTCCTTCAGTCTCTGCTACCACTGATTGGATGGCTTAATGAGGTCCTATGACTGTCATTGCCGCAATTCCTCACGGACTCTGGTGGAATGCCACAAAGATGATGAAGCTTGACTATACAGGAAGTAAAAAGCATTACAAGGTGTATGCTGTTCAAACAATGGAAGGATAATTACTGAGCCTTGAGGGGCAAGAATGGAGAGCTGGCACATTCTCCCCCTAAACCAGCGTCTTGCAGGGTATGTGTACACATCACTTCATTTGTGTGGATTCAGCATAGTGGGAAAATTCAAGTTTTGCTTTTTGGAACTTTCTGAATTTTTTGCTTTGCGCCCTCCCCCACCATAACCTGTCGTCTATGGGGTGTGAAAGTTTTAGATTTGTTAAAAATTTCAATATCCAGTTTTCAATAGATCGACATTTTCATGGTTTCCCAATACCGAAAATATCAATATTTCGATGATGGGTGAGCGCTTGTGTATGTCTGAGGACAGTTTAGAGCTAAAATGGCTAGACAGAAAAAATACCAAACTCGAAATTTAAGCCTGTTATGAGATGACGATGTGCTGATTAGTTTTTGAGCCAAATCATTCAAGAGAAAAAGGCACTTTAGACGAACCCTCATAAGTTAATTCTGAAATTAATTATGAATTCCTCTTGTCAATTGCTGTCATAATGACCTTTTTCATGATCAGAAAGATCAGCATCAGAGCAGTAAATAATTACTGAAATGTTACAGAACAGTTTGGGTAACTTGGTTCCTAGGGTGCAAAGACTACTGACACTCACATCCAAATTTTTTCTTCTTTCAAATTGATTCAATCCTCTGTTGGTTGAATCTGTGCATGTGGAACCCGTTGATTCGGTGGTCCAACTGGACCACTGGACTGGATAGGACAATGAAATGTGACATAGCTTAAAAGTATAAGTTCAGTATTTTTTAAGTCAAAGTTTTTTTTTTTTATAATCATGGCATAAACTCATTTGCAGGTAAAATTGTGTTCTAAAGAGGGAAGAGAAGATCGAAATAGAACAGAGGTTACAGTGAAAGAAAAATTAATGGAGAGTCAGAACAGGAAAGAGTGGGTGCAAGAGCATGGAGGGAAGTGGTCAGGAGTGTCCCCAAAAGGAGCAAGCAGGTGGTGCTCAAGGGTCAGGGTTGCTCCAGCCACATGATTAGGGAGCAGCAGCAACTAACCCCTTTGAGCAAACTCCTGTTGTAGGCTGTGCAGCGGATAGTGGTGGTGGGTGTCGGTGCAGGGCTTGGGGGGTCCCTGTAGATGCTGAAAGATGGTGGCAAGGGACACAAGTCAGGTTTTGGTTGACCCAGTGGTGAATGTCTGAGGTGCAAGTACATGCTGAGAAGACCCGAAGAAGGGAACATCTGGGACATGATTTTTTTTTTTTTTTGAACGGGGCACCAGAGCTTTTAAAGAGAATGTCCTGACTGTGTTTTAATCTGGCTTTTAAACTCTGTTTAGGATTTATGTATGTACAGTGCACCCGGAAAGTATTCACAGCGCATCACTTTTTTCACATTTTGTTATGTTACAGCCTTATTCCAAAATGGACTAAATTCATTTTTTCCCTCAGAATTCTACACACAACACCCCATAATGACAACGTGAAAAAAAGTTTACTTGAGGTTTTTGCAAATTTATTAAAAATAAAAAAACTGAGAAATCACATGTACATAAGTATTCACAGCCTTTGCTCAATACTTTGTCGATGCACCTTTGGCAGCAATTACACCCTCAAGTCTTTTTGAATATGATGCCACAAGCTTGGCACACCTATCCTTGGCTAGTTTCGCCCATTCCTCTTTGCAGCACCTCTCAAGCTCCATCAGGTTGAATGGGAAGCGTCGGTGCACAGCCATTTTAAGATCTCTCCAGAGATGTTCAATCAGATTCAAGTCTGGGCTCTGGCTGGGCCACTCAAGGACATTCACAGAGTTGTCCTGAAGCCACTCCTTTAATATCTTGGCTGTGTGCTTAGTGTCGTTGTCTTGAGTGTGAGGTCAAGAGCGCTCTGGAGCAGGTTTTCATCCAGGATGTCTCTGTACATTGCTGCAGTCATCCTTCCCTTTATCCTGACTAGTCTCCCAGTTCCTGCCACTGAAAAACATCTCCACAGCATGATGCTGCCACCACCATGCTTCACTGTAGGGATGGTGCCAGGTTTCCACCAAACATGACGTCTAGCATTCACACCTAAGAGTTCAATCTTTGTCTCATCAGACCAGAGAATTTTCCTTCTCATGGTCTGAGAGTCCTTCAGGTGCCTTTTGGCAAACTCCAGGCGTGCTGCCATGTGCCTTTTACTAAGGAGTGGCTTCCGTCTGGCCACTCTACCATACAGGCCAGATTGGTGGATTGCTGCAGAGATGGTTGTCCTTCTGGAAGGTTCTCCCCTCTCCACAGAGGATCTCTGACAGAGTGACCATCGGGTTCTTGGTCACCTCCCTGACTAAGGCCCTTCTCCCCCGATTGTTCAGTTTAGATGGCCGGCCAGCTCTAGGAAGAATCCTGGTGGTTTCGAACTTCTTCCACTTACGGATGATGGAGGCCACTGTGCTCATTGGGACCTTCAAAGCAGCAGAAATTTTTCTGTAACCTTCCCCAGATTTGTGCCTCGAGGGAATCCTGTCTCAGAGGTCTACAGACAATTCCTTTGACTTCATGCTTGGTTTGTGCTCTGACATTAACTGTCAACTGTGTGACCTTCTATAGACAGGTGTGTGCCTTTCCAAATCATGTCCAGTCAACTGAATTTACCACAGGTGGACTCCAATTAAGCTGCAAAAACATCTCAAGGATGATCAGAGGAAACAGGATGCGCCTGAGCTCAATTTTGAGCTTCATGGCAAAGACTGTGAATACTTATGTACATGTGCTTTCTTAATTTTTTTATTTTTAATAAATTTGCAAAAATCTCAAGTAAACTTTTTTCACGTTGTCATTATGGGGTGTTGTGTGTAGAATTCTGAGGAAAAAAATTAATTTAATCCTTTTGGAATAAGGCTGTAACATAACAAAATGTGGAAAAAGTGATGCTCTGTGAATACTTTCCGGATGCACTGTATTGCTGCTTTTACCCTCCACTGCTTTAACTGGATTATTTATTACAGAAGGAGAATTGCACCGTTTGTGTTTTTTGAATAAAAGCACTGCACGTCGCACCATTCTTGCCTGTTTTTGTCCTCGTTCAACGGCTCTTTTCAGACATGACTATCGATGGTCATGGGTTCATGAAGAATGGCAGCTACAGCCAAACTGCACCGTCACACTCATCCTCATCTTGAAGTATGATGGTGGAGCTTTAATATTGTACTACTATTTTGTTACCAAACCCCCTGGGCTACTTGTTAGGATACATGGAATCCTGGATACCATCAAGTATCAGCAAATATTTAATTAAAATCTGACTATCTCTGCTAGGAAGCCTAAATTGGGCTGAAGGCGTATCTTCCAGCAGGACAGTGACTCAAAGAACACCTCAAAATCAATACAAAAATGGTTCAGTGATCATAAGATAGATACTTTATTAATCTCAAGGGGAAATTCACATACTCCAGAAGCAGCATACTGATAAAAAACAATAAAGAGTAATAAAAATGCAGGTATAACAGACAATAACTTTGTATAATGTTAACGTTTATCCCCCTGGGTGGAATTGAAGACTCGCATAGTTTGGGGGAGGAACGATCTCCTCAGTCTGTCAGTGGAGCAGGACAGTGACAACAGTCTGTCGCTGAAGCTGCTCTTCTGTCTGGAGATGATACTGTTTAGTGGATTCTTCATGATTGACAGGAGCCTGCTTGGCACCCGTCACTCTGCCACGGATGTCAAACTGTCCAGCTCCATGCCTACAATAGAGCTTGCCTTCCTCACCAGTTTGTCCAGGCGTGAGGCGTCCTTCTATATGCTGCCTCCCCAGCACACCACTGTGTAGAAGAGGGCACTCACCACAACCATCTGATAGAACATCTGCAGCATCTTATTGAAAATGTTAAAGGACGCCAGCCTTCTAAGGAAGTATAGTCAGCTCTGTCCTCTCTTGCACAGAGCATCAGTATTGGCAGTCCAGTCCAATTTATCATCCAGCTGCACTCCCAGGTATTTATAGGTCTGCAACCCTCTGCAGACAGTCACCTCTGATGATCACGGGGTCCATGAGGGGCCTGGGCCTCCTAAAATCCACCACCAGCTCCTTGGTTTTGCTGGTGTTCAGGTGTGGGTGGTTTGAGTTGCACCATTTAACAAAGTCCTTGATTAGGTTCCTATACTACTCCTCCTGCCCACTCCTGATGCAGCCCACAATAGCAGTGTCATCAGTGAACTTTTGCATGTGGCAGGACTCCGAGTTGTATTGGAAGTCCGATGTATACAGGCTGAACAGGACCGGAGAAAGTACAGTCCCTTGCGGCGCTCCTGTGTTGCTGACCACAATGTCAGACCTGCAGTTCCCAAGACGCACATACTGAGGTCTGTCTGTAAGATAGTTCACAATCCATGCCACCAGGTATGAATCTACTCCCATCTCTGTCAGCTTATCCCTAAGGAGCAAAGGTTGGATGGTGTTGAAGGCGCTAGAGAAGTCATACAGCACCACTGCCTCTGTCCAAGTGGGAGAGGGATCGGTGTAGCATATAGATGATGGCATCCTCCGCTCCCACCTTCTCCTGGTATGCGAACTGCAGAGGGTCGAGGGCGTGGCAGACCTGTGGCCTCAGGTGGTGAAGCAGCAGCCGCTCCATGGTTTTCATCACATGCGACGTCATAGCGACAGGCCGGAAGTCATTCAGCTCACTAGGACGTGATACCTTTGGGACTGGGGTGATGCATGATGTTTTCCAAAGCCTGGGGACTGTCCCCTGTTCCAGGCTCAGGTTGAAGATGCGCTGTAGAGGACTCCCCAGCTCCAACGCTCAGGCGTTCAGCAGTCGTGGCGATACTCCATCTGGACCCGCTGCTTTGCTGGCAAGAAGTCTCCTCAGCTCTCTGCTTACCTGGGCTGCTGTAATTGTGGGTGGGGGGAAACTCTCTCCTATGCTGGTATCAGCAGAAGGATGGGTGGAGGGTGCAGTACTCCGAGGCGAGAGTGGGTTAGGGTGGTCAAACCTGTTAAAGAAGTTGTTCATCTGGTTTGCTCTCTCCACGTCTCTCTCGATGGTGGCACCTCGCTTCGAGCTGCAGCCAGTGATGATCTTCATCCCGTCCCACACTTCCTTCATGCTGTTGTTCTGCAACTTCTGCTCCAGCTTTCTCCTGTACTGTTCTTTTGCCGCCCTGAGCTGGACTCGGAGTTCCTTCTGTACGCGCAGAATGAAGGTTTTGCTATGGTCACTCCAATCTCCTGACCTAAACATAACTGAAAACTTGTGGGATGAGCTGAAAAACACAGCTCTTTAGTATAACCTTGAATACTGAAGAGTTTGCCAAGTGTTCTTCAACCTCATTAAGTACTATATAAGACTCAAAATGCTGTTTTTGAAAATATTTATTTTGCGATGAGAACTTTTTTTACCTAAATTAGTTTAATTCGATTAATAGTGGGTTTAGCTAAGAAGAGGGCTGTCAAATCAATTTGCGATGCCACAGAGCTGGCTGAAAAAGAAGGCTCAGTGGTCAATTACTGCTGGAATGCAAGCTGGGGTCTGATAACTCCCAGCTGGGTTGCCTGGGTGAGGGTGAATGATGTTTTAACAGACCTGAAACACCCGTTGACCCCAGGATACATCACTGATGATGCATCTTAGCGCTTCCGAGGAAGTATTTTGAAAATTATGCTTGTTATTATTTTGAATGAAAGGATAAACAATAGTTATTTTTTCATAGTTAATTTTTCTTTAATTTACCAAGCAGTGGGCACTGCACATCATCATCATCATGTTGTTAGTTTCAGGAAAGCCCATGCTGTCCACACCTCACTGCACATTCAGAGGTCTGCGGTGGAACTGGTTAAGAGCACTACATACCTTGGAAAGGCCTTACTTGATCAATTAACACCACCTTCATAGCCAAGAAGGCACAGAGTGGTTTCCACTTCCTTTGGCAGGAAGAAGGCAAGACTGCTTCCCCTGATTCTCACCACATTCTACATTCTACATAAGGAGTATTCTGACCAGCTGCATCACTGTCTGGTTTGCGAAATCTGACCATAAGGTCCTAGAATGGGTAGTGCACACTGCAGAAAAGAGCGTTGGGTCCTCCCTGGCCTTCACTGAATACATCTTTGTAATGCATTGAATCCACAAAGATTACAGAATTGCGAATGACTGCTCCCACCTGCCTCTCATAGTCTCTTTATCCAACTTCCAACTTGCAGAAGGTACTGTACCATTTAAACCAGGTCTGCCAGGTACTACAACAGCTATTATTATTTATTATTATCTATTTCAAATTATTACTGTCTATTCACTTACCTATTTATTTTTAAGCATTTATTTATTATAGTATAGTTCTTTACCTGTTTTGCACTAGCCCTTTGTTTATGTATATTCTGAACCACTGTCCTGGTGAAAGATATATTGTGCCACTGTATGCTGCACTACTGTGTATGGACGGTATGACAATAAAGCCACTTCAATTGACTTGAAAGTTAAATCCTACTTGGAATCCATGGGGTGCGGGGATGCTGAGGATGCTAACAGGAGCCATTCCTTACCATTTAACATATTTGAAACAGATGAACAAATCTCATTAGTATCATAATGAAGAAAAATATTGAATTGAATAAACCACTTACAATTATTCATTTTATTTATAATTAGGTGGCGCTCTAGGCAAAGGCTCATTTGGCACAAAAAAAAAAAAATAAAGTCCAGTAAAACAAAATAAACAAAGGTGAGAAAGGAAATGCTTAAGAGCAGCAGCATTACGATGTGTGAAAGTTGGAAAGCCATCCATTAGACACAAGAGCAATTACCGAAGGAAGGACTTTGTTTTGAAAACTTGCTCATTAGTCCCTGTGTAGTGGTCTCAAAAATATTTAGCATATTTAATAAACATTTTTTGGCATTATCCTTGAGATACAGAGGCACCAGCAAAGAGCAACATTTATTTATATAGACTATTTTCATATACGAAAGTAGCTCAAAGCATATAATTCTACTTTAATGTAAATGTACAGTTTCAGTGTGTTAGTAAAACATGGCTTTTTATTAACTGAGCTACTTTTCCAAGTTAAATGTATCTAGTTATGCTATATAAAAATAAAATGTACTGTATGTTACTATTGCTGCATATATTAATTTTCTCAGCAGTGTCCATTAAAGCAAACCACATGAGGACTGAAAGAGAACACTGAAAGGGCTGGAGACTACCCTTGCTTTGAATTAAATATATATATATTTTTTTTACCACTGATGAGATTACCCATTTTAGCTAAAGTTTAATTCATTAATTAATATTAACAAGGAGACAGCAGAGAGCAGTGACAAAAACCAGACGAGCAGGGCATGAGAAAGTGGCCAAGAGCAAAACTGGAGAAGTTAAGACTTCATTTGGGAGCTAGACCAGGGTTCACAACGTTTTAGGTACTATGGTTCGTTTTGGCATTTTCAACCCAACCCAATTAAATGCGTTTTTATTTTTCAGATTGCTCGACAAGGGGCTTTGATCAGGAGAAAAAACTAAACAGGACTTGCTTTACGTCCAGAGACTGTACTATTTGCATTACTATGTAAAATCATTATTACTAAAATCACCTAGTTCATACAGTTTTAGAACAGAAACCTAATAAATGTACTGAAAATGCTAAAATATTAAAGTAAAAGAAAATACATCATATGTGGCTATTTTTTCTGATTAGGTTCCCATGCTGTTTTTAACTTTGTTGCTTGTAAAAACAATGTACTTCAATATGCTTAATCCACTTTCCTTTCTCTCAAAGTAACTAAATCTAAATATACTACCTATTTGTTCTTTAAAACAAAAGGTCATACAGAAGAATTAAAATTAGCTTTTTTTTTTAAAATAAGTTAGGCAAAACAATGAAAACAGATATATTAAATGGGTATGAAGCCAAATACCATTAAACAGTTGCTGAAAAGAAAGAAATGTGTTAAGTGATACCACTTTCTAAAATAATATAAGTGGAAAAAAATTAATGAAAATGAAAACTTGGTGACAAACCAACTTTTTACCTGTTCATAAAAACAAGTTTTAAAAACTGGAGAAAATAAGTTATATAAAATAAATATTTCTATAAAAAGAATTTTAATGATGCATAAATGTCATTACAAGTACTGGAAGGACACTCTTCTTGAGGCATGCTTCAAAACTAATGCCACACTGAAGTCAAAGTTTGTGTTTTTTTCTAGTTTATTGTGTTTATTATGGTGCAAGTACAAAGTACACTGATTATTCATTAAGTAGCATGTTTATTTAGTTAATACTGTACACCGCTTAGGAAAAAATACACAAGCACTCAAGAATCATGTTATGTTTCCATTTAGCGTAACAATAGTTTTAATGCTTAGTACTAAATATACAATTATGAAGAAAACAGTAGTTAATGGAACTGAAATGGCTGGAAAAGCTGACAATATTAAAATGTCATATGATAAAGTATTTGGCAGCACTAAGGAGGATTGATGGCAGCAAATTATATAAAGGAGATTCTAATTGTTTACCAAAAAATAAATATACAAAAAAGTTTCATCCATCCATCCATCCATTTTCCAACCCGCTGAATCCAAACACAGGGTCACGGGGGTCTGCTGGAGCCAATCCCAGCCAACACAGGGCACAAAGGCAGGGAACACCTTACTGTATTTCAGAAGAAACAGTTTGTACTCATAGGAATTCTTCCTGTGTCTGTCCTCCGTTTCTCTTCCCATATTCCAAACAGAAGTGTGTTAGATTAACAGGAAATTATAAACTGTGGTGTTTGTGTGATTGGGCCCTGATATAGAACGTTGTGTCCTGTCCAGGGTTGGTTCTGGCTTTGTGCACAGTGGCGCTGGTAGTGGCTCCTACTCCACAGCACCTTTGGGTGGATTAAATGAATTTGAGAATGTTACATTGTGTGTGTAAGGAAGATCAGTTGTCTTGGTTTTTTTTTTTGTTGTTTTTCTGACCAAGACACAGATTTTAAAATAGCAAAACGATTTTTTCTATAAACAACATGAGCCTTTTTAGGTAAAGAATAATCTTAAATATAATTTTTGCTTTGTGGTTAATCTGACTGAGGTATAAGACAGCGATATAATAAACTGCCATTATTTAGTTGAATCAATCCTCCAAAATGCAGCTCACCACTTGTTTACAATTTTATCTCTCACTATTTAGGTACTGTTTACACAACAAAGCCTTATACCAGATTTCTTCAAAAATACAAATTTTGAATCCAGATCTGTTGAAACAAATATATTCATAAACAACATATTTGAGTTATTCTTACCATATATGACAACACATGAATAAAAGGACATCAGTTGTGAGGAAGTTTATTTTAAAACAGTTTTTACATGCATTAATCTAATTCACTGTACTCTTACTCTACAGTGCATAGAAATATTCTTTTAAAATATTAATACTACTCAAACATTGTGTGGCTATTTGTTACAAAACTGAATGCAAATTGCAATCTGCAAGATTAAACTGAAATACCCAAAGTCTAAACATACAACTTGTGTGCGTTTAATTAGGTTAATACTGTTTGCTTTTTTCCTTATAGTTCTGCAAGTTCTAAATATCTCCACTGGGGCATAGAAGTACTCAGAAAAATAAATAATATTTAATCACCATCACAGAGTCTTTGTATATGACTATTAATCCATGCATTTATATGAAAGTTGTAGCAACAAACATTTTATATCCAAAGATAAACATGAAAAAACGTGACCATGTTAATGTATTCAATTGCGATATTCTCAACATGTTTTTTTTACCGAAAATAGTTATACCTCACATAATGCTGAAATATACGTTTTAGACTTAAAGCCCTATTTTATACTGAATATTAAAAATCATTTTTAAGAAATTTTTACACATCATTTAAATTTGGCAGAATCTGACATTATAAATATGAAAGTCTTTACAAAGAATTTTTAACCTAAATAAATGGGACAATACAACACTTTAATGGATAACTCATTAACCAAGTGAAAGTTAAATGGGAGAGTAGTGGAAAAACTCCTAAAAGAGCCATATTTTTTCTCTCAGCAAAGGGAAACCAGCATAGTCTCTATCCTAGAATCTGGCCTAAGGTGCCAGAAATCAAAAAATCCTTCTGCATTATAAGCATCTAGAAAAGCACCATTAACATTTTATTTACCTCTGCAGTGGTGTTTCATCTCACCAAAAAATTTCAAAGTGCTGGTAATGGAAGACAGGATTCTGGTGGAAAGCAGCTATACATACTGGATGCAGAGACCAGTCAAATGAAGTCAGATCTATAAATGCAGCACAATAAAGGCTCAAATACCAAATGACCAGTTGCACAACCAAACATCCTTGGGCCTTGTATTTGGTATTAAGAATGTTGAAACACCAAAATGATTTTGGTTCTTTGACCCTAATAATCGAGCGTGCAAGGTATTAGTGAGTATGCATTACTGGTGCACATTGAGCTTACACTGAGAAGTACACATATTCAGATTTGGAAGAGAGTAGGAAAAACAGTAGTGTATTGGGAAAAAGAAGAGGTACTCTGTAACAGTGCGGATGAGATGTCAACCTCTGATTAGCACCTTCAAACTATGTAAAGCAGTTGATGTTTAGTTGTGTAATATTTTGCATATTGTTAACTCCTATCAAAAAGTGTATTAGCCAAAAACAGAGATGAAAACATTTTATAATTTGACTATTTTCTGAACTCAGCACTAGGGGGAACAAAGATTGCCTGAGAACAAATTTTCCAACTACCCCAATGAACATCAAAGAACTGTGAATATTTTTTGCTACAAAAACTGGGTGTGTTCTGGGTAACAAATAACAAGCAGCAAGAACGCATGCATCCATTAACATAAATGTCTCTTTGTGATGGCAGAAGGCCTGCTATTCCTACCTCATTCTAATGTTAAATGTTATTTCAGAGTTCCAAATGCTGTAAAATAAAAATAATTAAATACACGTGATCCTTCTGCAGCATTTCAACCATAACCATGAAGCTAAATACACAACCATGTTCATTCTCTAACAAACTTCAGTATTCGTAGCCTACTCTCTTCAAATCTAAATGCAATAAAGCCATCAGAGTTCAAGTAACTTCTGTGTCTAGGAAGAAGTAGCTAAAGTCGTCTGCAGTGTGTAATAAAACACTGTATATCAAGTGTTTAATATAAACTAAGCAATTTCTAGTGCTATTATTATTATTGTGGAGTTTTTTATTGACCACTTTTAAGATTCAAATTTACAATTGATATTAGTGTTCTTGTGTGACTACATGTCTAAGAGTACCCTGTACCAGTTTTTTTTTTTTTTTTTTTAAACCACCAAAGAATTTTGTACTAGAAAATGTAGATTCTGGAAATACGATTGATACTTTAAGAGACATCTGTTGACTTGAACATAACGTGATCACAAGCTTTAAATATGATTATAAAACCATGTAGAATGTATTGTTATGCACTGGGGACAATGGAGATATAGAAATAATCGATTAATGTAATGCACCTTTGCCTAAAGATGTCTGAAAGAGTCAAATCAGGAGTTATGTTTAGTGTTCACTGTTTTTGTTTCCTCTTCTCTGCTTTTCTAATTCATATTTTTTGGAATATTTTTAATACATTTCCTGTTATTGCTTACTATTGTATTAACCTACTTTCTAGTATAATGAACAGCTAGAGTAGTATTTAGTCTTATACCTGGCTTTGTCGTTGTTCCTTCCATGGCTTCTGGCTCATTTCATTAACTATACCACCAATTTCAGAAGGCTGCACTGAATGAGTGACTGCTTTGGTGTGTAGTCTGTCAATATGTGCCTGACATACAAACAAAGCAAAAGTTTATTGGTAATCTGTAGATGGCTATTTTTCAATTACCCAAAATAACCAGAATAAAAAACATCACATGAGCAGTGACGCGATAGCTTCTTATGGTCTCATTAATGACTACTTTTCCTTTGTGTTTAAGAACTCTAGCAAATGAATAAAAAACTGGCAGATGGACAAATATAGGGTGGTTTTGTGGCATAAACCTAGCAATATGAAAGCAATTCAAACCAGGATTTGAGATACATGTGAAGTTAAGACTTAGGCTGAACTGAAATAAGCTACTCTTTCATTAGGAAAGATACAGTTTTTGAGTATACAAATTGGTCAGTAATGAAACTGAGAAATAGTATTAATAACAAATATATTTCATCTCTGGGTACCTAAACAAATTTCAACACACATAAGCAAAATTTTACATGGGTTCCACAATGAACAAAAATGTGTTTGCTAAGAAATCTCCACCAATAACAACTCCTAAAATTTTTATATAGTGGTTCAAGGGAGCATATTACATGACCTCTAATTTTCCAATATGCTGTATTTGGACAAATGAAAACATTAAAAAAAACACACACACACAGACATGTAGTAATGTCTCTAATAATGTAAATGTTCTTGTTTCTCTGTAATTTGGTAGTTTATCATAGGATGTTAGTTCTTGTAACAGCTTTCACTGGTCCTTTCGAACTGTTACAATAGGTTATGTATGGCTCTCTTAAGTGTTGTAACAGAATAACACGATTTGAATATAGACTGCAGTTTCTGTAAACACAGGTGGTCTGAGCATCAATATAAGAAACACCCTCAAAAACTAAATATAATTCAATTATTTAGGTTAAATTAACAATGTGTTCCTGAGTATTGTATTTATGCAACCGGTTAAAATATTATAATCATTATAATATAAAGCTATAATCATTTAATATATCACTCTCCAGTTGTGAATATCATTAAACAAAAATGATTTAATATCGTTCAAAAGATATTCTGAACCTCTTTCAGTGTTTATGGTCGCTAAAGAACACATAGATGTTTTGAATATCAAAAAACTAATATAAGGACAGAGCTTAAAAAAAAAGCCTTAAATGTGTTTCTCTCCTGCCAGTTTCACATTTACCCAAACACTGTAATACTAAATATAGTACATTAGGCCTCAAATTACTTCATTGTTTGCAGTTGAGAGATTCTGAGTAAAATCAGGATGACCTCTTGGAATTGGCAAATGCACAACAGAATGCAAATTCATATACAGTTTGTGTAGCATGCCAAACCTACTTCCAATGATCATCTGTAAAGTACAGCATAGCTCAGCAAGAGGGGAGAACAGTATGCAGGTGTTTTAGTATTTAAGACTGTTATGAGTATCTACTTCAAAAATAAAAGTGCAAATAAAAGTACATTTTTAAATATACTCCAAATTATAATAGTTTGTTAAACCGATCAGATTCTGCATTGCTGGTTGAATATACAGACATTCCTGTTACGTTGTGAAGCCGTAAGAAGTTGCTTAAATTTCATGATCGAGAAGGAGGGCAAGTGGCGGTGAGCACAGCAAACTTTCAATCTTAAAATTGTGTAAGTAAGCCTTGTGTAATTCCAGTTTCCTAAATATATATACAGTAAATAAACAGTGCTAATTAATAAACAGCACAATTAGGTGTACTGCTTATTCCAATCATTTAAAAATGTATTTCATTCCATCTAGGGAAAACGTTTTTTTTTCTTTTTTCAAATTCATAATTCAGTTCAAATTATCAGCCATTTACGTACAACATTTAATCTTAAAATATTTTAACAATTATATTATGACTCAAAACGTTTTCAAATAACAAAGGTTTTTTTTTCACACAATATTTTTATTTTCATGAAAGTTTTAGTTATTTAGAGTATACTGTTTATACTTCAGTCACCTAAATATCTTTCCATTCGTTGTTATTATACATTAAAGCAAGTATACTATATTTGCATTGCTCTTCACACATATCATTCAGCAATGTATCTAGTCTTTTGAATATGCTATCTTAAATGTGTGCTTGTACATCTGCACACATATAGTAACTGAAGCCGGACAAAAATCACAATATAAATCTGCCTTCTCTCTCTCGGTCCCTCTCTCTCTCTCTCCCCCAAACACCAACTACATGACATTGCCACTCTTCTCCTCTGCATTTATATATAACATTGGACTTGCACATCCTCTCTTCTACAAATGGGTCTAATTATGACTTCTGTTTCTCTGCCTAGTCTTCAACTAAAACCATTTGCATATATTATAACATTTTATTAAACTTGGTTAAAGTAATCTTTATAATACTACAAAATTCTATGGCACTCTCACGTCATGCAATGATTGTATTACAGAAGTAGATCTGACTCATATGACCAATATAATAAATGTGAATGCAAACATCACAAGGTGTTGCGGTCAGATTATAAGATCCTATAGATCATATTTAGCAAATGGAAATGAGAGAAAAATCAAGAACTAAACGAGGAAACGCAAGACATTATTATTGCAAACTACAGAAATCTGTTAAATGGCTAGGAGTCTGAAATGAACAGGCATACTTTTGCTAAAGTGCCACACAGAAATGCTCTAACACAAGTGTCATGAAAGCCAATGAATATTTTCACAAAATCTATAAAGGTGGACACACTTTGAGGAAATTATAATTAATAATATATCATACCATGTATTTACTCTCTTTGCACCTCTCACAAATCTTCTGACCATTAAGTGTAATCATCCGTTATTCCACTCTGCCCACTACTTCTTCCCATTTGTTGTGCTCATGCCTAATTATTGCTTACTTTATTTTACCAGCAAAAATGATTTTGTTTTAGGCAGACAATTTTTGTTGCACAACATGTGTTTATAGTTATAGGAACAGTCATCACTTCCATTAGTGAAGAATCTACTAAGAGCTTTTAGCAAGTACAAATTGTAAGAGTAATTTTTTTTTGTCCTTTCATCATTTGTGTTGAGGGAAAAAAAAACAACCACCTTGTGTTTCATTCACTAATGCCTCAGGTCCAATATTTTGATGATGTGAACTCTGGTTTGATCTAGCTACTGTGACAGAAAGAAATAACAAAATGTATGTGGGAGGTAATCCAATGATTACCATGCAGCTTGCAAACCAAACTGAGTGATGTTAAGGGTGGATTTCCCTGAGGGGGTCAGTGCTGGACTCGTCACTATCAACTTCCAGACAGATTTCAGAAGCCATTAAGAAGGCTAACAGTGTTGAGTACAAGTCAAATGAGGTTACGCTCAAGCTTCAAAATGCACTGGTGAGACCTCAACTGAAGTACTGTGTACAGTTTTGGTCTCTAGGCTAGGGAAAAAAAAAAAAAAAAAAAAGAAAGAAAGAAGAGAGAAAAAGTCCAGAGAAGAGTCACTAGGTTGGTTCCAGGATTGCAGGGTATGCATTATGTGCAGGATTAAAGGAGCGGTGCCTTTTTAGTTTAAGCAAATGGAGATTAAGGTAACATGATTGAAGTTTTGAAAATGATGAACAAATTAGTATAATAGATTGGGTCTGTTACTTAAAAATGAGTTCACAAAGAACACAGCACCACAGTTGGAAACTTGTTAAAGGTAAATTTCGGACAAGCATTAGGAAGGTTCCCCCCCAAACACATACAGACAACCATGGAATAATTTACCAAGTAATGTGTTTGACAGTAGAAGTTTAGAGACTTTCAAAACTAGATTTAATGTAATTTTGGAGAATTATGTGGACATGGAGCTTTGCTGGGATGAATGGCCTGTTCTTGTCTAAATTACCTAATGTTTAGTTGCCATTAAAAGCTCATGAGAAACTTGCAATGTCTTCACCATTCAGGGTGAGCACAACTGAAGACAGTAGTAAGAATAGAATACCTTGCAGCCTGGCTCAAGTGGCAAGGGCTACTTTTATGAGTATAGAATGCATTTACATACTACTGAACACTGAGAACATATAGCTGCATAGGAAGCAAGTTTCTCAATTTTGCTACAACACTAATCCAATATGAATTAACACAACTGCATTTCAGCACTCCTGAAATCTACTCTTCCTTCATTCTGTGCATTTTTACCTCATCACTGTTAATTATGTATTTGCTCACTTACAGAACCAGAATAAATGCACAACATATGTCCATATTCTGTGTCTCAAAACTGATGAATATATACAGTAGCAGGGCAAATTAATACAGTATTTTAATAACAATTTTAACTTTATTAAAATAAAAAGTGGTCATAGGAAAAAAATAGGCATCTCAAAAATAAACAATTAGTCCACTAGTGAAAAGTCCATAAGCAATTTCACTGTGCTGTATAGTCACAAAGACTACAGAGCCAGTTTGCATACTTGAGTACACTCAGCAGTTCTACATGTACTCTTGGTTATTATATATCCTTATTCACAGCACTGACAAGGGCAGCAAAATACAGAGAACATGTAACATTTTCACACTCTGAAACAATACACTGTAAAGGCTTACCTGACATACCCTCAACATTGTCAGAACATGCACTACTAAATTCTTCTTTTTACTAGTGTTAATTTGGAGATGGTTTATTACTTAGTTTTAAGGCATAGGCTTTTATAAGATTCACTGCCAAAATGGCCTGTTTTGAAAAGAAGGATTTTGGATGACAATGCAGAATATCATGGGATATGTGATGTGTCTATATTCTTCACAACTATAAGCAGGAAAGAGGAAAGATGAAATAATGAAAGGAAATCAAATATATAAAAATGCAATTTAATCTGGTGTTTTCTTAAACACTTTATTTTTTTTAATTAGGCAAGTAGTTATGGTGTTATTTTATGATTGTGCCCTGCAATGGTCTGAAATGCAAGAGTAAATTCTAGACTTCCAGTCTAAGATTTCTAGGCTTTGCTCCTCCTAACTGAATAACTGACAATAGCAAGTTCAGAAAATGGATGTTTTGAAAATATTGTGAACTTTGATATAAAAATATATGTAATGGGTAAAGTTTCTTATATAAAAATTCTACAATACACTAGGGGTTATTTATAGTTTATCTAACCATTTATAATTTATTTGAAAAATATTTTACTGAAGAAAAACAAAATTAGAAAATTAAAATAAATGGATGAATAAAAGTTCAAAAAATAAATAAAAAATGTTTTAAAATGTACAGCATAAGCAATGTTTCACTGAGGTAAGGACTGTGAAAAGTAATGCAAACCAAAGGTAATCCTGTCTAAAAAAAAAAATCTATATTTATTATTTACAGAAAAATAAAAATAATAGGAAATGCAACAAGTATGAGCTTATTAATTTTCTAGAATGCCACATATAAATTTCAAACTGTTGAAGTTTTGCTTAAGTGGCTTTTTTCTCCTTCAAATTGCAAAATTTTGTATTATATGGTATTGGCACCTTGTTACTACCCTCAGAATACAAGCTGCAATTTTATGCAAGTATTGTATAGGTAGATTAGCCAGTCTCTTGGCATTTTAAAGAACATGTACTTTATAATTGCAAGAGTATAATATGTGTGTGAGTGTGTGTAATATATATCTTAACTTGTCAAGGAAAGCGCTGAAGGAAAATGTGAAGACTTCATTTTTATTTCCAGACCACCTGGGTGAAATTTCAGAAAATCTTTCCCTTCTTCTTATTCTTTTCCATTGTTCTAAAAAAAGAAAAAAGCAATAATTAAAAAAAAAAGTAACTGCAGGTGTTGGTCTATGGAGCTATACATTATAATAATAAACTTAAAATAGCTGGTTTCTTTATCTTCAGGTAAAAGCATGTAAACAAAGAGGAACAAATCTGTAATTATAAAGCAATTGATCTAGATTCCCCAACACCTCTGTATAATGATAATTTGTGCTGGGAAATTCTAGTGACCACTAGCAAAGACAGTCTGTTTTTTAACTGCAAGTTCCAAAAGATTGTTCTGTTGTAAAAAAGGCATAAAGCTCATTCTTAATTGTGCTTGCTGCCTCAGCATCTATTAGCTTGCTTCTCTCTCTCTCAACTCACTCATTCACTCTTCACACCCATACTTAATTTTTGTGCAGAGAAGTTAACTCTCAATTATTTACTAGGTTAAAAAATGAAAGAAGGGATGTGTTACCATTTTTGGTGTTGGCAGTTTAATTAAAAAAATATAATTGAAACATCTGAGTTTATCTGACAAAATATATTGATCCTCTGGCCTTCTAATAATTTAATTGATACTGAAATTCATCATTAATAAATTGAAACAAACACATTAATTCATTTTATTATTATTAAATGTGGAATGACTGTTTAACAATTTTAGTCAAACACTACTACAGTTTTATAAACAACAGACCTATAAATTAATCAGACAGAACCAATATTATTTCCATTATATTTAGGAGTCTATTAATATGATTAGAAAATACTGGAGATGAACCATGTATCTTGTAATACAAAGAATTTGTGACAAGTAACTTCTCACCATCAGCAGGCTTACTCTATGAATTTTACTGGTCACTTTTGGCTATCAGCTACAATTTTCCATTATACTACCAATAAGCCAATAGTGAAACTTTACCACTTTTGAATGACTTATGCTTTGGAAATAACCTGTTTCCAGTAACAGACGTCGCACTAGAAGTCCCCAAGTCACAATATTTGCCAAATATTAACGATAAGATGATCAAAATTATGCTTCTAGCTCCTCTGTTAGATCTATCTAAGTAATTAGAAAGCTACAGACATTAGGAGTTAATAAGTTGCTCAAGTAAACAGTTATACGACGTGTTAATGTAGCACATCAGAACCAGATTATTTCCATAATTTATCAAAATCATAGACACTATCATTCACAGTAGCACAATGCAGAATTCCTACAGTGTGTTTGGGTGGACAGGTTACCAAGGTCAGATACATCCATAAAACATGTCACTGTGGGCACCACATGTCTTTGTTTACCCACTCTATAATCTGCACAGAATACAATTTTCTTTTCTTTTATTGTCTAAACATATTGCCTAAACATTATAACTCACCACTTCTGTAATTACTACATTACCTAACAATCTGATTTACATAAAATGTCTATGTATATGACTATATACTGTATGCTCAGCTGCTGTTTTGTATATTTTACTGATTATTTTGTGCTTCATTAAATATTCCTATTTTTAAACATGTAAATTTTAAACTACAACAACATGTGAACTGAAGAAAGATATGGAGAAAGAAGAGTTAATTTATTCAACTCATTTCTAAGCAGAAATGTAAATGGATTCCTCAAATGTAGAAGTACTTCCATTCTCTAGTGCAGTGATTTTAATGTAATCCTTACTTTGATGCATCAAGTTTCAGTTGCTCCAATACACGTTGCTGTGCTTCCCAGGTCATCTTTTCTTCTTCAAACTGTCTGCGTTTTTCTTCTAGTTCTTTGTAATGTGCTTCTAGGTTTTTCTTCATCTGCTCATGACGGCGCTCAAGCTGTAAGATAATTGAAGACAGAAAAATAGTGAAGAAGTATGACATTCCATTTGTCCTTTTCAAATACCGCAAATAATTAATAAATGTATAAATGTGTTGTTTGCATGAAGCTACGTTTAATTCTAAAACTCACAGAGGACTTGATTAAGATATGCAAAAAAAAAAAAAGAACTTGAAGTGAATACGACTTCTAGCATAACCACCCACCAACCCAAATATCGACTATGAAGAAAACCTACCCAGCAACAGGCAACTAAGGATAAGTGTAGCTTCAAGGTGGAAAAGACAAAGTAAATACCTTCATTAAAACTTCCACAAAAAAGTAAGAACAACAGTGTTGTGTATAGAAATGCTAGGTGGTGCAAGGTTGTCATTACAGGCTGGCCCCAGATGACAAAATAGGTATTAATAGTGCATCTGAAGAAAAAAAAAAAGAATGTGTGACAGACTTCTGAAAGAAATTGCTGTAAGGTTTCAAAAAAATTATTTTGAAATGGGACACAGGTGAAGCATTGGCTTCTGACGCACCTCTTTGGGAATCATACCAATGAAAACTTGTCTAGAGTGCTAACAAATAGTTGTTTGGATGCGACAGTTAGCAATGTAATTATTTCTGTGATCACACACAATGCAAAAAACACTGTAAATGCAATAAGAATTAATGGTCTGGGATTCACAAATGTGATGTTTTGCACATGTTATTAACCTAGCATTTTAGAGCAACTGATTCAGATCTAAAACCTCCTTGCAAGGATCAGGAAATTATATGCATCTTTAATTATACCATAGCATTTTAACATTAACATCATTAATTGCATTCACTTTTGGAAAATCGCTTGCCACAGTTATACACATTTTTGATATGTTACGTATATTTATGTGGAGTCCTAAAAAACATAGGGGCTCAGAATATCATCAAAGACAAACACAGTATTACTATAAGTATCACTACCACAACAGAATACGTCTGCCATAGCTGAGCTATACAGGGAACTGCTCAGGTAAATGATCATGCATTTAAATGGTAATCTGCATTCAATTAGATACTCATCCACTTGAATACTGGAAAATTATAAGCAGAAATACACTCACATTTGCAAGTATGGCTTAGTGCATAACTGTGCCTAGAACCTACGTCCCCAACAAGAGGATTATTGTGTATGTGACATTGTCAATATAAGCTCATATTTGCTCTTGGCAAATTAGGTTTACTCATCTTTTTCAAGAGACACTTATGAACATAAGTGAGAATCTTTTGAGCAATGCAGTGCTGTGTTTGCTCACCCGAGATGGTTTTAAAGAGAGGAGATATGAGTTTTTAACATTTTGGCTACATTATTATGTGCTGCTTTTGTTTAGTGCTACATTGCTGCAGAGAAACTTCTCTGAACAGAGCTGGCAAAACTCCATTATTTCATTTCAATGCCTTAATTATTATACATTTATAATGTTGATAGTTGTAATTACATTTAGAATAAAAGGATAAGATGTATATCCATGATACTTTCTATTTTTGCTGTACCAAGAATGTGTCGAATTGTGACATCATTGTATCATATCAAATCAGAGAATTTTGTGATTCATTAAATCTCTAGCATTATTAAGATCATAAATCTGTACAATGTTCTATCAGTGTATGTTGCCAAGTAACTTAGGAGTAAAAGTGTTATGGGAGGATTGGAATAATATTCACTACTTGAAGTGTAAACATGAGACCTTATTCTGTCTTAGATATTTTTTTCAAGACTAAAATTTTGTTGAAGTATTCCTTTAATAGCAATATTCATTTTTTCTTTATTCTTTACATAATAGGAAAATGGGGGAAATTAGTTAAAAGAAGGGCAGTGAGTAACTCAAATTTCAGAAAACTAGTAACACTCAGTTTATGAATTCAGTCAAATAATGAAATGAATAAAAATTACTTATAATAACCAGACTCAGTCAAGACCTGTAATAGTGATCATTGCAACAGTAAAAGTACCTCAGCCTCTGAATCCTTCAGTTTTTGCTTTTTCTCTTTGACTTTCATCTCAAAAACTTGCTCCATCTCGTTCTCCATTTTCTTCATTTTTGACACATGTTCTCTTCTCTCTTCTTCCATTTGGGCCAAGGGACTCCTTAAAAGAGCAATTTATTTTATTTAATAACATGCCAAAATATTAGAAAACAATGTGACAATTAAATTTTACATTACAGTTTCGTGTAACACACTGTATAAAAGGTATTCAATTATAGGTTTTCCCCCTCTTTATTTCCCAAAGACAAAGTTAACCAAGAAATAAATCAGGCTTTCAGAAAGCACTGTGCAGATGGTTGCTGAACTGACTTAAGCATTATGGTATATAGTATTTTTTTTAATTATTTAAGGTGAAGAGTGAGGTTTCACATGATTCAGAGCTAGGGTCATTGCTTTTATTAATCTGAATTTAAGGGTTATATTACTGTAAGAAAAATCTGTTGGACCGAAAAGATTTTTCAGCCAAGGTTTAGTGTAAAAAAATCATATCACATTTGTAAGTATGGACACTAAATACCATTACACATTTTATTAGACTCTGAAGTCTTGGTAGACTTATTTCTGTTTACTAGAACACGTATACTGTACACAAATGATTAAAATGACTCTTGAGGATTAAATGCATTTTATCTACTTCACCTATATATTAAAATACAAAGTTGCACAGTTCTGATCTCCCTAGGTATTGTATCTATACTAATAAAAGGCAAAACCCTCACTGACTCACTCATCACTAATTCTCCAACTTCCCATGTAGGTAGAAGTCTGAAATTTGGCAGGCTCATTCCTTACAGCTTACTTACAAAAGTTAGGCAGGTTTCATTTCGAAATTCTACGTGTAATGGTCATAACTGGAACCTGTTTTTTGTCCATGTACTCTAATGGAGGAGGCGGAGTCACGTATCGCGTCATCACGTATTACGCCTCCTACGTAATCACGTGAACTGAAAACGAGGAAGAGATTTACAGCACAAGTCAAACGCGGGAACGAACGTAAATGACGTTAATTGTTGACTGTCTTTTAATACTGTGTACTTGTTGAGTGTCTTTTAATACTGTGTAAGCATACATATTAACACATGTGCAATTAAACGTGTGCATTTACGGGGTGATTTCTCAGGCTTAAAAGCTCGCCTTTTATTAAAAAGGTAAATGCAAACTCTTTTCATTCTGAAGGGCACACACCACGTTAGATTTCAGCCATTAAACGCGCAAAAATGTCAGTACACCAGATAAATAAGCGCAACATATTATCAGTTGTACTGTATGCTTACAATACATATAGAAATGTGTTAAACGTTAACTAATATTATGGGATGGTGTTTTTCGACTTGCGCCTTGATTTAAACGATTGCATGTCTTGGTGGGTTTGCGTAGCTTATTGTCAATATCTTTACACCTCTTTTTAAGACTTAATTTAAAAAGGTTTTCTTTTCTTCTTAATTAAAATTTAAAAGCAATACTTCACTGCTGCGAAGCCCCTCTAGCGCTGACGTCCGAGGTTCGATTACCGTAAGCGAGTGCAGTGAGTGTACGCCTGATGAGCCAAGAATAAGGGGGAAACAGGTGTCGCGTACTCTTTGCATTATTTGACAGTAAACTATTTTCATCCATTCTATGATCTGCTTCTCACAACTGAAGGCACCGTGGCTGATGTTACCTGACTTGCTGGCCAACCATAAGCGTTACCTGGTAGGTAACCACCCACTCACTTCACTCCAATACGGGAATCGAACCTCGGACGTCAGCGCTAGAGGCGAAGCCCCTAAAATTGCGCCACGGCGTGTGGTTCGTTTATTTGACAGCATGTACATCGGGGTAATTACATTCACGGCATTCGTAGTCTGATTCACAATCTGATTGTATGGGTGGTTACCTACCAGGTAACGCTTATGGTTAGACAGCAAGTCAGCTCGAAGTGATCACTCGAGTGAACGCAGCTTCACAAAAAAACAGATCCTTAACAAACTGTTATTGGTATATTTTCCCTCAATTTTAAAAGGTTTTCTTTTCTTCTTAATAAAAATTTAAAAGCAGTACTTCGCCGGTGCGAAGCGCGGGGATTTGAGCGACTGACGCATACAGACATATTCATGAGTGCAGGTACTTCGGAAAGAAAGCACCGTGTAAACCTAAACTTTAAATTAAGTTCATAGACCTACAAAAGGTTGCCATTGATTTGAGGCAAGATTGTTTTTCTCATGTACAACTATACGTTGCATTCTTAACAGTAAGCTTGCACGTCTTGGTCATATTACAACCTGAATGCTGAACTGACAACGTCGTATACAAACAGAACTATAACAATCGTAATAAACAAAAAAAAAAAAAAGAAGAACCCTTGGATTTAATAAAAAGGCTCTTTCCTTGGCGAAGCAAGGAAAAAGGAAGACCTTATATGGCGTTAGTTTATAAAACAGCAGAAAAGCTGTGTTAAGGCTGCTTCACAAAAAAACAGATCCTTAACAAATTGCTATTGGGATATTTTCCCTCAATTTAAAAAGCTTTTCTTCTTCATAAAAATTTAAAAGCAGTACTTCGCGGGGATTTAGATAGATATATATATATATATATATATATATATATATATATATATATATATATATAAAGAGAGAGAGACTGAGATATAGATATAGATATATATATATATGTATGTATGTATGTCTACAGTGATCCCTCGCTATATCGCGCTTCGCCTTTCGCGGCTTCACTCCATCGCGGATTTTATATGTAAGCATATTTAAATATATATCGCGGATTTTTCGCTGCTTCGCGGGTTTCTGCGGACAATGGGTCTTTTAATTTCTGGTACAT